>NW_026731634.1:492500-922500 GCF_028476545.2 Physella acuta
TGAGGACGAAACTGTTTCGCTTTGATGATTGTTTTATATGTCATTCCAGAGTCTTGAATGCCTTTGTAAAAATGTCATTTCCAGTGTTTCTTTCAGGCATCGTTTCGGGAGGCAGCCCCTCCCCTCACCACCCCCAAGAACGACTACCGCCACCCCTCCTTCCCCCTCCGAACTAAATTTATGTAGACAATATATACTAGTGTCCGACCACCTCATACTCCGGGAAAATTTAGACACCCCCCCCCCCCACCTCTGGAGAAAAACATCTGAAAGAAACACTCGTCATTTCATAGTCTTAAATGACTGTGTAAAGATGTCTGTATTATAGATGACAGTGTAGAGGCATTTGAAAATATATTTTTCTTATTATTTATATTATTTCACTTAGTTATATTATCCCGATTTTTACGTTATCTCACCCTTTTTATTATCTCACTCTTTTATTATCTCATTTTTCATATTAATTCACTCTCTATTATTATCTCACTCTTCTTATCTCACTCTTTTTATTACCTTATTTTTCATATTAACTCACTCATTCCAACGGGAATGTTGGAAAAAGAATTATCGAAACCGCTGTTTTTTCATGGTGTATTTTTTTATAAAGGGAGTTAACTCATTAAGCTTTTAATTGAATGGGATAATGTATTTATGCATCTGTATTCGGTAAAAAAAAAAGTCAAAGCGCAAAGCTGTGATAATAATCAAAATCAGTTTTTTAATAAGACCAACAATATGCCGCTATTACACAATGGCTTTGTTACAGCTTTTTGTTTTTAAAAAATTAGATCGGGAATTGAAAAACAATGTAAATATTGAAAACATTTTCCATTAATAGCTAATTATCCCTTAGCATATTTTAATATTAATTTGCAAACTTTGTAATTGTGCTGAATAACTTTAAAAAAAATTGCTTTGATGTGTCTCATTGTAATAACAGACCTTTGTATAATTTTAATTCTCGGTAATCCCAATTTTTTTTTTTAGCTCTACTTAAAAACCCAAATCCCCCCTCCCCCCCCCCCCCCCCCCCCCCCCCCCACCGTCCCCTCAGCCCACCACGCACGCCGAGAAAAAAAATCCCTTGAATCATCATTTAATTACACATTTGCATTTTCAGTTTCAGGTTGGTTTTTAATTTTTATTTTTTCTTTATATTTAGACGTTTTGTATTAGATCTATGTATAAGTAAACCATCTTAAGTGAATGAAAGCAGGCTACAAGTAAGAAAGAAGTATTACTACTGTAAATCTGTATCAGTCCTCACAAGCCGATGATGAAAACTGTAATACTAAAGCGAACACACAACTGACGCTATAATTTATTACGTGTCTGAGGCGGGGGGGGGGGGGGGGGAATTAAAATTTAAAAAAATTGACACCTCTTACTTTAAATAATTTATATCAAATCGGTGACAGAACACATGATCTCAGGACAAATGATCTTAGGACAAATGATCTCACGGACAAATGATCTCAGGACAAATAATCTCAGGACAAATAATCTCAGGACAAATGATCTCAGAACAAATAATCTCAGGACAAATGATCTCAGGATCAAATGATCTCAGGACAAATGATCTCAGGACAAATGATTTCAAGGACAAATGATCTCACGGACAAAAGATACCAGGACAAAATATATCAGGACAAATGATACCGTAGACAAATGATCTCAGACAAAATATCTCAGACAAAATATCTCACAGCTAAATTTTAATAGTTATTTTAGTATGTACGATGATTTTAGTTGATTTTAACTTTTTTTTAATTGCCTGTCAATATGATTTTGTTTAATTTTTACGCATAATAATTGTGAATAAAATGAACTTGTTAAACTTAACAAAGCATCAAAAGATTGATAAACTTGTCCGTGAGATATTTTGTCTGAGATATTTTGTCTGAGATCATTTGTCCTAAGATCATTTGTCATGGAACCATCAAACTTTAATCATATATACATATTAAACAAGCTTTTAATAACACTTTAAAAAATAATAATAATGTAACACCCCTACTTCATCATATACAGAACATAAAGGATACATTGAAATTAAAATCGTGCAAAACTTTAAACAGAGATTTTGACAAACTTTGACGTTTTACATTCTTCCGGAATGGAAAAACTTAGTTGTGTGTTGTCTGTGATGTCTGTAAACACGATTATTTGAGTACCGTTTCAGCCAGTGGCGTAGCGAGGTCGGGTATCACCCGGTGCAGCACTTAATGGTGTCACCCCCCAGAGGCGTAACGACCCTTCCCGGGGACAAACTTTCAAATTTTCGATTTCCACCCCCCCCCCACCTCAAACTTTCGATTTGCATCCCCCCCCCCCTTAAGTTTTCTATTTGCACCCCACCCCCCTCAAACTTTCGATTTGCACCCGCCCCCCCCCCCCCCCCACCTTCAAATTTTCGATTTGCACCCCCCCCCCCCCTCAAGTTTTTCTCTATAGATTTTGCTATTTTTTGCCTTGGTGTCACCCCCCTAAATATCGTCACCCGGTGCTATGAATGTTTTTTTTTTATATTTGTTTTATTTTCTACTTTTTAGTGGTTCCTAATTTATGAAGTCGACATGACTAAAATATTTGCTTCAATAACTAATACAGCCGTGAGTTGACTATAATAATCTATCGAGTGATTTGATTTTGTTATCTTCTCCTAGTTTCGAAACCGTTTAATTAAGTTTTAATGACTAATTAAACACCTATTCAATTAAAAATTAGAGTTGTGTTATCATCGAAGTGGGACGTATCTGGGAGGTTTGAATGAGATATCTGCATTAGAAGTGCGTCAAATGTGAGTTACAAGATTTGCCACAAACCCACAAACAAACAAACAAACAGACGTTGCAAACTAAATAAATGCTTGTAAAAAAAGAAGATGGGCTTGGATCTATATTCATTTGAAAATTGCTGATTAACAAGAATTCGCTTTTCTTGAGAATATATAAAATAATTAATAGCTAGCTACATTGGAATAGGGCTACTAAGTCTCGGTCTCTCTCGCATAGAATTGTAAATCTTGTTAGCCAGGGAGAGATATAATTTCCGAACTAAATTAATTGTTGTGAATATGATGACCACTAATAACAAAACACATGCCGACTATGTGTTCTACGACTCACTTTAACATTTTAAAATACCGTGAGAACCTAAAATGCAACAATTTTTTTTTTTTACTGATAATAGAATCGAATTAAGTGCCGTTAGGCCTAGTCTATTAATAATATTATATTACTATTGTAACTACGTTTAGGAGAGCGTGTTACGGATTCAAATAAATAATAACAAACTGCACGCTTCTTTAAGAGAAAAATAACAATTCAACGTAGGCTATATATTTCTTTAAGCTAGCCTACATCTAGTAGGCCTACTCTATGATTATAATTTTTAACGCAATTTCCATTCTGGAGAATTGCGTTTATTAACTCGTCTTTTCTGGGAATGGATGAATGGATGGATGGATGGATGTGTGTCCGCAGCTTTAAGTCGTATCTCCTCCTCAATGAAGCAATATCGATGACTAGTTCCAAAAGCAATTATGTTAAGCAAGTTACCAAGATGAACATAGGTCAAAAAAATTCCGGGTTTCTTTCATGGATTTCCCGGAAAAGCCAAAAAACCTCGAAAAAATGCAGTTTTTGGCCAATATCTCGGCAACCAGACCACTTAGCGACTTGAAACATTTACCAATCGATTTCTGCCATAATTTAGAACAATATTGCCGAAGAAAGTTTTCAAAAATATTCTTTCGTTCGGTCACAAAAAAAATTTTAATTAATTAAAATTTGGACCGAATTAGTAGGCATTTTTTCCAACCACACCACACGCGTCATCACGTTCAATAGCTGCGTCATCACGTTCAATGGCTGCGTCATCACGTTCAGTAGCTAGGCGCGCAATGGTTTTTAGTCATGTAACTCTATTGTAAATAAAACATGTATTTTAACCAATGGTTTTACTAACCCTGCTCTTGATTTACGCTACGACTGAGCTATTTTTAGATAACATAAGGAAATTGCGCTAAAATTGTCACTAGACTTTTTAATTACCTTGTTTTCCTATTTTAAACAACACTAGCGGAATTTACTTTTATTTTATTTATTTTTTACCGATTTAATAAAAATATTCACCCCATCAAGTAGTTTTATCATGTGCTGGATTATGTTTATGACGTGTGATCCTACCTACACCATTGCAAAACCTCTATCCAGTCGCATCAACCACAAGACCTCACACATTTTCTGCATTAAACCACATTCCGAATTCTGTTTACTTTAGTTAATTTTTTTTAATTAATCTGTTTCTTTAAAAATACGTATTTAAAATATTTTGTAATTAAATGCTGTAATTAATTTCTTATGAAATAATACGGCTTTAATTATATCAATTAATCCTTATTAATATTAATGAATATTTTTTCTCTCATTTCTAATGTTTAATCATTTTGTGCTTCTAACGTAATTTTGTTCAATCTTTAGCTACTTGTTTTAAAGAGGAGTATATATATATATTTTAAGAGATTCGCTCTGACTTATACTCATAAATTTATATATATATATATATATATATATATATATATATATATATATATATATATATATATATATATATATATATATATATATATATATATATATACACAAGGCTTTTGAATTTTTGTAGTTTTAAAACAAGTTCTGAGAGTCGCAAGATAATAGCAAAAAACGTGGTTGCTTCTTTTATTAGAAAGATATTGAGAAATCTTTACACGGGTGTACAGTTAAACAATATCTAAAACAATCGTATGGTCTCTTTTGTACAAGTATCTTAAACAGCGGTCGTTGAAAAAAAAAAGTTATGAAGAAAATAGGCGTTGTCGTTTAACATAGCTACATTTTGCCAACAAATAAACATTAATAAACAACCCCTGTTTTTAAAATCATTATATAAAGAATGCAATAATCCAAACAAACTTTCACGTCACTAACAATCCTTCCGAGCAAATTCTGCGCTAAAAATATTTTTCTATTTATAAATGACGACCGGCAAAAATTAAAACTATCTTTAAATATTGAAGTGCTAGTTATTTTCAGGTGAAATTGTATTCAGAACGCGCGCTATTAAAATAAAATGAGATGAATTTATTGAAGGAGCTGCGCGAAAAAGTTCCTAATTCCCGAAAATAGTAACCCAAATACAACGACAATGGGAGTATTGCGACATCTGATTAGCCAATCAAATTGTCCGGAGGTCAATATCCAGTTTACGGACAAGCCTGCCTTCTACGCACTAGAGACAGAGACACAGACATTTCAGAATGGCTTGGACAGACTTCTTGGACAGACTTCTTGGACAGACTTTTGGACAGACTTTTGGACAGACTTCTTGGACAGACCATTGAACAGACTTTTGGGCAGACTTCTTTGACAGACTTCTTTGACAGACTTCTTTGACAGACTTCTTTGACAGACTTCTTTGACAGACTTCTTTGACAGACTTCTTTGACAGACTTCTTTGACAGACTTCTTTGACAGACTTCTTTGACAGACTTCTTTGACAGACTTCTAGGACAGACTTCTTGGACAGACTTCTTTGACAGACTTCTTTGACAGACTTCTTTGACAGACTTCTTGGACAGACTTCTTGGACAGACTTCTTTGACAGACTTCTTTGACAGACTTCTTTGACAGACTTCTTTGACAGACTTCTTTGACAGACTTCTTTGACAGACTTCTTTGACAGACTTCTTTGACAGACTTCTTTGACATACTTCTTTGACAGACTTCTTTGACAGACTTCTAGGACAGACTTTTGGGCAGACTTCTTGGGTAGACTTTTCAGATTGTTTTCTTGGACAGACTTTTTGGACTGACTTTTGGACAGACTTCGTGGACAGACTTCTTGGGCAGACTTCTTGGGCAGACTTTTTAGACAGACTTTTTTATGATAAGGTTATTTTAGATTGCATTGAGTCGGGTTTTTTTATTCTTATAACTCAAATTGCTTTTCTTTATTGATAATGGTAAAGTGGTAATGAAATAGAGATGTAATTCGATGTAAGTATGTTGCCGTTCTTGTCTGAAGTATCAAACCACTTAAATTTATGCTGAAAAAGAAATGTGGTAAAATATGAATATAGCTGATGGTGGGAAAGACATAATGCTACTTATGGTATCAACTTGCTTTAGATGGCCAAAAACCGACATCGTACTCATTTGGCTAAGATGGCCAAATCTTCCCCAGTTGGAAAAAAATAGACATTGTAGCAAGCCTACATAAATGGCAAAAAAATACACATTGTACCAAGCCTCCAAAAAACAAACATTGTACCAAGCCTCCAAAAAATATACATTGTACCAAGCCTCCAAAAAATACACATTGTACCAAGCCTCCAAAAAATAAACATTGTACTAAGCCTCTCCAGATGGCCAAAAAAAATAGACACTGTAGCAAATTTCCCTATATGGCCAAAAATAGGAACATTGTAAAAAGCCTCCCTAAATGGTATCAAATAGACATTGTACCAAACCTCCCCAGATGGCCAAAAAACGAACGTTGTACAAAGCCTTCCCAGATGGCCAAAAAAGGAACAATGTACCAAACCTTCCCAGATGGCCAAAAAAAAACGAAACATGGTACCAGTCTTCTCTTGCCCGCTTTACGTGACCAGAATGCAAAATTCGTTTTCATTTCCGGCAGTTTAAAATGGCTAACCGGAAGTGAACTCAAAGACCCCGGAGTGGCGAAATCCGCCCATTTAAATATCTTTGCAGTCATTCAGTCAACTATTTTTTTCAGTCAACTATTTATTTTTTGCAGTCAATTATTGTTGCAGTCAGAACGTAGAGGTTACATTATTCAATACAAATACATATGACTTTATATAACAACTACCAAAAAAAAAACTTCGTTCCACCCTTACACCACCAAAGAACAATGAATAAACAAAAATATGTTGAGAACAGTGATAAATAAAGTGAATGCTACCATTGTTACTACTCTCAATATGTGTGCGTGTGTGTGCGTGCGGTGGGGGGGGGGGGGGGTCGAGTGAGTGTGTAGTGGCTGTGTTTATTAATAAGCATACAAGGTTTCGTAAAATTAATTAAAACAATTATTTTTTTACATAACACGGTTCTTTACCAACCGCTTTCTCGAAACGCCAGTTGAATTATCAGCTATGTGTCCTGATTGGTTTGTGTTATAGCTTTAGTTACTGATAACTATTGATTGTCCTGAATTTTTAGCGTAGTTCTGTTACTTTATTTTCTTTTATGTGCTTTAAGACAAAAGTGCTTACTTATTACTATAAAAAGATGTAAAATACTCATTTAAATATACGTTTTCTTTATGTGTCTATTCCTTAAATAAAACCTTCAAGTGCTGTTGATTAATAAGGGCAAGATAGGGACAACTGTGGCTGGGTATGGGGATTGGGGGGGGGGGGGGAGAGAGAGAGAGAGAGCTGAATAAGGTTGTTTATTTCGGTGAGATGAACAGCGGGTTTATGAAAATATCTGGTTCTGCTTTATCACAGTAGACAAGGTGTGTAGAATTGTGTTACCAGTGGACGGCTAGATGTAACGTCAACAGTGGACGGCCAGTAGACACATGTGGTCAGTGGACGGCCAGCTGTAGCAAGTCCTCATTGGACGGTCAGCTGTATCATATACCCATTGGATGGCCAGCTGTAGCATGTCACCATTGGACGGCTCTCTGTCAATTGTCACATGTCGAAGGTCAATTGTAGCATGTCACCAGTGGACGGCCAGTTGTAGTATGCCACTCTTGGACGGCCAGTTGTATTATGTCACTCTTGGACGGCCAGTTGTAGTATGTCACTCTTGTACGGCTCTCTATCAATTGTCACATGTCGAAGGTCAATTGTAGCTTGTCATCAGTGGACGGCAATAAGTGGGTCTACAGACCCATAAACTTTCGAGAGGTGGACATTTTGGTCAGGACTACTGGTCTTGGGGAAGACTATGTGGTATTGGGGTAGTAGTGGGGGTAGAGAATCAAAATTGTCCTTTGGAATTAGGCCTATCCTCCACTCACCCCAATCGTTATAGAAACTGTCAGAATCTACAAAGTGCAATGTCATTCTCCCTTGTCATACATGGCGCCATGTCACACTTTACCCAGAAGCCTTAATCTAATGCTTAAAACATACGGCCTGGGTATCGATTCCCGCCCTTTAATTATCAGAAGTGGGCTAATGCCGATGACGAAAGGATTAGCGCGTGCGAGAAATGATTCCTTGCAATGGTTGGGTGAGATATTTCTGACGATATTTGATGATGTTACCTAATAAAGCAGCGTCGCTCATGCGTGTGAAACACGTTCCGCCACGATGGCGAATCCTTGCACTGGTTGGGTGAGATATTTCTGACGATATTTGATGAAGTGAGCTAATGAAGCAGCGCCGCTCATGCGTGTGAACCACGAGCCGTCACGATGGTGGATCGTGTGGGGGTCGGTCAAGATTGGGGTTAATGTAATATAAAACATGTTTTAGGATGGTTAGGTCGGTCAGTCGAGGTCAGCGAGGTAATTGATTGTAATAATCTGTTCGGTTTCATGTCGTTCTGCTTGATATTATGTTCCCACAGTATATATTTTATAGAGTTATTCCTGTCATTTGTTGACCTCAGTCTCGTGGTATGAAAAGCATCACTCACAGAAAACTTTCGGTTTCCTTTTTTGTACAAAACGTCTTGACCACGTAAATAAATGGGCTGGGCTGAGACTAATTAGGACTTTAATTGGAAGTTAAATTTAGATGCTAGTGTAGAGTAGGCTTTTGCAGTCAGTGATGAATCGTGCTGAATTGATATCTTATACTGTAGGTAATGTCCCTTGATTGATGTTCTACACTGTAGGTGACGTCCCCTGATTTATGACTTATTATATAGGTGATGTCCCCTGATTGGTGCCCTATTATGTAGGTTATGTCCCCCAACTGATGACCCCTTGCCGTATATGATACGTTATCTGCATTTTATTCTAACCCTAACTCAAACCACAACCTGTTGTATATACATCAGCAGATCTTTTTTTCCTTTGTATTACATCCACCTGTGTCCTTACAACACTACATCAACCCCACGATACGGCTCATCGGTAACTCCAACTAACACAACTCTGCAACACATCAACTTTAATCCCCTTTTTTCTATCCTATAATATTCATTCCGGTACCACCCCGTAACTCTAAAGGTCAAACCCTTACAAATTAATCAATTAATTAAAGAAAAAAACTTTACCACTGTGTTGTCAGGCGTTAAAGACCACACCTTTCACCATTGTTTACCATTTTGGTGGTGTTTAGCGCCAGTATCGACAAACATTTGATCCTGCTACATCATTATACGGCTCCATTCGATTCCGTAATTGAAATCGACTTCTAAAACTTCTAATGCGTCAGAGCAGTGTAATTTGTAGCCGGGGGATTCACAAAAGACGGTATCGATTACGCCCGTCTATTTTTAGCATGGGTATTTGTTGCTTTCTTGCGAAATTGCTGGGAGAAAATTTCTGTGGCACACATGTATTGCAGCAATATGTCTGTAATAGACAGAAAATTTGTGTGGCACAATTGTTTTGCAGCAATATGTCTTTAATAGACAGAAAATGTGAATGGCTCATTTGTATTGCAACAAAATGTCTGTAATAGACAGAAAATGTGAATGGCACAATTGTATTGCAGCAATATGTCTGTAATAGACAGAAAATGTGAATGGCACAATTGTATTGCAACAAAATGTCTATAATAGACAGAAAATGTGAATACACAATTGTATTGCAACAAAATGTCTATAATAGACAGAAAATACGTGTGACACAATTGTAATGCAACAAAATGTCTGTAATAGACAGAAAATGTGAATACACAATTGTAATGCAACAAAATGTCTGTAATAGACAGAAAATGTGAATACACAATTGTATTGCAACAAAATGTCTATAATAGACAGAAAATACGTGTGACACAATTGTAATGCAACAAAATGTCTGTAATAGACAGAAAATGTGAATACACAATTGTATTGCAACAAAATGTCTGTAATAGACAGAAAATATGTGTGACACAATTGTATTGCAACAAAATGTCTGTTATAGACAGAAAATGTGAATTGCACAATTGTATTGCAACAAAATGTCTATAATAGACAGAAAATTTGTGTGACACAATTGTACGGCAACTAAATGTCTAATAAATAGAAAATGTTCGTGGCACTAATGTATTGCAACAAAATATGTAATGAATAGAAAATGTTCGTGGCACAAATGTATCGCAAAAAAATTACAGTAATAAGTTCATTTCAGTGGAACCAATGTTTTGCAACTGTCATCATTATATTCAAATAAACTAACAATATTTAGTAACAGTATAAAAGCCCATATATTGTTGCCCCAGAGTCTAAATCCCCCTTCCAATCAATACATTATAACTTAAGCATTACAGTTTGTTAAAAAATGTGTTGAGAATATTCTACTGTAAATCTACAAAAGGGAGGGGGGTGGAGCGAGTGCGAGCCGAGTGTGTATATAATTAGCTGTGACGCTACAGAAACAGTGGCATCAACTTGAAGCAGTGATTGATCGGACACAATCTATAATTAGCTTGGCGTTATACCCGGAAGCCTTCGGTGATTGTTGATGTAGGATAATATTTAAAGACTTAGACCAACTCCCGTAGGAGATATTTAAAGACTTAGACAAACTACCAAAGGTATGGTTAAAACACCAGGAGTAGGTTTTATAGGTGCTGATACAAAGTTGTGTGTTTGTTAAATTATTAGGATTGTATGTAATTGTTGGCTGTTAAAATATACGGTCTGACGCTGCGACTTAATAGCTAACACATGCTTGCAACTAATGGTTATATCTAAACAAGCAAATTTGCACCAGTTGTTGATAGTCAAGCATGCAGAATTGCATGTATTGTTTATATCTAAACAGGCAAATTTGCACCTGTTGTCGGTAGTTAAGCATGCAGATTTGCACCTAATGTTTATGGCTTAATAGACAGATTTGCACCTAATGTTTATAGCTTAATAGACAGATTTGCACCTAATGTTTCTAGCTAAATAGACAGATTCGCACCTAATGTTTCTAGCTAAATAGACAGATTCGCACCTAATTTTTCTAGCTAAATAGACAGATTCGCACCTAATGTTTCTAGCTAAATAGACAGATTTGCACCTAGTGTTTCTAGCTAAATAGACAGATTTTCTGGATAGCTAAAAAGATTGTAAATTAGTGTCTATTCTTGACAGGGGAGTTGGGTCGTTCAAACTCATGATTAAGCTCTGGGCAGATGAGGCTCGATAGTTGGTGGCAGCAACTCTTCAAACAACTGCTGCCCTGTAGTTTGTTCTTGGTTGAACAAAGGCTATGGAAGCAAATCCCGAGAGAAAAGCAGGCTTACTTGGCGCATAACACGTAATACGTAATTAGGTGGAACATAATTATGCCCAACATAACAACTAAAACTAAGAAGAAGAAGAAGTTGACAACCCTCTGGCATATTTGCACATATCGTTGATAGCTAAAGATGTGCATTGGCGTCTATTTTTGACAACTGAACAAGCAGATTGTCTCCCGTTACCCAATGTATGAGTGTTAAAAACAAGGAGAGGGGAGGGAATTGTTCGTTTTTTTTCTATTGTTTAAAAACATGGAGTTTCACGTCCAGTGCAAATCATGCAGATTGTACCTTTTGTTGATGGCTAAACATGCAGATTGCACCTTTTGTTCGTAGATAATGATATAAATTGGCGTCTATTGTTGACAACTAAACATGCAGATTGCCTCCCCTTACCCATTAGTTAAGCTATCATAATATTATCTCCCCTAACTCATTAATTAAGCTATCATAATATTACCTCCCCTAACTCATTAGTTAAGCTATCATTATATTACCTACCCTAACTCATTAGTTGAGATATCATAATATTACCTCCCTTAATCCATTAGTCAAGATAACATAATATTACCTCCCCTAACTCATTAGTTAAGCTATCATAATATTACCTCCCCTAACTCATTAGCTAAGCTATCATAATATTACCTCCCCTAACTCATTAGTTAAGCTATCATAATATTACCTCCCCTTACTCATTAGTTAAGCTATCATAATATTACCTCCCCTAACTCATTAGTTAAGCTATCATAATATTACCTCCCCTAACTCATTAGTTAAGCTATCTTAATATTACCTCCCCTAACTCATTAGTTAAGATATCATAATATTACCTCCCCTTACCCAATAGTTAAGATAACCTAAGGTTACCCCCCTTACTAATTAGTTAAGATATCATAATATTACCTCCCCTTACTCATTAGCTAGATATCATAATACTGCCTCCCTTAACCCATTAGTTAAGATTTCATATTACCTCACCCTTCTCATTAGTTAAAATATTACAAGATTACCTCCCCTAACCCAATAGTTAAGATATCATCTGATCACCTCGCCTCTACGGCACTTCCTGTGTTCAGACAACAGAACCAGCCGATCCCAGCACCGGCCTCTGAGATATGAACGACAGCCATGAAGCCATGGAAACTGGCTGTGACATGAATTCCCACTCCGGTCATATCGCATCCAACAAAACGCCTTTCATCAAAGTTGTATGCGCAAGTTGTATGCGCAAGTTGTCTGTGCAATTTCATCATACAGGAAGTTCTTGTGTGAACTCTAGACACGTCGGGTGCATGGGAGGGGGGGGGTATTGTTGTGTTTGTGTGAACAATATCACAGCACAATATATCATATAACATGCGTCGGATATAGATCCATACAGAACCACATCAACTTAGATGGAAATGTCTGGACATTTCGTAAGGGCAAAAAACAAATGTTGCCTGTCCCAAAACACGCAGTGGAAAACCACCACTTTGATAAACTACCACTTTGATAAATCACCACTTTGATAAACCACCACTTTGATAAACCACCACCTTGATAAACCACCACTTTGATAAACCACCACTTTGATAACCCGCCGCTTTGAAAACCCGCCACTTTGATAAACCGCCACTTTGATAAACCACCATTTTGATAAACCACCACTTTGTTAAACCACCACTTTGATAAACCACCACTTTGATAAACCACCACTTTGATAAACCACCACTTTGATAAACCACCATTTTGATGAACCACCACTTTGATAAACCACCACTTTGATAAACCACCACTTTGATAAACCACCACTTTGATAAACCACTACTTTGATAAACCACCACTTTGATAAACCACTACTTTAACCAATGTTGCTGTGTCGTGGTTTAACACTGATACTCAATTTTTGGCCGTACCTGTCCAAAAAGTATTTTAGAACTCAAAAAAAACAACAACAGCATTACCACAAATAACCGGGTGCATTTTTTACCGGAAGTCACGTGATCTTAAAGGCATGCGTGTGGCAGTCTCCTGTGCAAAAAGTGCAACTGAATCCCCTTTCCCGGATATCCAGATACTGCACAGATATTCTGCTGAGTTTGGACATTTACTGGTTGAAACAGGATGTTTGGGGATTTAGGAAAATCTCTTCGGAGAAACCGGATATCCGGTTTCCTTAGAAAGCTTGGATCTAGGTCACGTGTATATTATATTACGATAGGATAATATACTTGATATATTTCAGTGCTGATCTTATGTAAATAATGTGGTTAATTATATAAAATATTAAGTCATTTGAAGAAAATGTTGGTTATTGTAAACAGACTCTTAAACAACTGGACCTTTGACAGACAAGTGGACCTTTCAAATTTAGACAGACGATTTTACTCTTAGAAAGAAATTTGAATTTTCAATCTTAGACTGACAATTCGACTTTTCAACGAATTGTGTTCCACTCTTAGAATAATGAGCTTTGTAAAAAAAAATAAACCGGGAGCGATCTCCCCTAAACTTTCTCGAATATTCTTTTATAAAAAAAAGGGGATGGGAACTCGGGATATAGACATGAATTTTAATCCATTTTAAATACTTAAACTTTTTAAAATAGAATAAAATCTCGTAGAAAAAAGAAGTGCACTCCTGTGAACGCCAAATAAAACGTGCATAACAGTGCGGAATATTATTAGTACTTTAAAAATTTACATTCGTTTTTTGAGAAATCGGAAATAGCGTAAATTAGTACTTTCAATCAACGGAAATTACTCAAAATTTAACAGAAGGTAGAAAATTAGATCTTTTACTTACATGTGAAATTTCATTTATCTATCTGAAATAATTCTCAAGTTATAGCTTTTTAAAAATTCAAAGTAGAAAAAGTACCACTTCCGGTTATCGGAAATCGCTCAAAAGTTTATCAGGATCTACGATTTTGATGAAATATTTATTTATGAAATTTCATCAACCTAGCTCTAACGGTACTCAAGTTATCGTGTTTACACGCAGGCTCACACACACACAGACATACGGACAGAATTGCAAAGTCCAGTTTTTACGACTCGATAACGCATAAAACGCCTAAATGTTTATATATTTGTATTTATAATTTTTGCCTGATTAAAATAAGTCCTCTATACTCCGGATATGATGAAGGACTGAGGAGTAAAACGGTGAAAAGTGTCAAAATTTAATGTTATTTTTGTGCACGATTACAATACTTTCTCTATACTTCGTGTATACGAGAAAGTAAAAAGAATCCAGTAATAAATATGATTTAAAACTTCCAATGTGGTCGAGGGCTAGATAGAAAGCTTAATAAACAAAAGTCCTCAGTTCGACACTTTGACATCTGCTTGTGAGCAGCACCTGACGTCATTCAATGAAAGCTTGCGTGTACTGGCTACGTCAACATCACAAAAAAAAACTAATCAACTCTACTTCACCTGCTCGACCGACTATTACACATGTCTCTCAATGCAGACAAACGAACCCTCTTTTTCAGGAGCCAGATTCGGAGTCTACGGCCTATATGGCACATAACAAGTTGACACGTAATACATAAAAGTGTTGGAGGGAATCCCTTCCAAAACTAGAACTAAGAACGAGGAAAAAGAAGTGCAAAAAGTTTAGGGTTGTGTTTTTTTGTGTGTTTTTTCTTTTAAAGAAATTTTCTCTGCGAGGTGTGGACTGCCCCGAAGGTTGAACTTCCTTCCAATTTTAGGCGTCCCTAACCGCGTCATTGTTTACGTCATAGTTGACGTCAATAAATCTAGCTACCTCCATTACTTTCAATAACTCCCCCCTGTTTTTTTCATCTCCCCTCCCCCCCCCCCCCCCCCATCACCCCCATTCATCGGTAACAACGAACACACCTAGTTACCTGACTTGCCCTGTGACTTTTAAAAACCGATTCGCTTTTCCTTTTCTTTTTTAATTTCCCAAATGGTGAATTTTTTCTAAAAAAAAAAAGAAAAAAAAATTTCGATCATAATATTCAATGCCAAATATTCTGTCAATGTTTATTTTCAGCTTTAAAAAAAATTATTAAAAACTCGAAATGTCAAGCGTTTGTTGTCGGGTTTCAGCGAAACAATTATTCCCAGAAATTTCTTCAATAAAATTGAGAACAAGGCGGACCTTCTTTTTTTTCCCCTGGCAATTTAAAACTGGAAATTTAAAAAAAAAAGAAATTAGATTCGTTTTGAAAGTTCAGTTTGTTTTGTGGGAACTATTTTTTAAAATATTTTTTTAATGAACGATTTTTATCACTGGATGCTGACGTCACGCAAATGGCCGCAGCTCGACACCCAACCGGAAGTTACACGCGCCGAGATAATTATCCCCCCTTTTATTGTTTAAATCTGTCAGTTATAAAAAATTCCATGACGTCACTTAGCAGTTTATTTTATTTTAATTTTTTATTTTTTTTTTAACCTTCATTCATAGGAAAGTTGAAAAAAAAAATTCTATGCACTTCCCATTGACATTTTCAGCTTCATTTAAAAGAATTGTTGGGTGTTTTTTTTTTCTCGCTGGCTTCAAATAACATAGGTTTAAATGATCGGGCTCGTCTTGATCTTGATGGGGGGGGGGGGGGGGGGGGGGGTTGCACCGTGGTGGCCCCAGGCAGTTTGTTTTTTCTAGCATCTCCTAGAGAGGCTGTGACCACCCCGCCCATTAAGAAAAATCTACCGACCCCCCCCCCCCCAACTCCCCCCCCCCTCAACCCAGCCCGAATGAGAATAAAAGGAAATATAGAATTTAGAACATATAACAAGTACTGATCAGGTTAAAGTCAGGTACTTGTGAGTTTATGGTTAGATTAAGGTCACTTCTGGTCAGATCAATATTAACATATGATCGATACTGGCCAGATACTGGCCAGATACTGGTCCGATACTGGCCAGATACTGGTCAGATACTGGCCAGATACTGGTCAGATACTGGCCAGATACTGGCCAGATACTGGTCAGATACTGGCCAGATACTGGTCAGATATTGGCCAGATACTGGTCAAATACTGGCCAGATACTGGTCAGGTACTGGCCAGATACTGGTCAGATTCTGTTCAGATACTGGTCAGATACTGGCCAGATACTGGGCAGATTCTGGGCAGATACTGGTCAGATACTGGCCAGATACTGGTCAGATTCTGTTCAGATACTGGTCAGATTCTGGCCAGATGCTGGTCAGATTCTGTTCAGATACTGATCAGATACTGGTCAGATTCTGTTCAGATACTGATCAGATACTGGTCAGATTCTGTTCAGATACTGATCAGATACTGGTCAGATACTGGTTAGATTTTGTTCAGATACTGGTCAGATACTGGCCAGATACTGGTCAGATTCTGTTCAGATACTGGTCAGATACGTGCCAGATACTGGTCAGATTCTGTTCAGATACTGGTCAGATACGTGCCAGATACTGGTCAGATTCTGTTCAGATACTGGCCAGACACTGTACATATTATGGTCAGATTCTGGTCAGATACTGGTCAGATACTGGCCAGATACTGGTCAGTTTTCAATGATACTATATTTCCTGTCACTCCACCACCCCCTTATTCTTACGCCATTTATCCCAACAAGATTTAGCCTGATCAGATCCTCACACAACATCCGGTTTTATCTACACCCCCCCTCTCCCCACTCCCACCCCTCACACTCAAACCTCCCCCACCCCTAGCCTTAAGCATGATTAGAACCTGATTCAATCAACGTTTTTGTTATCTGCCCTTGCCGATGCCTCCTACCCTCCCCCCCCCCCCCCCCTCGTGGTTGTTCTAGTTCATTCCACGAGTGAACCACCTTCTCAACATTATTTTAACAAAACTCCCCCTCCCCCACCCCACCCCACCGGTATCCACGTGTCCACCCCAGCCTTTCTATCAGCACTTTTGGTGAATCCTTGATTGACGTCATCCACCCCTCCCCCCTCTTTAATGCAACTTAGGCTCCACCCCCTCCTATCAGACCCCCCCCCCCCATTATATTTTACCCTCAAGTACTTTTTTCTCTCTCTATGTTGGTCAGGAACTTTGTCAGGTGATTTGAGTGAAGACCCTCAAATTCCTGGCTTTTACGCACCTCCATCTCACCCGCCCCCCAACTCTCACACCCCCCCCCCCTTGTTCTTCTCTCCAAGAATCCTTACACAACCCACCAGCAGAAATGATGGAATTTTTATTTTTTTACTCTGGTCAGCTTATTATGTTATCATTTTGTTTTCATTTTTTTTTCTATTTTTTTTTTCGGATAAAAAAAAATTTCTGAGTGGGCCGAAAGTCTGTTTACGAATGTCTGACTGCTCTGCCATTCTGCACAGCGTGTCGCCCCTCCCCCCCCCCCCCTCTTCACGCGGTAGTTCAAGTAGCTTTACTTCCCCTTACTTTTTGGGTACTTCATTAACGCCGGATGATCGATTTATCAGGGGAGGCTATCCGGGGTTACAGGCCAAATGAGGAGATTAATCTCACTCACTAACAACAAGAAGTCGGAGTTGTCCTCCTTGGACAAACTACATTTTTTTCTTTTTTTTTTAAAAAATTCACTTTTACATCATAAAAGTGATGACATAATATAAAAACCTCATTTGCTTTTCGCCCACGTTTTTTATAATCTCTTGTTCGCAATAAAAAAAATTCTTAGTTTTTTTTTTTTTTTCTTTTGTCGAATCACCTTGGCTACCAGTAACTGGTTTTAAACATGAATGATCGGGGTTCAAGTAAAATAGTCTAATGATCAATATATTGATCTCTATCGGCCTGAAGGTGATAGAAAGTAATTAACTGTGGTGGGGTATTTTTTTTTAATTGCTGTGTCGCAGTTTAAAAATGGTGCAGGTGTTATAGTCAAACATGTAATTAAAGGGGGGGGGGTGAGATGATTATGACGGGAGGTTCAATATAGTTTATAGGCCTACTGTTTATTGCGGTTTTTACTATATATTGAATTATCGGAATGATGATTCTAAAAACGTTAGATTTAATTACCGAACATAACAGATGGTGTAAAATATTTAGACATAACAGATGGTATTTAAAAAATTTACACATGACAGATAGTATAAAATATTTAGACATGACAGATGGTATAAAATATTGAAACATGACGGATGGTATAAAATATTGAAACATGACGGATGGTATAACATATTTAAACATAACGGATGGTATACAATATTTAAACATGACAGGTGTTCTTAAAAAATTAAACACGACAGATGGTATAAAATATTTAGACATGACGGATAGTATACATAAAATCAGATGGCGATACAATAAACAAGATATAAAAAGACAGTCACGTAAATTGGTCAAACCACCAATAGGAATTCAACCAGTTTCATCTAATCGTGAACCAACAAAAGCTGAGATAGACGTCGACAGGTGACACTAATTGCTGCCCTAATTACCAAGTCCAGTAACTCAGTCAGTCTGACAGTGCGGGGTGTACCTAGCCGGCTTGATGGGATGACGTCACTGGGATATTTCTGATTTTTATCCTCCTGATGAATGACTTTTTTTAATTAGTGGTCAGTCAAGGCTTCATACTATACCTAGCAACAAATATGTTTTGTATAGGTAAACAAAAGCTCTTTGATTATTCAGTAAACAAATGTCTAATTATTTAGTAAACAAATGTTGTCTAAATATTCAGTTAACAAACGTCTAATTTTTCAGTTAATAAAGTTTGTTTAGTTATTCAGTTAACAAATATTCTCTAAACGAATGTTTTCCAAACGAATGTTCTTAAACATTCAAAATAAAAACAAATGTTCTCCTTATACTTAGTAAACACATTTTAACAAAGCATTGACAAAAATGGCACAAATTTAAAGTTTAAAAATTACACATGTGATGTCCATTTTAAAATAAATCTTTTTCTACTCAACTAGAGATGGGCAAGTCAAAAATCAAACACCAACATACATATCAGCAACTTTTACAAATAGTCCATCTATCATTTTTTGTATTCCTCGTGATTATAATTCATTTTAGTTTGTTATTTTTCGCATAATTTTACATGAATTATTGACCTTTAGTATATGTTTCAAGATTTTCTTTTACGCTGAAAAGAATGTGTGTGAAATTTCGTGTTTTAAAACACCTGGCCAGTCCGTCAAATATTTATCTGGCAGCTCTGCTCCCCGCCACTTCTACTCCACCTACCACAATCAATATTGATCTAGTTAGATCGATACCTCTGCGCCCGACTTTCTGCTGACGTCTGCTAAAACTTCCCTCCATGTTCGATGGCCTTGAACTTCATCAACGAGAAGGAGAGCGATGGAGTTTTTTTATTGGGGAGAAAGCAGGTTGTAATCAGCGGTAAATGTATGGCACCTCGCGATTTACTTAACTACAGGCACTGATATCATTGGATTTAATAGTACATGGAGTTGTTGTTTTATAGTTGGAAGGTTGGTGTGTCAGTCGTGAGGTTAGGTAGCCGTGAGCTAAGTTTGCAGTGAGGTCAGGTAGCCGTTAGCTAAGTTAACCGTGAGCTAAGTTAACCGTGAGCTAAGTTAGTCGTGAGGTTAGTTAGTCGTGAGCTAAGTTAGTCGTGAGCTAAGTTAGTTGTGAGCTAAGTTAGTCGTGAGCTAAGTTAGTTATGAGCTAAGTTAGTCGTGAGCTAAGTTAGCAGTGAGGTCAGGTAGTCGCTAACTAAGTTAACCGTGAGCTAAGTTAACCGTGAGCTAAGTTAGTAGTGAGGTCAGGTAGTCGTTAGCTAAGTTAACCGTGAGCTAAGTTAGTAGTGAGCTAAGTTAGAAGTGAGCTAAGTTAGTCGTGAGCTAAGTTAACCGTGAGCTAAGTTAGTAGTGAGCTAAGTTAGAAGTGAGCTAAGTTAGTCGTGAGCTAAGTTAGCAGTGAGGTCAGGTAGTCGTGAGCTAAGTTAGTCGTGAGCTGAGTTATTATGTTTTTTAACCTCGGCATTTGAAGAGGAGATGCGGTCAGCACTTTGCCCAGCCTTCTTTGCTTTCCCTAACCCTGAAGTTATAAAACCACCATTTGACAACCTTCCAAACCTGAAGTTATAAAACCACCATTTGACAACCTTCCAAACCTGAAGTTATAAAACCACCGTTTGACAACCCTCCGACCCAGAAGTTATAAAACCACCATTTGACAACCCTCCAACTCAGAAGTTATAAAACCACCATTTGACAACCTTCCAAACCTGAAGTTATAAAACCACCATTTGACAACCGTCCAACCCAGAAGTTATAAAACCACAATTGACATATCCCCCAACCCAAAAGTTATAAAACCACTATTTGACAACCCTCCAACCCAGAAGTTATAAAACCACCATATGACAACCCTCCAACCCAGAAGTTATAAACCGTCCAACCCGGAAGTTATAAAACCACCAGGGGACAACTGCACAACCCTACACCTTGCCAACCTCCCAAAGACGCCTCTGTAGCCTACAATCTACTTACGTGCCGACACAGAGAAAGACAACACTTGAAAAGTTGTATGTTGGATGTTGGAAACTCATCCTCTAGAAAGGTCAAGTGCGGCCATGACACTTAAAGCATCACGTGATCACAACGGCCACGTGACCAGCGTGCTTGTTTTGTCAGTGTATCCGCAGGATGTGAATGTTGTGCTGGGTACTGGATAAACGCTGAGCAGCTCATGATGTCGTGAATACTATAACATACAAGAGTGATTTCCCTTGACTAGTTTGGGGATACAGAAGACAAGCATCTACATTCTGATGTGTGTAGTGGTGACACAAGCACCTACATTCTGATGAGTTGAGTGGTGACACAAACACCTAAATTCTGATGTGTGTAGTTGTGACACAAACACCTACAATTTGTTGTGTGCGGAGTGGTGATATAAGCACCTGCATTCTGATGTGTGAAGTGATGACACAGATACTTACATTCTGATTTGTGGAGTGGTGACACAAGAGCTCTACAATGTGATGTTGATGTTCCATGTTGAACTTTGATGGTGTGGAGATCCACGTACGGATACCATGCTACGTCTAAACAAAGAGAACGTGAGTGAAGTCTGTGGGGACGGGGTAAGGGTGAGATGGTGACAGGTGCTGGTGACGGGAGGGGGGGGGGGGGGGGCGGAACTATGGCTTTCTGCACAGATAAGTACTTTAACGATATAATTTTGTGCGGTTTTTCCATAAAATAAAAACAACGATCTAAATACGGTTATTGAATATTGTATTCTTTCTTACAACAAATTTTCAAAAATCCATTTTTAAACGTTTTTCCCAATTAAATTTTTTTTTATATTAAGTATAAAAACAAAGTATAAAATTATGTTGTATCCTTACGTTAAACCTTGAACTAGCGTAGTTTCTTTACACTTTTTTTTTATTTCAAGACAACCGGGGCTGTAGTAATCAATCGTGTCTGTCCCTTACATATGAGATTTCTGCTCACGAGACTTCGGTGATTTTACCCGCTGGCGGTAATTAGTCCACACTTGATCAATTCTCCTGCACTCATTTTTTTTTCTCGTGTCAGCTATTCATATTCCAATCGCACAGACACTAGCTTTATATATATATATATATATATATATATATATATATATATATATATATATATATATATACACACATATACGTATATGTGTTTTATACATGTCATAAGATAATACAGGGGAATGTATGCATGGATTAAAAATTGTGCTGAGTGATGAACAAAGGCTATCAGATGTAGGCCTATTTTTAAATGCATTTTGCTTAGTAACTTCAGGTAATTCGAGATTGTTGTGTTCTTCTTTGTTCTTAATATGTCAATATCGGAGACATCGTATTACTACGCCAACATTGCAAACTGCACGGTCATATACGAATCCGAAAGTACTCCGTATAATTTTTTCTGGAGGATTTTTTTTATGTTAGAACCTATACCGCGTGTTAGTTAGAGTTAAAGTCTTGTAAAGGGGCAGAACCTATACCACATCTGTTGTTATAAGGCGCAGTCTTGTAAGACATGTTCGCTGTTTTTTGAGGCAATACGACAAGGGCAAGTTTTGCTTGGGCCGACTTTTTAAATTGTTGTAACATGCTGTTTCATTTCGCTGTGACCTGGCTTAAGTCTGAGAATTATTCGGTGGTGAGTAAATTCAAACCAAACTCAAGTTTCAAATATTACCGTAATACTTCAACCAATTAGACTTGTAGATATACTTGTAGATATACTGTCAACAAACTCAAGTTTCAAATATTGCAGAAAAACTGCAAATAATTTGAGTTATAATTTCAATAAACTCAATTTTCAAATACTTAAGTAAAATTTCAACCAATTTGAGTTGTAGATATAATTTCAACAAACTCAAGTTTAAGATATTACAGTAAAACTTCAACGAAATTGAGTTGTAAATATAATTTCTTGCATCTTGCATGTCTAGAGCTATCTAAGTAATTTCATTTTGACCACCAAAAAAAAAATTTCTTCAAAGGGTTTAGAACCCTTGGTTAAGTGGCCGACATCTTGACCTTGTTCTATCTCAATCACTCACTTGACCTTGACCCCCTCAGTGAGTAGGTTGTCCTAATCAGTGTCTGCAGAAGGTGAGGGTTCAAGTCCTATTTGGTTCTCTCCAGAAAGTCTGGGTTCAAGTCCTGGTTCAATTCCCGGGAAACTCTTTACCTTCCTAGTAAAGCATCGATTCTATCGAGTTGTTAGAAAGTCATTTCGCTTTTGTTGTAAACAAGTTTAATAGAGTTGTCTACCCTTAATTTCTTTTTTACTTCATGTTAAGTTTTTACTACGTTTTTAGTTAATGAAATAATGGATGACTTTAGGAGGTGGTTGATTAATTTAATTAGTCTGACACCTTCCCCGTGTTTATGTCTTGGAGAAAAACTGAAATGTTTTTAATCAGTTTTATATCCATTGAAAAAACGAAGAAAACAAATTTTTAATCAGTGTATCTCAATATGTTTTTTAAACCTAGTCTTAACAATGTTTTAACTCACAATTTTGGACGAGTCTCTTTAGTCCACGATTACAGACTACTATTTCAGACCATTTGTTAATACCACTAATTGAGACCACTATTTAAGACCTCTATTTTGGAACAACTGTCTTATTACTATTTTATATTACTTTTTAAGTCCACTATTCAGTACACGTTTAGGATAATTACACAGTATTTACGTGATGGATATAAAATCTCCGCCTATGTTAATCTCGACAGTCAACTGATCTAACTAACCACGCATTTGTGTTTGTGAGCAAAACAGATAAAACTTTGCTTAGTTTCAAAATCCTAGTCACTGCCTCATATGAAAACTGTACAGCAGGTAGAATTAAAACCTTTATCTTTAGCCCCAATTATATTTGCTTAACGCCCTTGTCGAGTTAATGTGTTGTGCACAAAATTAAAAAATGTGTAGTATAGTGGGTGAAGCAGAGTTTACGCTGAGGTGTCTATGAGGTTTGTGTGGCCAGCATAACACACTAGTCCCTACCCAGGTAAATCCAGTCGTCAGCCCAGGAGAATATCCCAGGAGTTTTAGTGCTAGACATGACAAGCACCATCAGACTACAACTTTGGCCACACAACCACTCGACAAGCACCATCATACTACAACTTTGGCCACACAGCCACACAAAAACACCACCAAGCTACAACTTTGGCCAAACAACCACACACAAACACTACGTGACTACAACTTTAACCACACAACCATCATACCACACCCCCGACCACACAACCACAAGACAAGCCCCACTAGACCATTACTTTAACCACACAACCATCACACTACAATTATGGCCACTTTAACCACAAGACAAACACCATCATACCACACCCTTCCCCACACAACCACACATGTTTTAACGAATGCCATCCTCTCTCTCTCCCCCAGACATTCTCTCTGACCACACAACCACACATGTTATAACGAATGCTCTCTCTCCCCCAGACATTCTCTCTGACCAACATGAGCAAGGGTGGGCGGGCAGCCGTGGCCCGCAGCCGGAGTATAGACCACCAGCTGGATGAGGAGAGGGAGAGGCGGGAGAAGGAGGTTCAGATCCTCATCATAGGTAGGTTGGTCTAGGTTGGTGTAGGTTGGTGTAGGTTGGTGTAGGTTGGTGTAGGTTGCTGTAGGTTGGTGTAGGTAGGAGGAGGTTCAGATCCTCATTATAGGTAGGTTGGTGTAGGTTGGTGTAGGTTGGTGTAGGTTGGTGTAGGTTGGTGTAGGTTGGTGTAGGTTGGTGTAGGTTGGTGTAGGTTGGTGTAGGTTGGTGTAGGTTGGTGTAGGTTGGTGTAGGTTGGTGTAGGTTGGTGTAGGTTGGTGTAGGTTGGTGTAGGTTGGTGTAGGTTGGTGTAGGTTGGTGTAGGTTGGTGTAGGTTGGTGTAGGTTGGTGTAGGTTGGTGTAGGTTGGTGTAGGTTGGTGTAGGTTGGTGTAGGTTGGTGTAGGTTGGTGTAGGTTGGTGTAGGTTGGTGTAGGTTGGTGTAGGTTGGTGTAGGTTGGTGTAGGTTGGTGTAGGTTGGTGTAGGTAGGAGAAGGAGGTTCAGATCCTTATCATAGGTAGGTTGGTGTAGGTTGGTGTAGGTTGGTGTAGGTTGGTGTAGGTTGGTGTAGGTTGGTGTAGGTTGGTGTAGGTTGGTGTAGGTTGGTGTAGGTTGGTGTAGGTTGGTGTAGGTTGGTGTAGGTTGGTGTAGCTTGGTGTAGGTTGGTGTAGGTTGGTGTAGGTTGGTGTAGGTTGGAGGAGGTTCAGGTCCTCATCATAAGTAGGTTAGTTTAAGTTAATGAAGGTTGTAGGTTCAGATCCTCATCAAAGGTAGGTTGGTGTAAAGTGGACTGGGTTAAAGGCATGGGCTTAGTGGGGTATGCTGGATTAAAGTGGGTGGGCTTAAATTGGGTTGTCTGGATTAAAATGGATGGACTTAAAATGAGGTGGGAGGGATTAAAGTGGATGGGCTGGGTTTTAATGGGGTTCGATAAAAATATGATGGATTAAAGTAGGGTGGTCTTACCGTGGGTCGGATTTAACTGGGGTGGGATTCAAGTGGGCTGGATTAAGGTGGTCTGGATTAAGGTGGGCTGTGCGAAAGCGGGATGGGCTCAAAATACGCTGGCTTAAACTAAGCCGGCTTTGGTTGGGCTTAGCTGTAAGTGAGTGGACTCGGGGCAGATTAATAATATTCTATACCATTATTATGGTCAGTGGCATAGCCAGATGTGTGTCGGAAGGGGTTACAACCCCACGTGGACCCACAAAATGTCAGCAGTCCCCTTTCAAATAATACGTTAAAGCTCTTGGAAAACAAATTACCGCCCACACCCCCTATATAGTAACGACTTTTTATATCAACTACTTGCTTGTGATTACTTCCTTACTGTCTAGCATTCATTCATGTAAGACATGTGTCTTGATAAATTTTCAATTACGTCTTGAAAATGTCTTGTCTTGGATGTGTTCAGGGGGCCCTGGTGCCGGAAAGAGCACCTTCATCAAACAGCTGCGCCTGCACTACGGGGACCAGTTCCCACAGTTTGAGAGGCGCTTGTTCCACGACCAGATCCTGCAGAACGTCGCCATGGGACTGGTCCACTTGATAGAGCATATGGAACGGCTGGGGTTGCAGTTCGAAACCCCAGAAGTCCAGGTATGATGTGATTTTTATTCTTATGTTGTTGTTGTTTTTTTTCATGTGAGTAGTGAGTGTTAGGAGCGGAGGGTGCAGAGGCGTAGCTAAGGGGGGGAGAACGGGTGGCGCGGCCGCCCCGGGCGTCGACCGAAGAGAGCGGCAAATGGACAAAAAACATCATTCTAAGTTCCATTACGAATAACAAAGTTAAGAAAATAGACTATTACTTGGCTTAAAAAGACGGATATAACCGTTTTCTACATCGATTATTTGACACCAAAATAAAAACTTACGGGATAGTGACAGGTGACTTGAAAAACTGTATATGAATAGGTGGGGGGGGGGGCTTAAAATTGATACTTCACCCTGGGCGTGGTAATGGGCCTCTGGCATAGTGGCATCTATAAAACAATTGATAACAGTGCTAAAAGCTAAATTACAAAAGGTACTTTAGACCTAGCGATCTATAGGGCAGAGGAAGTAGAGTTCATGTTTCTTGACATCGGCATTTAAAGTTAGGCATAAAGTGAGTTATTACCCATCAAAGCTGGGTGGACTCGGAGATATCCTACTGACTTGAACCCGGATTTGAACTCGAGACAGTTGAGTTAGAAGTCTAGCGCTCTAAGCTAGGCCACGCCGTCCCATAAAGAAGTAATGTAGCATATTTTAAAATCACCATGTTACTGACCAGTTCCCCCACCCCACCCCCCACCCCCACACCCCCACACCCCCACTATAGCATCCTTCTCTGATCCCCCTTTACAGAAACTAGCAGCAGAATTCCGAAAGAAACACCCGAGGATCTCCATTGTGACGCTGATTAAAAAGTTCAAAGAAGAAAATGAAAAGGCGGAGGAAATATGTCCAGGTTCGTTGCTCATTATAATCTAGTGATTACATTCATGTAATGATGTAGGCAACTGTTCCGAGTGTTATAGTTTAGAGTATTGTGTAATGGTGTAAGTAAATGGTGTTGTGTAATGTAATGATCTAGGCAACTATTTCATGTGTTATAGTTTGAGTAAATCGTGTTGTGTAATGGTGTAAGTAACTTCAATGTAATGATGTAGACAACAACTCCAAGTGTTAAAGTTTGAGTACATAGTGTTGTGTAATGGTGAAAGTAAATGGTGCGTTGTAATGGTGTAAGTAAATGGTGTTGTGTAATGGTGTAAGTATCTTCAATGTAATGATGTAGACAACTACTCCAAGTATTAACGTTTGAGTACATAGTGTTGTGTAATGGTGAAAGTAAATGGTGTTGTGTAATGGTGTTACTGTCGCCTGAAGGAGATTAGCATGTTCCCACTGAACCAACGAAACTGAAGGAACGTACAAGATTAACGACTATTTGTTTTACTGGTTTGAGACGGAACAGATATTTGCAAAGAGACTAGGCGTCTATTGCTAGCAGACAATTCGTTTTTTTTAATCATATCAGGTGGAACTACAAAATTCTTGCGCCACGACTATAATCATTGCGCCACCACTATATTAATTGGACCATGACTATAACTATTGCAACACGACTTTAATCATTGCACAACGACTATAATCATTGCGCCATGACTGCGCCATGACTATAGCCATTTCGCCATGACTATAATCATTGTGCCATCATTGCCCCATGACTATAATCATTGCGCCGCGACTATAATCATTGCTCCCACGAGAAAAAACTAGATCTCACTTGGGCGCTAAAGCTGACCGCAATTAAAACCACACCGCCCGTGAAATGGACGTCCACGTTGTTACGTCATTGTGGCACGCGCTTTTTTTTTATTCCAACAAGGCTGATTTGTGAGAAGGGGGGGGGGGGAGGCAGACGCAAGAACTGATACAATTTTGTTTCCATTCATTACTTAAAATAATTTCGGCTGATCCAAAGATGACGTCATGCATCCAGTGGAGAAAGAGAAATTTTATTTTTTCTGATTTACTTTTTTTTGTGTGATGGAAGTTTATTATCGTTAGAATTAAAAATATGAAAGAGAATTTAGAACTGACGGCGCATAACCAGTTGACACGTTTGACACGTATGCTTAATCGTGTTGGATGGGATCCCTTCCAACTCTAAAATTTTGAACGAAGAAGAAGAAGAACTGACAATTTGGGAGGGGGTGGTAGGGGTTCTGGCGAGGCAGGAATTAAGTCAGCTGAAGCAGCATGACGTCTTGCATAATACACATCAAAATGGAACCGTGTTTTTGGCGAGGACCAGGCCGGCGCTACCCATAAGGCGCCCTAGGCGGTCGCCTAGGGCGCCATCCCTAGGGGGGCGCAAAAGGTTTAATCGCTATTATCAAAAAGTACCTAATAATTAATAACTTGTATAAAGTTATAGCGATCTATTTCGGCACCCAGGACGAACTATTTCACTCCCACCCCGAAATTAGGTATATATAGGCATATATTTATTCGCGATAGTGAAAATGCAACCCCACCTCCCTAATTTGGAAAGGTCGGGGCGCTATTTACCAGTCACTTTGCCTTTTGTGTCACATAATTGATGTAGAAAACTATTAAATAAGCTCGTAATTTAAATTTCGAACATTTCAAACGGTTATCTAATTTTAATAGGGCTTGTAAGTTTAGTTTTCTCTGACTTTGAATTAGAAATTTGTCCTGGTGTATCGAGTTTAGTAATGACGGGGTGTTCAAAGTATTGTACTTGTTTGGTAAGTTTTGAAAAATCGTTTAGATTTTAGAGTTGCTGGTATAATTTCGTAGGTATAAAGTATCGAAGTGTTAAAGTGTCATAATTTTTATTCCGCTATTTTGTAGTTCAAGGTCTAGTGGAGTATTGATTCTTGTGGTATTAAGGTATCGAATTATATTGATTGTTAAAGTGTAGTAGTAGATCCAGTGAAATCGTTGTTGATTGGGAGTACCGTTTGTAGAGCTTGGTGAAGTTAAACGTGTTGGTGTCGTAGTTCTGGAGCAACGAGTCTAGTTATGTTTAAGTATCGAAGTTTGATATGTGTTGTGAATGGAGTAGATTAAGCATATCGAGTAGTCGGGGTTATCGTACGTAAGATGATTTCAATTCAGGACGGAACACACTACAAAGATAGGTAGGCGTTCTCTAGCTGAAAAATCTTTAGTTGTTTAGGAATCTATATTACAACTCTTAAAGTATTAATATATAATATTAAATAGGATGGAATTTATAACTAATCGTAGGCATTGATTTCTCAAATTATATTTTATAAATATTTAAACAATATTGCTAGCAATGTCTAAATCAGGTAGGCCTATCCGTGTTTGATTTTTTGAAAGGCGTCCCTTGATTTAAGGGATCCAAAATATGTTTTGAAAATCCGAGAAAAACATATAGTTAAATGATTGTCATCAAAATTGAATAGAAGTATGTTACAATAAAGCTACGTTTTTGAACTTTCAAACTAAACCTACAGTTAGGTATTCAATATGTAGAATATATTGTTTTCACAAGTATTCATAGCTTACATAAAACTGTTGTTATAATTATATACGTAATGATATTTAAAGTGTTTTATTGTGTTTTTCAAACATGTCTTAGTTACACTTGCTTAATTTAGCTATTCTCGTGACAGTTATTTCCCTTGAATAAAAAGATGTGTTATTAGGATTTTCTATGGGAGATAATTCGCTGCTTAACTTTACATTCATTTCAAATTCCTGTACCTTAGGTTGACCGCTTACATTTTAAATACAACTTTAGGTTATTATTTGCTATTGTAAAAATTATATAGAGCAGAAGTTCTAAACAAAATAGTTTGGTATTTATTCGTTTAGCATAATCCGGTTGAAAAACAAATACATCAGTAGCCGTTGTAGATTGCAATGCTTAATGTTAGTAGACACACAGCCTTAGTCGTAAATTAAACATCTTATTAATTGTCTTTTCGTATTTTTCACCCTCTCCTAAAGGATTCATATACAACAATTTTAGGCTGGAATCTATCATTTATAGCCTTTTATTTTTCAAAAACAAAAAAAAAATCGTTATATCATCATACAATATAGACATTTTACAATTATAAATAAATATAGCCAAGCTTAAAACAGGTAAGTTCCGTTTTGGAACTCACCTTGGGGGGTCTGCAGAGAGCCCAACATTACAAGAACTGTGAGGTTTTTTTAGTGTATTTTTTTCTAGACTTTTTTCTCCCGGGAGGGGAGGGGGGCATTCAATATGTTTCCAAGAGGGGGGGGGGAGGGGGTGGGGCTATGTCGTAAAGTACAAAATAGACTCGTGGACAGCAACAATTTCAATAAATGTGATTACGCTTGCAAACTGGAATTGAAGGAATTAGTGCAAACTTTTGAGACGAAGGAGGCAAGTAAAATTTGATTTAGATGTCTACTGATAACGTGCATGCAATTGATAATAAATGAATATGCCACTTTTAATGAATTGTTTTCTTAGACATATGTTTTAGTAATTAATTTGTGTGAAAGGGGGCGTTTTAAAAAGTTTTACCTAGGGCGCTAAATAACCTGGCGCCGGCACTGTTACGGACAGGGTACGTCTACAGATGACGTAATGATGTTAATATAAACAGATGTTTAACTCCTCCTACGTCATACCTCGCGCTAAAATATCCAGCCAGACTCCTCAAATACCCCGAGAGAAACTTCCCCCCTCCCCCCCCCCCCCCCCCCCCCACCACCCCCTACCCTGAATGGAAACGTGAACATGCAGATTGCATTGAGCGCTATGCGGTTGCAGAGAACGTATTGAAGAGATGGATTCTGGGGACCGGAAGTTGGGTGCCGGTGGGCGTGTCAGGGGTTGTGACGTCGACGTTTTTTGTTGACTAACCTCAAACACATTTCACGTGGAGTTTTAAAAAAAAATCTGATTGCATTGATGTCTGGGGGATGGGATGGAGTGGTCGGATGGTAGAGAATTTGGGCTGCTAACCCGAAGGTCTAGAGTTCGGACCTCTTGACTGGAGGGAAGTCCTTGAGCCGACTTAGCTCTGATGGGGAAAGTAAAGGCGGCTGGGCATAGTGCTAACCACACCATCCCTTCATACGCCGAGGTCAAGAAATATATGAAATAATTCATCTGCCTAAGAAATCTCTGTGTCTAAAGAAGAATTGTTCACTTTATTTCTGGTATTGAAGCCACAATTCTTCACAATTCTTGAAACCCCACTTCGCCCCCCCCCCCCTATCCCCCCCCCCCCCTCCCACCCCACACACACCCGTCCGTCATTTCGTCCAACATATTTTTAAATGCATGACTTGGTTTATGGACGTCACAAAAATTACCAATCAAATAAATTGCTCAAGCACCACGGGTAAGAAAAAACAAGATATTCTGGAACTGATCTTTTTCCCAGCATCGTTGTCATGGTTACCTTAGTAAACAAAAATCCCATTAAGCAGAAACGATAATGTGAAAAGTAAAAAAATAACTTCTTTTTTTTTAATTAATCCAAGCTTTATTTCCATTTCTGATACAATATTTAATCCACGAAAATCAATCCGCCATTTTCCTTTCATCTTTCCCTGCCCCCCCCCCCCCCCCCCCCCGGCTCCAGTGACGACAAGAGCCGAGTTGACAAAGAGGTTGTCGTCCTTTGATGTGTACAACCCGGAAGTGCCCAATGTGGACGACATGCACACCTTGTGGGCGGACCCCGCCATGCAGCTGTGCTTCGAGAGGAGGAACAAGTTTGAGACGGACAAACTCACGCACAGCTCAGAGTAGTGAGTAGCACGCACACGCACACGCACACGCACACACACACAGATACACACACATGCACATACACACATACAAACGTGCATGCAAAGCCACTCTCTAGTGAGTAGCACAAACACACACATACACACACATACAAACGTGCATGCATAATCACGCTCGGAGTAGTGAGTAACACACACATACACACACACGCGCATACACACATATACACACAAACACACAAACATACAAACGTGCATGCATAGCCACTGATTAGTGAGTAGCACACACATCTATACACACACACACATGCACAGGTACACACGTGAATGCATAACCAAACTCAAAGGCTCAGCAAGGCTGTGAGTAGTACACACACACACACATATATACACATACACACAAGGTCTGTGATTAGCTCACACACACACACACGTTTATGTGCAGCCACTTACAGATCAGAGCACTGAGCAATTCAAGCATATCCGCTCGTGTACACATACATAGATGAAAGTCGTGAGTAATTTCAACACACAAATGTTTAGTTTCCTTAGTTTCTCTATAAAAATCTCATCATAAACTTGATGTTCACTATCTTTATAAAAATCTCATCTCATCCTTGATGTTCAAATCCCTTTTAAAAATTCCAAACTTGATATTTAGATTCCTCTATAAAAATTTCATCACAAACTTGATGCTCAGTTTCCATTTAAAATCCCATTCCCAAACTTGATGTTCAATAGTTTCCCTTTTAAAAAATCTCCCAAACTTGATGTTCAAAAGTTTCCCTTTAAAAAATCTCCCAAACTCGATGTTGAAAAGTTTCCCTTTAAAAAATCTCCCAAACTTGATGCTCAAAAGTTCCCCTTTAAAAAATATCCCAAACTTGATGCTCAAAAGTTCCCCTTTAAAAAATCTCCCAAACTTGATGTTCAGATTCCCTTTTAAAAATCTCCCAAACTTGATGCTCAAAAGTTCCCCTTTAAAAAATCTCCCAAACTTGATGTTGAAAAGTTTCCCTTTAAAAAATGTCATCAAAAACTTGATGTTGAAAAGTTTCCCTTTAAAAATCTCCCAAACCTGATGCTCAGAAGTGCCCCCCCCCTCCCTCCTCCCCAGTTTCCTCCACCACATTGGCCGGATCTGTAGCGGCGACTACCTGGCCAGTGTCCAGGACATTCTGCTGATCCGCTGGCCAACACTGGGGGTTCAGGAGCACAAGTTCCTGGTGGACAGCCTGCTCTACAGGTAGGGGAAAGCTGTTGTACAGCCTGCTGTAAAGTGGCTGTTATATGGCATGTTGTACAGGTAGGGGAAAGCTGTTGTACAGCCTGCTGTAAAGTGGTTGTTGTATAGCCTGCTGTACAGGTAGAGGAAAGCTGTTCTTGTACAGTCTGTTGTGAACTTATTTTTTTATAGCCTGCTGTAAAGTGGTTGTTGTATTGCCTGTTGTGACGTGGTTATTCTATAGCCAGCTGTACGTGAACGGTAAAGCTGTTCTTGTATAGCCTGTTGTGAACTTATTGTTGTAAAGCCTCGTGTAAAGTGGTTGTCGTAAAGCCTGAAGTAAATTGGTTGTACCCAGTGCCGGCACCAGGTTATTTAGCGCCCTAGGCAAAACTTATTAAAACGCCCCCTTTCACACAAATTAATTACTAAAACAAATTTATAAGAAAACAATTAACTAAAAGTGACATATTAATTTATTATCAATTGCATACACGTTATAAGTAGACATCAAAATCAAATTTTACTTGCCTCCTTCGTCTCAAAAGTTTGTACTAATTCCTTCAATTCCAGTTTGCAAGGGTAATCACATTTTATTGAAATTGTTGCCAAGTCCACGCGTCTATTTTGTACTTTACGACATAGCCCCCCCCCCCCCTCTTTAAATCATCTTGAGTGCCCCCCCCTCCCCTTCCGGGAGAAAAAAAGTCTAGAAAAAATACACTAAAAAAAACCCACAGTTCCTGTTATGTTGGGCTCTCTGCAGACCTCCCAAGGTGAGTTCCAAAACGGAACTTTCCTGTTTTAAGCTTGACTGTCTTTAGTTATAATTGTAAAATGTCTATATTATATGATTATGTAACGATTTTTTTTTGAAAAATAAAAGGTTATAGACGATAGATTCCAGCCTAAAATTGTTAAATATGAATCCTTTAGGAGAGGTTAAAAAAATATGAAAAGACAATTAATTAGATGTTTAATTTACGACTAAGACTTTGTGTCTGCTAACATTAAGTATTGCAATCTACAACTATTTTGTTTAGAACTTACACTCTGTATAATTTTTACAATTGCAAATAATAACCTAAAGATGTATTTAAAGTAGAAAGCGGTCAACCTAAGGTGCAGGACTTTGAAATTAATGTAAAGTTAAGCAACGAATTATCTCCCATAGAAAATCCTAATAACAAATTTTTTATTCAAGGGAAATAACTATCACGAGAATAGCTAAATTAACCAAGTGTAACTAAGACATGTTTGAAAAACACAATAAAACACTTTAAATATCATTACGTATATAATTATAACAACAGATTTATATAAGCTATGAAAACTTGTAAAAACAATATATTCTATATAATGAATACCTAACTGTAGGTTTAGTTTGAAAGTTCGAAAACGGTAGTTTTATTGTAACATACTTCTATTCAATTTTGATGACAAATATATAATTTCAGGTTGCTTTTTTTTTTTAAATTTTTAAAATTTTAGGATCCCCTAAATCAAGGGACGCCTTTCAAAAAATCAAACACGGGTACCTGATTTAGACATTGCTAGCAATATTGATTAAATATTTTAAAAGTATAATTTGAGAAATCAATGTTTACGATTAGTTATAAATTCCATCCTATTGAATATTATATATTAATACTTTAAGAGTGGTAATATAGATTCCTAAACAACTAAAGATTTTTCAGCTAGAGAACGCCTACCTATCTTCGTAGTGCAGGGGTCGGCAACCTGCGGCTCGCGAGCCGCATGCTGCTCTTTTGATGTCAAGTGGCGGCTCTCGAGTTCCATGCAAAAAATTAGAAATTATTGAAATTATTGAATTATTTTATTTTCAAAACCCATAAAAAATTATATACTGTAAAGAAACACAACTTTAAAGATAATAAAAACACTAATCAGCGAACAATGAGAATAGGTGGGAGTAGAAAGTATTCGGACAGCTGACAGCCGCTTGGGCACCAAGCCCAGCACCACAGCCGTGCAATGCTTAAAACTTCACGAGTGCCGACTTTTTCGAATATCTTTAAGTAGGGAATGTTATTTTATTCAGGATGCATTTCCCTATCTGTCAGTAATCGTTAATATGACCTGAGTGACGTAGTTTTTAGTTGTTAGCTTCCTACGGTTGAGCTAGGTACTGGACTGTGGGGTACGAGCTTACCCTAGGCTATGTGGGGTGGAAGATAAGCCTGGTGAGAACCAAAGGACAGAAGCGACCGATTTCTACAAACGGTACTCCCAATCAACAACGATTTCACTGGATCTACTACTACACTTTAACAATCAATATAATTCGATACCTTAATACCACAATAATCAATACTCCACTAGACCTTCAACTACAAAACAGCGGAATAAAAATTATGACACTTTAACACTTCGATACTTTATACCTACGAAACTATATCAGCAACTCACAAATCTATATTGTATGATTATGTAACGATTTTTTTTTTTGAAAAATAAAAGGTTATAAATCATAGATTCCAACCTAAAATTGTTATATATGAATATGAATCCTTTAGGAGAGCGTGAAAAATATGAAAAAACAATGAATTAGATGTTTAATTTACGACTAGGACTGCATGGCTACTAACATTAAGTATTGCAATCTACAACGGCAACTGATGTTTTTGTTTTTCAACCTGATTATGCTAAACGAAAAAATACCAAACTATTTTGTTTAGAAATTAAACTCTGTACAATTTTTTACAATAGCAAATAATAACTTAAAGTTGTATTTATATGTAAGCGGTGAACCTAAGCTGCAGGAATTTGAAATGAATTTAAAGGCAAGCAACGAATTATCTCCCATTTAAAAATCCAAATACAAAAAATTTTATTAAAGGGAAATAACTGTCACGAGAATAGCTAAATTAACCAAGTGTAACTAAGACATGTTTGAAAAAAGCAATACAACGCTCTAAATTTCATTACGTATATAATTATAACAAAACTTTTATATTAGCAATGCAAACTTGTAAAAACAATATATTCTACATATTGAATACCTAACTGTAGGTTTTGTTTAAAAGTCCGAAAACGGTAGCTTTATTATAACATACTTCTATTCAATTTTGATGACAAAATGTAATTGTATGTCTAACTACAAAATTAATTTAAAATTTTGTATCCTCTAAATCAGGGGTCGGCCACCCTTCATAACAAGAGAGCAAAAAGTTACAATTTTCACAGGTTCATTTGTGTTTATTAAAACGCAAATCACCCTTAAAAGTGAGTCCCATGTGTCGATGTAGCTTGATAGCTGGGGACAGCAATCTACCTAGAAGAGGACAACTCCAAAATCAAACTTCTACCTTGTAGTTTGTTCTTGGATGGAAGCGAATCCAAAAAGAAAAAAAAAATTCATAAAAAACCGTTTTGATAACAAGCTATTATGTACTAATGCACTAAAAAGTAGAAAATAAATTATAGACTTCTATTTAAATTACTATAAGGAAAAGCGTGGGTCTCTTCCTAAACATATTTAGTAAAGGTATCCAATAGATACTAAAGTGACCTACGCTTTTCTTTATAGTAATTGAAATAGTAGTCTATAATTTATTTTCTACTTTTTAGTGCATTAGTACATAAAAGCTTGTTATTAAAAAGTTTTTTATGAAAAAAAATTTTTGTAATTTACATGTTTTTATTTACAATAGAGCTTCATGACTAAAAACCATTGCGCGCCTATTGAAACGTGATGACGCGCTATTGAACGTGATGACGCGTGTGCTGTGGTTGGATAGAAATGCCTACTAATTTAGTAAAAATTTTAATTAATTCATAAAAAATTAATTAGGCATCCAATTAAGTCAGATTTAATCTCACGATGCATTGTCTTCCTGTCTTGACCCACGTACCAATTACGCCGTATCTGTCAAGTAGAAGTGCCTGTAATTTCGCTCCGGCGTTTCGATCTAGACTGACTGTCGACAGAGGAAGTGAGTTAAATAAAAGCTTGTAAAAAGTATGAGTAAAACGGCCATCATGGCTGTTTTAACAAATTGACACGTAACACTTAACTGTGTAGAAGGAAATTACGTCCAACATTACAAATTGAAGAACAAGCACCAATGATCATGGCATTCTGTCGTTGTTTAACAAACTACCTAAAATTTAACTTGAGATAAGGGCCCACATTTTACATAGAACAAAAAAAAATGTTTATTTCCTGGCATTGATGTATCTAATAGTGTACCCTGTGATTTATCTAATGGTGTACATCGTTCTGTGATTTGCCTAATAGTGTACATCATTCTGTGATTTGTCTAATAGTGTACATCATTCTGTGATTTATCTAATAGTGTACAGCGGTTTGTGATTTATCTAATAGTGTACATCGTTCTGTGATTTATCTAATAGTGTACATTGTTTTGTGATTTATCTAATAGTGTACATCGTTCTGTGATTTATCTAATAGTGTACAGCGGTTTGTGATTTATCTAATAGTGTACATCGTTCTGTGATTTATCTAATAGTGTACATTGTTTTGTGATTTATCTAATAGTGTACATCGTTCGGTTAACACCATTTTACCTAACGCTTTCTTAAATACTTTTTTTAAAAGAAATGCCAGCTTCATTGAAACTATCGAATGTATACACCGTCCTTCTATCTTAAACAAAATATCTCGTATTTTTTCCTCCCCCACCCCTTCCACTTAAACACACATACCCACACTCACATCCCCACACACAGCGGCCTCTCATTTCCTCAGTTTCCTGTCTGACCACTACATTTGTGAACTGTTTTAAAGTAAATTTTTGTTTGTTGTCAATGTCGTTTTTTCCTTCTCTTTTCCCTGTTTACTTTTTAGTTTAATTGGGCTGAATATAGAGTGATGTATCTGTCGGCCTTTAAGTGGGTTCGTTTTCAAAACGGCCGTCTGTTTTTTTTTATCTACCAGAGGTTCGTAGCGTCAGAGGGGGATTAGTGCTGAGGGGGACAGAGGGGTTGACAGAAAGGGGGGGGGGGTGACAAAAGGGGGGTAAGGAATAGACAGAAGGAGTAAACAGAGTGGTGGGCAGGGGGAGTAGACACAGGTGGGGGGTACAGAAACAGTGGACAGGCGGACTATTAGTCAAGTCAACAGCAAATAAAAGGCAGACAGACCAAAAGACCGATAGATAGACCGGCAGTAAAACAAAAAGAGATGTATCTGTGTTAAACTTTAAATGAATTTCTAGAAAGAAAAAAAATTCTTAAAGACTGAATAGTTTTCTGAAATACATTGAAACTATAAATCTCACTATTATTTTAGAATATAATTTTAATGACTTTATGCGTAGCCCTTTTTTTTTATTGATAGATTTAATATTAATTCAAGGAAATTTTTTTGAGTGTCCTAATGCTACATCTATTCACTGCCTATGGGTTGCATGCCACTGCTAGTGTTGTAGATGTCACATACGGTCGTAGTCTGATGCTGTTACACTATAGCCGAATGTTCAAGCTACTACAGAACCAGCAGAACTAGGCTTTGATCTATGGCTGGCACACTGGGGGCGGCGGGGGGGGGGGGACGATGTTAAAATTAACTGACGGGGGGGGGGCAGGAAGGCGGGGTTTGTATTTTTACGGTTTGGGTCGTCAGCTAACGTGATATATGTGTTTTTATATTGGTTATATCAGTTGTCGAGTACCACGGTATCGGATATATGGGTTTTTTTATATTTTAAATGTGTCGATGCCACGGTATGTGTAATATTTGGTGTTTATATTGGTGGTATTATAGCCACGGTATGTGATGTTTTTTTTTATATTGGCTTATATTGTCAAGTACTACGGAATGTGATGTATGTCGTTTTTATATTGATTATATCAGGTGCCGAGCACCACTGTATGTGATATTTATGGTTTGTATATTGGTTATATCGAGGCAACGGTATTTATAAGTTTTGTGCTGAGCGGAGGCGTAGCGACGGGGGGGGGACATATGTCCCCGGACGCCGACCTTAGGGGGCGCCAAAATGGGTTGGAAAAACAAATTGAAAGTTTGAGGGGTGGGGTGCAAATCGAAAGTTTGAGGGGGATGCAAATCAAAAGTTTGAGGGGGTGCAAATCGAAAGTTTGAGGGGGGGGGGGTGTGCAAATCGAAAGTTTGTACCCGGGCGCCGGGAAGTGTCGCTAAGACTCTGGTGCTGAGCGGGTGTGGCAAGCTTCTTATGACTCGAGTTGTTTGTGAATCCAGCCCAAAACAGGGGGGGGGGGGGGTAAATTCCATCTAAGGCTAAATATTGGCACGGAGCTGATAGAGAACAAGTACAGTGAGGGACAGTTGAAATGAAAGTTGAAAAGAAAGTTGAAAAGAAAGTTAAAAAGAAAGTTGAAAAGAAAGTTGAAATGAAAGTTGAAAAGAAAGTTGAAATGAAAGTTGAAAAGAAAGTTGAAAAGAAAGTTGAAAAGAAAATTTGAAAAGAAAGTTGAAATGAAAGTTGAAAAGAAAGTTGAAAAGAAAGTTGAAAAGAAAGTTGAAAAGAAAGTTGAACAGAAAGTTGAACAGAAAGTTAAAAAGAAAGTTGAAAAGGAAGTTGAACAGAAAGTTGAATAGAAAGTTGAAAAAAAAGGTGAAAGAAAAAGTTGAAAAGAAAGTCGAAAAGAAAGTTAAAAAGAAAATTGAAAAAAAAATTGAAAAGATACTTAAAAAGAAAGTTGAAAAAAAGTTGAAAAAAAAGTTGAAAGAGTTGAAAAAAAAGTTGAACAGTAAGTTGAACAGGAAGGTGTAAAGAAAGTTGAAAAGATTTTTAAAGAGAGATTTCATGAGTACGTGCAACGGCCAACAGACAATCACGTCAACATTATGTTTATTTTTACTTAGTCCGTTTTTATCTTCAACTTCTTTTTCAAAAATGTTAAAGATAATCTCCATAGAAACATCTTTACCATTAAAGTAGGGGTTGAGGATATTTAATTTAGAATTAATTTAAGGTCAAGCCAAATTTAAAACTTAATATTGCAACTTCAATAAAACTAGATACAAAAATAGTTTGCCGTTTTGGTATTTTAAAATAAAAACATTTCGTGTGAGCTTAAATAAACAGAAAATAAATTCATGGGTTACCTTAAATACATTAAGAATTTATTTTTAATGCATTTCGTTGCAATCACCGACTGTCTTAAATTGATCTTAATAGGACGTGGGAGTAATTAAATTCACGTCAACATAATTAGGTTAATATAGCTCAGAATGGAAACACGTTGGGTTGAGTTGTTTTTTTTTTTAATGTTCACCGAAAAGATGAAACGTGTGAGTCGATGATGTATTTTAAATCTCCGAACGTGAAGTTTGAAAATACCAGATCACGACATTGTAAACATGGGCGGCTGTTTGCTTACCTCATACATCAATAGTGGCATTTACACCATTTTACTGTCCCATATTTATATATATATATATATATATATATATATATATATATATATATATATATATATATATATATATATATATATATATATATATATATATATATATATATATATATATATATATATATATATATATATATACATATATTATACATATTGGGTTCGTCCATAAATGACGTCATAATCGTAAGGGGGAGGGGGGGTCCGTAATTTTGTTACGGTGTGTGATGAGGGGGAGGTGAGTGGGTGTTCAGAGGGTGTGACGTCACACTGCAATTTTGAGGAGGGGTTGTAGGCTGAGAGGTGTGACGTCGTTTTAGGGGGGGGGGGGGGGTCTGGCTTTTTGTGATGATGTGCGACGGAGGGGAGGAAGGGAGGTAAAAAGCGTCCAAAAAAGCGTGACGTAATTTATGGATGACCCCCCCCCATATATATATATATATATATATATATATATATATATATATATATATATATATATATATGTAACTAGGGGAAGTTACCAGAGACATAAGAACGCAGTACAGCGCTGTCAACTTTGACACGACTGATGCAATAACGCAGGTGTTGGCTGATAACGATCAGAAAGCCAAGGCGTAGTATCTTGGGAAGCGATACGATAAGAACGCAATACGGTCTGTCAACTTTGATGTGACAGAATGCAGATGGCTTATTAAATCGGACTGTACGACAGAAGCGGCGTAATTAACATTCTGATGCAACGATTAGAATCGATTACGATTACGATTATGATAGAACCGAATACGATTACGAATACGAAGGGGATATATAGGAAGGCGACGGCTGAGCTCGCTCTCTCTCTCGATCAGTCAGTCAGTGTGGCAGTATCAAGTTGGTTATTGAACGGGTTAGCCGTATTGTGTTAAGAAGGACGATAGACATGTGCATTCAGTTATGTGAAGACTAGTGAGGACTGTTGGGGGTCAGTTGATTCAGACTATTATTGTGAAGCATTCCTTTTGATTCATTATATTATTGTGAAGCATTTCTTTGATTCATGTAATAAAAGGATCAATAGCGAACCTGCATCTTCGAGTATCTATACTGTGGTCGATGTTGTGTAGAATGAGTGGTTAGACTCGGTAACATTTGGCGTTGTCGAGCAGAACTCGTTAACATTTGGCACTACAGGCAAATAGTCTCGTTACATATATATATATATATATATATATATATATATATATATATATATATATATATATATATATATATATATATCTGTGTGTGTGTGTGTGTGTGTCTGTGTGTGTATGTGTTTAGGCTATATATGTATTATATTATATTTTTTTTTTTCTTACACCCTCCCCCCTTCTTTCCACCACCACCCTCTCCCCCCCCCCCTCGTGCCATCTACACACCTATACTACCTTATAACTTTGTGTTTCTGCTGCCGTAGAAGAGAAAACAAAAGTACAGCACCTCCAACACCAGACAACAACAACCTACAAGCAAACTCACCATACAGCGGCACCGCCCAACATTTGAATACACACAGTTCAACCAGTCCGCTGATTGTTCTAACTCGCGTCAACTTCAGGTTAAATGCCAGTCGTCACAGGGCGGGTCAGCTGCTAGCTTTGTATTGTGCGTCACGAGCCTCGGGTGTCCCCGGGCCTGTAAATTATAACCCAACCCCCGGGGTGCTCATTGCTATGGGTGGAGGTGTAGTACGCTCTCCATTCCCAAGCGAAATAATCGGTAATTATGTGTGGCCTGGGTGCCCTGGTTTAATGATCTGATGGATTTAATGAGCGAGAGTACAATGCACACATACAACCATGCACACATACAACCAAGCACACATACAATAATGCACGCATACAATAATGCACACCTACAATAATGCACACATACAACCATGCACATATACAACCATGCACACATACAACCATGCACATATACAACCATGCACACATACAACCATGCACATATACAACCATGCACACATACAACCATGCACACATACAACCATACACACATACATACAATAATGCACGCATACAACAATGCACACATACAGTTATGCACACAAACAATAATGCACACATACAATCGTGCACACATACAATCAAAGACATGCAATTACACGTAAACAACCACACCAATTACGATCACACACGCATACGAATCACGCGAGGCACAGCCCATACAACCACATACACGCACATACAAGCATAACCTGCATTCACGTGTCGTGGGCTAGGTTGTTAAGTGTTTACAACCCCTCCCCCCCCCCCCACAACCCCAACAACCCCCTTCCCCATGACCACTCGATAAAACAGATGTGTAGATTATACGTATAATTATATGTATTTAATTATTTATTTATTTAATTATTTATTTATATATGTATATGTTACATAACAAAAACCCTGCAAAGACTACTGCATGTGCACAATTACTCATGGACCTAAACACATCCACCAACATTCTTTACATCCCACTCCCCCACCCCCCACCCACCCCTCACCTCCTTTTTCCGAGTTACCGCTAACCTCTATTACGAAAATATCCTCCATAACAGCCAACAGGTCGATGAACAGTTACACACACACACACACACACACACATACACACACACACACACACACACAAACCACACCAACAATTGGGTTGTGTTTTGTTTGGTTTTTTTTTTTAAGTTTATTTTCTGCATTAAAACATTTTTTTATGGTTTCCTAGAGATGGAAAATTTGTATCGATTTCCGGAGACACTAAGCAATCGATAACAGTCAATGGTTGAATTCTTGCGGTAATACACAGCATCGACATGGCAGGGGACGTAATTCTCATTAATGTCAATTTCTATTCTTTTTTTATTCTGTACAAAATCTTTATTAGATTCGATTTTTTTTTTACTAAAACCCAAATAAAGCAACAAAAGATTTTTATTAGGATAAAGGCTAAAGAAATAAAATGCGGTGAAGAGTAAGGAAATAAAATAAGATTTTTTAAATATATTTTTAAACGTCACGAAATAATAAGCTGGGGTAGGGGAGGGTGGGTTAGGGTGGTTTAAATTGGCATTGTGGTTTTTTTTTTCCTTCAATATTACCCCGTAGAGCGAATAGATTTCATGTCAATAAAGAAGAATTATGACTGGATTATTTCTAAATTATAGCCGGTGTCAATCAACGAGGCACATTTTTGTTGTCTACGGTTACACACACACTATTGTATATTATATAGCCTATATATATATATATATATATATATATATATATATATATATATATATATATATATATATATATATATATATATATATATATATACATATATATACATATATATACATATATATATATATACAAATATATAGGCTACACATATATATATATATATACATATATATACATGTATATCTATATATATATACATACATATACAGTGCCGGCGCTACCTATAAGGCGAACTAGGCCGTCACTTAGGGCGCCATTCCTAGTGGGCGCAAAAAGGTTGAATCGCTATTATGAAAAAGTACCTTATAATTAATAACTTTGATTATCTTTTATAAACTATAGATGGTAATATACAACGGAGTAGCGATCTATTTCAGCGCCCAGGACGAACTATTAATTTTGCGCCCCCACCCCAAAATTAGGTCTATATACGTCTATATTTGTTCGCGATGTTTAAAATGCAACCCCACCTCCCTAATTTGGAAAGGTCGGGGCAATTTTTACCATTCACTTTACCTTTTTAATTTGGTGTCACATAATTGATGTAGAAAACGATTAAATACGTTTGTAATCTAAATTTCGAACATTTGTAACGCTTATCTAATTTTAAAGTTGATTTAGTGATCGCTCCAGCGCATGACGTTCCAAAACACGTGTAATTTTGGTTTTTAAAAGGGCTTGTAAGTCTCGTTTTCTCTGACTTTGAATAAGAAATATGTCCTGGTGTATAGATTTTTGTAATGACGGGGTGTTCAAAGTATTGTCACTTGTTTGGTGAATTTTGATGAATCGTTTAGATTTGGGAGTAACGGCGGAAGGCTGTTGCTTATATGGTTTCGTAGGTATAAAGTATCGAAGTGTTAAAGTGTCGTATTTTTTATTTGAACACACTACAAAGAAAGGTAGGCGTTCTCTAGTTGAAATTTTTTTAGTTTTTTTAGGAATCTAAATTACCACTCTTAAAGTATTAATATATAATATTATATAGGCTAGAATTTATAACTAACTGTACACTTTTTTTAAATTACATTTTCTTAAATATTTAATCGATAATTATAGAAATGTCTTAAACCAGGGGTCGGCAACCTGCGGTTCGCGAGCCGCATGCGGCTCTTTCCTGTCAAGATGCGGCTCTCCAGCTCCTTGCACAAATATTAATATTTATATTATTTCATTTTCAAAACTAAAAAAAAATACACTGTATATAAACACAACTTTAAAAAGAATAAAACACTCATCAAATAACAGTGAGAGTAGGTGAGGTAGAAAGTAAACGGACAGCTGACAGCCGCTTGGGCACCAGACCCAGCCCTACACCCGTGCTGTGATCAGCCCCGTGGCAACGGTTCCATGCTTGCTACTGCCGAAGTGCCGACTTTTTCGAATATTGGGGAATGTTATTTTATACAGAATGTATTTCTCTATCGGTCAGTAATCATTAATTTGACCTGAGTGGCGTGATTTTTTAGTTATTAGCTTCGTACAGTTGAGCCGGGTACTGGACGGTGGGGTACGAGTTTACCCTGCGTTCAGTGGGGTGGAAGATAAGCCTGTTGAGATCCGAAGACAGAAGGCTATGGGAGATACCTCCTGGGCCAGTGGTGTCCGTAAAGAAAGAAAAAAAAGTCATTGGCTTCTAAAGTGGATTGGGATAGTCGTATAGTTAAATTATTTCATTACTAATTTAATCAGAGCAGAGCTGGCTAAAATACTTAGATGTTTTGCACGAAATATTAGTATGTTTTTTTTAAGTATAAATATTTTTTCATAATTAAAGCTATTTATTTCAAATAAAAAATCAGATGTATATATCAAATCCCAATCAAATGCCAAAATATTGAAATAAAAATGATATTGGCTTTTTAAAATTTGGGAACTTTTGTAAATTGTAACTTTTGGCTTTTCTAATTCAAAAGGTTGCCCACCCTTGTCTTAAACCAGGGGTCTCCAAACTTTTCAGTCCGAGGACCGCATTGGCTATCAAATTTCAGTTCGGGGGCCAGTTTCTATCAGGCATGTCTTTGATTTTTCTGGGCACAGTTCCTCAGCCGTCACCAACTAACGTCTTTTCCGTGGACAAAAGCATCTCCGCGGGCCGGATTAGAGGACTTCGCGGGCCGCATCCGGCCCGCGGGCCGTAGTTTGGAGACCCCTGTCTTAAACAGTTAAGCCTTACTTGAATTTTTTTAAAGTAGTCCCTTTATTTAGGGGATCCAAAATTAAACGAAATATATAAAGTGCTTGTTGTTTAGTTTAAGTATGTCATCAAAATTGAATAGAAAGTATATATATTAAAGCTAATGTGTTTAGACTTTCAAACAAAACCTACAGTTAAGTAGTCAATTAGTAAAATATATACTTTTGACACGGCTGCATAACTAATATAAACTATTTGTTATAATTATTACGTAATGAAATTTACATCGTTTTGTTGTATTTTTCAAGAATGTCTTAGTTACACTTGGTTAATTTAGCTACTCTTGTGAAAGTTATTTCCCTTGAATAAAATTTTGGTATTTGAATTTCCAAATGGGAGATAATTCTTTGCTTAATTTTACATTCATTTCAAATTCATGCACCTTAGGTTGACCGCTTACTTATAAAGACACTCTAAGTTATTGCTATTGTAGTAATTATATAGAGCAGAAAATCTAACCAAAATAGTTTGGTAGGTTTTTTTAGCATTATCAAGTCGAAAAACAAAAACATCAGTAGCCGTTGTTTTGAAAATAAAAGTATTTTTTAAAAATTTACATTTAGTTTTTAAAAACTCAATTAATTATGTGGTTTTTTCCATTTTTTCGCCCTCTCCTAAGGGATTCATATATAACAATTGTAGTCTGAATTCTATAACATTTATAAACTTTTATTTTTCAACACCAAAAATCGTTACATAATCACACAATATAGACATTTTAGAATGATCTCTAAAAAACAGTCAAGCTTAAAAAGGTAAGTTCGGTTCTGGAACTCACCTTGGGAGGTTCGCAGAGAGCCCAACACTACAACAACTATGCTTTTTTCCCAGTATTTTTTCCAGGCATTTTTATCTACCGGATGAGCGGGGGGGGGGGACTGCCGTAAAGTACAAAGTGCATTCGAAGACGTGGCAACAATTTCAATAGAATGTGATTACGCTTGCAAACTGGACTTGAAGGACATAGTTCTACTTATAACGTGTACTCAATTGTTAATAAATTATTATGACACTCTTAATTAATTTTTATTTATAAATATGTTTTTCGTAATCAATTTGTGTGAAAGAGGGCATTTTAGTAAGTTTTGCCTAGGTCACTAAATAACCTGGCGCCGGCATATACATACCTATAAACATATATATATATATATATATATATATATATATATATATATATATATATATATATATATATATATACATTCATTTATTCATATATTCATACATTCATATATTCATACATTCATATATATATATATATATATATATATATATATATATATATATATATATATATATATATATATATATATATATATTTATTTATTTATTTATTTATATAGTTATATATTTATTAAAATACATGTGAACGTGAGTGTGTGATAGATATAGATTGAACTCTATACGAATGTGTATTCTGTACAGAATGATTGACGTAGCGGGACAGAGAAGCCTGAGAAAAAAATGGATCCACTTCTTTGATGAGGTGACTGCCGTCGCTTTTTTCGTCAACCTGGCCGCATATGACGAGTACCTGGAGGAGGACCCGTCCGTGGTGAGTCTGATCCATCGTCTACTGTCTGAACACAGGCTTTTAGATCTGTTGCGCTTTTGGCTAATTAAGCTGAGTCGTCGTGACGCACTCGGTAACCCTCGGGGCTAATTTGGGTTTTAATTATCTAATCAAGTAGAAGGGTGGGTGTGGGGAGGATGGGGGGGGGGGGGGGAGTATGATGCAGACCGTTTAACTTCGACATTTAATCGATGGGCTGATCACGACAAGCAACCAAGCATGGATGCCCGGGCGACGGGAACACGCGAGCTGACGTCACAGTCCACACACCCTCACACGCCCGCACACACTCACACACACACACTTACATACACACATTTACGTGACTTTTGTGACGGCACGGTCATATAGAAAAAATTATTTTTTGTTCATTTACCCCAAGGCGTAACGTACTAGCTAAAAGTATGTTGAAGGTAGGTGGGGAGGGGGAAAATAAGATAGGAATTATGTTTATACATATATATATATATATATATATATATATATATATATATATATATATATATATATATATATATATATATATATATATATATATATATATATATATATATATATATATATATATATATATATATATATATATATATATCAGAGGCGTAGCGAGGGGGGGGGGGGGGTGCGGACGGCACCGGGTGACACCATTTAGGGCGTGACACCAAGGCAAAAATAGCAAAATATATAGAGAAAAACTTTAGGGGGGTGCAAATCGAAAGTTTGAGGGGGGGGGGGGGTGCAAATCGAAAATTTCAAAGTTTGTCCCCGGGAAGGGTCGCTACGCCTCTGGGGGGTGACACCATTAAGTGCCGCACCGGGTGACACCCGACCTCGCTACGCCACTGATATATATATATATATATATATATATATATATATATATATATTTATATGTGTGTGTGTGTGTATGTATGTATTTTTACACATATTTATATATATACATATAAATATATACATATATATTCATATAGATATATATACATACAAATATATACATATATACACATAGATATATACATATCAATATATAGATATATACATATCAATATATAGATATATACATATAAATAAATACATATACAATATTTACGTGCGCATATATATATATATATATATATATATATATATATATATATATATATATATATATATATATATATATATACATATACATATATACATATATACATATATACATATATATATATACATAGGCATATATATATATATATATATATATATATATATATATATATATATATAGGCATATATATATATATATATATATATATATATATATATATATATATATATATATATATATATATATATATATTGATATATGTATGCAATGTAAGCTGCATCCACACCAAACTACCCATCTCGTTCACATTATCCAATTGATAAAGCGAGACAACTCTGACCCAATGATGTCTGATTTCACTGACATTTTCTCTCAGAGTTCTTTCCCCTCGAGGTACATCCTTTCAGTTGTCAGTTTGCAAAAAATCTCGAATCAATATCGAAATGTTTGGAGTGAGTGCTTGTTGCAGTATTTGGATGCTTGTTTTCTTGCGCACCAATAAAGTATAACGCGAAAGGGGAAAATACCGGAGGGGTGGTTACAAATATTTCATTAAATCTAAAAAGTAGTAACGTTTTTAGCAACAACAACAAACAATTTAAAAATGAAAAGAAAACAAAAAGGACGTCTTTTATTTTAAAATAGTGTTTGCATATCTAAGGGGTTTTTGTAAACAACATAACAAAACGAAATCTCGGACATTTTGTTATGAGCGTTAGTTAATTTTCCGGTTCTTAAATTACCTTGTTCAAGTCGCTATCTCACTTGATTTATTGAAGAAAAAAAAATCAATTCTACAGTTTATTTTTCATTACAAAATGTATTAGCATTCCCTCCCTTTATGTTCCTTCTTTTTTTCTTTTCCCTGTCCCCTACCGGTTTAACAAACTTACTCCCCCCCCCCCTTATTGCAAATATTGACCAAACACGTAAAAGCCATGTATTTCTTCCGGTTGTTGTTTGTCCTGCAAACATGTCTGACTCTGGCATTTCCTGTCCGGTCACAGAACAGCCTACAGGACAGCCTGCAGGCGTTCATCGAGATCAGCAACAGCCCGTTCCTGGACAAGACCGAGTTTATTCTCTTCCTCAACAAGAAGGACATCTTCGCCAGCAAAATCAAGTCCACGCCCCTGTCTATCTGCTTCCAGGAGTACAAAGGTACATGGGGGGGGGGGGGGGTCTTGAAGGTGGGGGTGGGGCTTGAAAGTATTGTTAATGCTTGAGAGTAGGAGTAATGCTTGAAAGAAGGGGTGGGGCTTGAAAGTATGGGGGTTGGAGCTTGAAAGTAAGGGGTGGAGCTTGAAAGTAGGGGTAATGTTTGAAAGTAGGGGTGGGGCTTGAAAGTAGGGGTGGGGCTTGAAACTAGGGTGTTGTGCTTGAAATTAGGGGGTGGGGTTTGAAAGTAGGGGGTGGGGCTTGAAAGAAGGGGGGGGGAGCTTGAAAGTAGGGGGTGGGGCTTGAAAGCAGGGGTTGGAGCTTGAAAGTAGGCGGTGGAGCTTGAAAGTATGGGGTGGGGCTTGAAAGTAGGGGGTGAGGCTTGAAAGTAGGGGGTGGGACTTGAAAGTAGGGGGTGGGGCTTGAATGTAGGGGTGGAGCTAGAAAGTGGGGGTGGAGCTTGAAAGTAGGGGTAATGTTTGAAAGTAGGGGGTGGGGCTTGAACGTAGGAGGTGGGGCTTGAAAGTAAGGATGTTCTGATTATGGTGGGTTTACCTTGTAAAGTTTAGGTTTATGTTTAGTATTACATAAGGAGTAGATGTACTTTGGAGCAGTACAATTTCCCTCCCCCTCCCCAGAGATGCCTGAGAGAAACTCTGGTCTCACACCATGTCTAATTGTCTTTTAGCTTACCAGGTTTCACCTCCCCAAATTTCTACAACCTTTAACCTTAAGAACTTTGACCTCTTTAGGATTCATCTACCTTTTTACCTTGCCAACTTTGATATCCCCGTGCGCTCCACCCACCGTTAACCTAATGAACTTTGACCTTCCTCAAGGTCCAACTACCGTTTAACCTTATGACTTTTGACCTCCCCAAGTGTCCACCCACCTTTAGCCTTATGAACTTTGACCTCACCAGGGTCCAACCCCTGTTTACTATAAACTTTAGCCTCCCCGGGGTCCAACTACCTTTAACCTACTAACCTTATAACCTCCCCCAGTGGTCTAACCACCATTAACCTTCTGACCTTTAACCTCCCCACAGGGTCTAACCACCTTTAAGCTTATGAAATTCGACCTCCCCCAGTGTCCACCCACCGTTAACCTTATGACCTCTGACCTCCCCAGGCTCCCAGTCACTAGAGGCCAGCCTGAAGCACGTGAAGGAGCAGTTCCTCCAGAACAAGCCGAGCCAGAAGCAGGTGTACACGCACGTGTCGTGCGCCATCGACGTGCCCCACATGAAGGACCTGCTTGCCTCCGTAATCGACTGTATCGCTGAGATCAACCTCCGACGCTCAAAGAATTATTAACATCACTTTTTGTTTTTTTAAATACGGTTTTTTAAATACTCGATTACGTACGGCTATGTCGTTGTTTTTTTTCAATAATCGATACATTGGGTGTTTTAAACGACTCTGAATATATACAAAAAAAATGGCATGTTTAACGATAATGGATATTTGGCTTAAATAAATTGCCAATTTAAAACATTATATTGTTCATTGAACTCATTATTCTGTTATTGTATTGAAATATACTGCAAAAATAAAAGGTGTAATTTTTAAATCGCAATTTTATCAACGGAAGGCAGAAACACTAGGGGTGATTGGGGGTGTTTGAGGTGTCATTCGATTGTGCTGTCCTGGCTGCTTACGGTTTATTATGTGCTCATTAAGGTCATTGGTGTGCATAATAACTATGATTTGCATATTTTATAAATTAAAAAATCGATGAATGACGATAAACTGTGGTGAAAATCCCTAAATGTTCAAATAATTGATCCAACTGACTTTATTACATATGTATATGCATATATATATATATATATATATATATATATATATATATATATATATATATATATATATATATATATATATATATATATAACATGTATATTGAGCTTTTATTTGTATATAAATTGGTATACTGAGATCCAATACTTTAAAGCAATCACTAGGCCTAGGTAACCATAATATTTCGCTATTTGAAATGACACCTCAATTTTTATTGATGTCAAAGCCTTTGTCTATTATTAGCTTCACTAAAACCGTCGCTCTATAGCCAACCGTTTGACCGTGGATATAAAAGTCACTACTAAGATATTAAAGTCACTAAATAATTCCCCACCCTTAACAATCAGCTTGTAAACCACTGCAGAAAAAGCTTTGGGAATAAATTGTGTATGGTTCGGATCAGAAGGATTTTTTTTTTAAAGTATAAGACTGATGTTCTTGGGGATAGGGGCTCCAAACTTAGGAACATTGACTTGGATTGTAGTGGCGCATATATATATCTATATCTATATCTATATATATATATATATATATATATATATATATATATATATATATATATATATATATATATATATATATATATATATATATATTGCGCGTATATTTCCAAAAGATTTTCTAAGGTAGAGTAGGTCATCCAACGCCTCCCTTTCACCCACCCCCACCCCTCAACCAAACATGGGAGCGCCCATGAATTGGAACGGCTAGTTACTCCATACGTTGCACTACTGTATGGCTCCAATTGTTCTGTTACCTATTGGTTATATCTTTGTTACCTGTTTGTCTGGGTGTATGTGTTTACGGTACTTCTGCGTTCGCCGGTAAGATTGTAAAGTATTGTCTCTATGGTTTATTCTTCTGCCGGCAAAACTGAGTTAAGATCAAGTAAATAGCTTTTTGTGCAATTTTGTGCAAGCATCTATATGATATCTCGGCGATCATAGAAGTACAGTTTTAATTAATTACATATTATAAATATTAAAAATCCTATTTTAATTTATAAAAATGAAATTAAAAAATAAAATGTTGAAGAGTCGAGCAGTTTTTTTTTAACACTGTGGTTAAGCCTACATGTTTATTTAGAGTTAAATATACATAACAACTCATTTGTAAATTATAACCACGACTATTAGATAAAGACAGATACAAGTGGGCTCTAAATGAATGTGTTAAATAAAACCAGGCTCTATCACAATCATGTTAGTTGTTTTGTTTTATACTGATTGTCGTATTTTCTTTTCTTGAGTAGTGTTTATGCTTGCTTATTTTGTTTTTATTTATTTATTTGTAGATGTTTTTTTTTATTTTGGTCTTGTGTTTTCGATGTAAACAAAGTGGTTTCGTTTGATCATTCGTTTAATACCATCATAACCATTACAACGTTAAAATATACGCTGTGCATTGGTCGTTAAACCATTGCTAAACCGAGTTCGAACCCTAAGGGCTGATGAGGCTCGTTAGCTGGAGACAGCAACCCTTCAAAATCAAACAACTGCTGCCTCGTAGATTGTTCTTGGTTGATCAAGGGCTATGGAAGCAAATCCAGAAAAAAAAGCAGGCTGAAATCGGCATGATTGGACTAAATACTTCATCGTGTTAAAGGAAACCTCTTAAAACCTTACAAATTAAGAACGAAGAAGAAGAAGATTCTCAAACAACTGTATCAACGAGTCATAGAGAAACACTGGCATAGTGCTTTTTGATCGAAACAGTATTGAATCATCAGTTGATTTGAGATTTGAAAATAAAATAAAGCGTTTAAACAAAGTTGGCTAGATTAGAACGATACCTCAAGGTTACACTTGTAAACGTTGGTTTAAGTAAAAGAAAAATTGTGAACGTCCTACCATCACTAGAGCTAAAAGTAGACGATGCCAGTTTTTCAACCGTTTGTAAACTACATACGTCAGTAGTCAGTAACCATTTCAAGTGTTGATTTTGCACAGGAATTAAGCAGCAAAATTTGAAATGCACAAAAAGGGAAAGAACCATTACTATATCTTATTTGTATTTTAGTTGTTGTCTTCCCTGATACATACATTGTGTTTGTTTTTTCAGAGACACGCGTATTATAAAGCCTTGTCTTAACATTGATGAGTTTCGGAGAAAGTGAATTTTCTTAAAATAAATTGTCATTCATTTTGACTTCTATGCATAAAACGCCCAAAATATTAAATATCAATTCTAAGAGACAAAAGCATTTGAAATAATAAGATAAACAAGTTAAAACAATGAAACGAAACTTCGGCTAATCGAGTCTACAAAATGTCAACGTTTCATGTCATTTTACGACGTCCTGTTGACTGCGGTTAGTCAGATCAGTTAGCCGGACATTGACTGGACAAATTGACTAATGGGAGGAACGTTTGTGGGCCACCTCTGAGCTGGACATTAATTGGACAATGTCACATAACAATCAATGTCCGCTTTACCCTTAACAGAAAACCTACACCGTTCTTTTTTGTTTCATAGTGGGCCTACGCATGTGTCTTTCATCGTAAATAAGGTTAGTTCCTTTTAAAACCTGACGATCTATGGAGCAAGTGAAGTAGAGTTCGCCTGTTTCTGTGACCTCGGCACATGAAGAGAAAGTATGGTCAGCACTATGCCCAGCCGCCTTTTCTTTTCCTAACGTGAGCTAGGTACCCATCAGAGCTGGGTGGACTCAGAGACCCGTATTCAAACTCGAGACTTTCTGGTTAGCAGTCTAGCGTTCTACCACTAGGCCAATCCGTCTGTAAATGTAAGTCTACAGAATTTAACGGGGGAATAACTAGTATGTCCGTCTAGCAATTTTTTTAAGTATTGGTAAGATAAACAGAAGAGGTTTTTGATTTTCGTATTATCGCATTTATTTATTTTCTTGCTAAATAAACAGTGCAGTCGCTACTAGGCATATTTTTTTTTACAAATATTTCAAAACAGGTAAAAATGTACAGAGATAGAATAACAAAATAATACTGCTATTGTGAGGTGGCACTTCGTCCCATGGAATACAATGGACATCAAGCAACGATAGAAAAAGTGTTATTTGCAAAAATTAGAAGAAAAAAAAAATTAAAAATTAATTTACGAAGACCGAGGTTTAAGGCAAAAACATTAAGGTAACAGGTAACGTCAGTGTCCTTTTCAGGAGTAGCCTTCACCTTGACCTTTGTCCCCTGCCCCGCCCCCAGCCGCAGCCATCAACGTCTGCTGCTGCGCCTTCTTGGAGCCGGGGCTCATGGTGGAGCTGGTCTCCCCCAGCTGGCGTCGTCTGCGCAGGTAGTTGACCTTGAGGATGAAGGTCTCGGTCGTCAGGCGACCGTTTTTCTTGATGTCCTGTCGCACGAAGCTGGGCACGTTCTCGGTGAAGTTCTCGAAGTCCACGATCTGGTAGAGGAAGCCGGTGCTGTTGGCGATGGAGTTTCTGGTGGCGGGGCGGCTGGTGGATGAGGTGGGAGGGTTAGTTAAGGTGTTATCTTCTATACATTATTAGTTTATGTTATGGTATAAGTCCGAAATTGGAAAATATTGTAGGCAGTCAAATCAAATCTTAAAACGGCCGATGCCGTAATTAAAATTAACTGAGAAATGTCTGATATTTTCTTAATGTCGGGATTTGGCCGGCCAGTTTGCGAAAAAACATATAAAGAATACTTTTTATTGTGTTAGGGCTAATTGCTCAAAATGTGTTTATTATTTAATAGTTTTTAAACTGTAAACTAGATATGCACTCCTACATATTAACAACAAACGTAGGCTTATTTACGTTGTTGTTATCGGTGTAAATAATATTCGTAAAATTGTTTTGTTTTATTTTTTAAAGTTTTAAATAACATTTTAAATACCTACCTTTAATTTTCTGGTATAACACCTTAATAATGGACCATAAGACACACCTACCTTGTTTAACAACACCTTAACTAAAGTAAATAAAGTTCCATTTTCGAACCTGACGGTCAATTCTATGTTCAGCCGCCTTTACTTTCCCTAAAGCTAGTTAGGCACCCACCAAAACTGGATGGACTCAGGGATGTTCTACTGACTTGAACCCGGATTCAAACTCGAGAGTTTCGGGTTAGCAAGACCTATGTCATTGTAGAAAACAAACGAACCGTAAAACACACCTACCTGTGTGATTGTAGAAAACAACCGAACCATAAAACACACCTAGCTGTGTAATCGTAGATAGCAAGTCCACCATAAAACACACCTACCCGTGTGATTGTAGAAAACAACCGAACCGTAAAACACAACTGCCTGTGTAATTGTACACCTAACAAGTCAACCATAAAACACACCTACCTGTGTGATTGTACACCTAACAAGTCAACCATAAAACACACCTACCTGTGTGATTGTACACCTGACACGTCAACCATAAAACACACCTACCTGTGTGATTGTACACCTAACAAGTCAACCATAAAACACACCTACCTGTGTGATTGTACACCTAACACGTCAACCATAAAACACACCTACCTGTGTGATTGTACACCTAACAAGTCAACCATAAAACACACCTACCTGTGTGATTGTACACCTAACACGTCAACCATAAAACACACCTACCTGTGTGATTGTACACCTAACAAGTCAACCATAAAACACACCTACCTGTGTGATTGTACACCTAACAAGTCAACCATAAAACACACCTACCTGTGTGATTGTACACCTAACACGTCAACCATAAAACACACCTACCCGTGTGATTGTAGAAAACAACCGAACCATAAAACACACCTACCTGTGTGATTGTAGAAAACAACCGAACCATAAAACACACCTATCTGTGTGATTGTACACCCAACAACCGAACCATAAAACACACCTACCTCAGCGACATTCTGGATACGGAGCGATCATCTTCCTCTAGCACGGGGTAATCGCCGTGAGCGATGAAGCCGGACTGTACCGGCGTCATCAACCGGCTCAGCACCGAACTCGCCCGCCGGTCCACCAAATACTTCCTGCCGGGTGTCCCACAGTCCTCGCCGGCATCTTCCGGCTGGTCCGGGCGGCCGGTGAAGACGACATTGAGAACAGCCTCCCGACGGGGCGGCTGTACGAAGGACGCGTTGCTGTTCTGACGTTTCTTGTCCGATTTCCGCCTGCCGGGCCGTGTGTTCTCGTCACCGTTCCGGCTTGAACTCCGGTCTTTACGGGAATCTGAAAGCCGGCTTAAACTTCGGCTACTGCGGCTTCGCAAATTGTCTTTGGGTGTTTGTGGATGAGTTGTTGCATTGTTGTTGTAAAAACTAGAAGTAGCGTCATTTCCTGGATGAGATCGGGAATTCCCAACCGGTGCCTCGACTTGAACACCGGTCGGTGGGTTATTTTTAGCAGTCACGTGACTTGGGGATTTGTTTTTGTTGACCTGTTCGTCTTGCAGTTCGTGGTCTGTTTCTTCTGGAATATTCAGCCTCGTTTTGGATCTGGCGCTGTGGGGCACAGATTTGGCGTCATGGGCTGGGGAGATGTTTGAGCTCTTGTGGCTTTGTGGGCTTAGTTTGGTATCTGTGTATGTTTGTGCAGACAGCCTATGCAACTGGTCGTGGTTTCTTGAAGCTGAAGTTTCTTGCATACCAGATGAGTCCATGGTTAACGTCTTTCGAGTACTCATCATACACGGAATGGCGTGAACAGTTTTAAAAACATCTGGCAAAAAAGTAACGTCTTGGATCGAGTCTGTGAATTAAAATAACATTTAGGTGTGTATTGAGGGGAAAATGAAAGTAGACCGGCCAAAGAAATCCTGGAGAAAGACCATAGAAGATGAGGCAAGGGTTGTCGGGCTTACGTGGGCGCAAATAAAGAAAGCCGCTCAAAACCGAGTCAGGTGGAGAGGTGTGGTTGCAGCCCTTTGTTTCTCAATGGTCATAAAGCAATAAAGAGAAGATTAGAAAGAGTGTATTTAGGTATCACTTGTATGTTGAAAAAGGAGGGTGGGCCGGCCAAGGAAGACATGGAGAAGAACGGTTGAAGACGAGGCGAAAACAGCTGGGCTCACATGGGCACAGATAAAGGGGGCAGCCCAAAACCGAGTCCGATGGAGATGTGTGGTTGCAGCCCTTTGCTCCCCAGGGGCCACACAGGAGCGATGACGATGTATGTTGTTGGGTGAATGAGATGAGTATTAACGGTTACGACGCAATAAAGGCATAGAAGTTTATTTATTTATGTGTGTTTAAATATTTGCAAGGTTATAAGAATGGGCCTAATACAAGGGTATAAAAAGATAGAAGAATCATTATCAAGTCGGTTGAGATTCACTCTCAACATGTTGTGCATTGTATTTCATCTTAAATTAGCTTTTTATGTAGAGAAGCCAGTGATTGGGATAGTTATGTTTAGATATCATTGAGTATTTTTTTAATTTAACAATACTCTACAATTTCTGGAGCATTGAGGTCTCACAGAGTCGTGTAGTAGAAGGTATAAATAAAAAGACATTGGGTGGAAGGGAGATAAATGTGATGGGTTTTAAAAATAACATTAATTTGTCTTCGCTTGCGTAGAATAAAAAACAACGGTAATAAAAGAAAGTAGTAGGAACTAGTAGATCATTTAAATATTAAAATAAATCTAGACCCAAACATTTTATGTAACCATGTTTTAATGTGTTTTATGTTCGAGCTTGTGTTTTAGCGAAGACCGAGATTTAACTCTCATTTTATCATTTTTTATCGCTAAAAATTAGTTAAATATATAAGTAACGTTTTATATAAATACATATCTTATACATTTAAATAATAAATAATTTTAATTCTACAACTTACATAAATCGCGTGTTTAAAGATATATCCAACAATTTTGAAATATGTAGTTCACAACTCAAGTTCCTCTAGTGCTCCTGTACGTTCGCCTTATCTTATGCAAAACGTATTCACTTTTGTCAATGTTGAAACTAAACACTCCTCTACTGCATGCAATCTGTTGAATGTTTTCACTTCCACCCACTTCATATATATGTTGACTTAGATTGAATTATTTCCACGTCTCCCCAGGAACAATAACTCACGCCGCCTTAAGCCACCAGGTCCGACAACTCTAAATAACTAAATCACGTTTTGAAATTTAATCTCGGCCCAGTTTTCTCAGACGAATCGGCCTGTGGGTATAGGGCATGAAAGAATGCTGTGTACACGTATTTCAGAACCTCCGTTGTATCACACGTTACGCCTCAATGGCTTCGGTTCGATCGTTTTAATCCCTGTTATTGATCGTGTGATTAGCTTTATATAATCAGCAAGGAAGGGGGGGGGAGTGGGTATTTAATTTAAACGAGTGTGTATTAACTACACATAAATATATTTTTTATATTAAACTGGTTATACTTAATCAATGAATAAATAATATAAACGTGGTATACATTGAGTGCTTATAAGGTTAATTAGGCTTACCCCTTAATAAAAATGTTGCAGCAATTAAGTTTTGTCTGCGACAAATGATCATTTAAACTTTGCAATATTTGTAATCATGCAAAAATACCTTGAGCCACAGAGTTTAAAAAGTAAACCACAAGAAATAGCATTGATCACAAGTTTAAAAAAACCACCGACCACAGATAGAAAGAATCACCGACCACAAGTTTAAAAAAACACCACAAATTTAAAAAACCCACCAACCACAAGTAAAAAACTATCGACCATAAGTAAAAAAAAAGTACCTACCTCAAGTAGAAAAAACAACCGACCACAAGTAATGAACCACCGACCTCAAGTAAAAAACCACCGACCTCAAGTAAAAAACCACCGACCACAAATTTATATACCACCAACCACAAGCAAAAAAACACCACCGACCACAAATTTATATGCCACCAACCACAAGCAAAAAAATCCATCAACCACAAGTTTATATATCACCAACCACAAGCAAAAAGAAACACCGACCACAAATTTATATACCACCAACCACAAGCAAAAAAAAAACACCAACCACAAGCAAAAATACCACCGACCACAAGTAAAATAAAAACCACCGACCACAAAATATGCCAACCACCGCCGTACGATAAACTGTGTTGTAACACTTTAATCCCAGATATTTATCTCCCCTGGTTACCTCACAGCTTAGTTCAAACACCCCACACCAAGAGCTGGAGGGTTAATCCCCAAAGTGGTCTTAAGGCAGATTAAAAGATTAATGTCATTCGGGGAGATAAATGCTTGTATAAGAAATGAAAAAGTTTTTTGACTAGCGCCCATCTCCTCTCCTCACCCCCTCCACAAAACGTCATAGCTCAGTGTCAGTGTAGGTTGTGTACATGTATAGTCTGTATGTGTACAAGACTTGTCTGTGTGTGTACACAACTTATCGGTGTGTGTACATGACTTGTCTGTGTGTGTACACGGCTTGTCTGTGTGTGTACACGGCTTGTCTGTGTGTGTAAATGACTTGTCTGTGTGTGTAAATGACTTGTCTGTGTGTGTAAATGACTTGTCTGTGTGTGTAAATGACTTGTCTGTGTGTGTAAATGACTTGTCTGTGTGTAAATGACTTGTCTGTGTGTGTAAATGACTTGTCTGTGTGTGTAAATGACTTGTCTGTGTGTGTAAATGACTTGTCTGTGTGTGTAAATGACTTGTCTGTGTGTGTAAATGACTTGTCTGTGTGTGTAAATGACTTGTCTGTGTGTGTACATGACTTGTCTGTGTGTAAATGACTTGTCTGTGTGTACATGACTTGTCTGTGTGTGTACATGACTTGTCTGTATGTGTACATAACTTATCTGTGTATATGACTTGTATGTGTACATAACGTGTATATGTACATGACTTGTCTGTATGTACATGACTTGTCTGTGTGTGTACATGACTGGTCTGTGTGTAAATGACTTGTCTGTGTGTGTACATGACTTGTTTGTGTGTAAATCACTTGTCTGTGTGTACATGACGTGTCTGTGTGTGTACATGACTTGTCTGTGTGTGTACATGACTGGTCTGTATGTGTACATAACTTATCTGTGTATATGACTTGTATGTGTACATAACGTGTATATGTACATGACTTGTCTGTATGTACATGACTTGTCTGTGTGTGTACATGACTTGTCTGTGTGTGTACATGACTTTTCTGTATATGTGCATGACTTTTCTGTGGGTGTACATTAATACTCGATCTTGTATGTTCGAAAACTGTATGTCTATATTATCACTCTGTATGTGCATTCAAGTGTTATGTATACCTACAAATGTATGTTCAATTTCTTAATGTAGATACCAGTACATATTCAGTGGAATGCTGATACATTTTGCTGTGCACATATTGTCTGTTATCTGACATACCGTGTGTTGTTAAACTCTGTTCTGTATTGGATAACCCTTTATGTGCATGCTAATTTATTAATAGGATTATTTAGGATTATTGTCTTTGATCTGTCGATAGCTTGTCTGTCTTGACTGATTTATAGACGTTTGCACTCGTTGTTTGAAAACAGTGGGAGGGGGGAGGGGTCGGTTTGGCAGGTGGGTTGTAATTACATATCGAGGCAAATGTGAACCTTGATGTTTTTTTACAGGTTTAAATAGGTTTCAACTAAATTATTATAGACAGGTTAATTTTCATGATTTTAGACTAAACTGGTATTGAAACAGATATGTGTTTAAATTGAAATGAAGTTACGGTATTCACTGGTATATTGAGTCACAGTCAATAGTTGATGATACGTCGCATGAGATGCATGTTCCCGTGGGACACAGATTGTCAGTCACATGCCTCTAGACTCTAGAGTCCCGAGACACACACAGAGAAAAGGTTTAAGGCAGAAAGGCTAGGATTTTTTTATACTGCTAAAGAGGCGAGAACAATACTGGAACGTAGTGGGGACAAAAAAAAATTAATAGTCATATATCAAGTTAAATACCATATATAAGCGCCTTTAATATTGCCCTTATATATATATATATATATATATATATATATATATATATATATATATATATATATATATATATAGATATGTGTGTATAGATGTATATGTATATACACATATTTGTATAGGCATATATATATATATATATATATATATATATATATATATATATATATATATATATATATATATATATATATATATATCAGAATGTACGTAAGGAGACTAATTGCATTTGTCAGTGGCGTGCAGTGTGATTTCACACCGGGAATTAGCTATAGGGTTTGGGGGAGCGCTGTGTAAAAGACGGGGGCTTTAAAAATACATTAACTATGAAGGCATCGGTTCCGAGTCAGCACTGATGAGACAGATTTCACATTCTCTACTCGGTCACTACGGCACATATCACTATGTCGAAAGTTTAATATTTGTATTACTTTAAGACCTCTAGGGGGGCTACCCTAGTCCCTTTAAACTCACGGACAGCATGCCATTTCTATCTGCACAAGTTGACTTGGTGGTAACGACGAAGCCGGTCAAGCTAGTAAGTCATTGAACGCCGCTGTCAAATATAAACTATTGAAGGCAGACAACTCGTGTGGTACTAGGGCCTGGTAGGTTAGAGCGGCTATCAAGATAAGTGCCGCGGTATTTTAACACGTTTTTATTAACTCAGCTTCGCGTGTGTTTGTTGTTAAAATTGACATCGAAAATTAGCCCACTTCTGATTGCTCTATAGATCTGAAATTTGGCATGCAGGTTACTTTCGCCTAACAATTTCAGATGCAATCATAAAAACTAGCAATTAGAGACCGTAATTAGCTTAATTTAATTACGCCCCAAGGACCATAAAATTGAGGACATGATTTCTAAAGATACCGACAAGACTGGAGGCTTATTGACACAGTTACTTCGGCCCCAATCGATGTGAGCGCGCTGGCCGTGATCGTATAGTGGTTAGTACTTCTCGTTGTGGCCGCGACAACCCAGGTTCGAATCCTGGTCGCTCAAGATTTTTTTAGTCCGTGTATTTATAAACACTTAGTCAATTCATACTTAATCAAGTCATTAGATAAAGTAGAAAATAAACTATATAAAAAACTTTTTTAAAAACCACTTTTTTCATGTGTAGCAACGGACTAAAAAGGAGAAAATAAAATACTTAAAAAAAACTTTTTAAAAAACCACGTTTTTCTTGTGGACTAAAAAGTAGAAAATAACTATTTACATAATTTGATGACAAAAAACGTGGGTCGGGCAGATGGGTCGGGAAATTTGATGGTGAACGTACCCACGTTTTTTGTCATCAAATTATGTAAATAGTTATTTTCTACTTTTTAGTCCACAAGAAAAACGTGGTTTTTTAAAAAGTTTTTTTTAAGTATTTTATTTGTGTTGGTTTGTGGACAGTAAATCAAATAACCCTCTGTAAATCGTCGGTGTGTGATGTAATAGTTAGGGGCTGTGGTAGACAGATACTTTCTGCATGGGTAACTTTAAAGAAGTACCACTTATAGGTAACACGGGTAACATTTGCGGGTATCATTGTCAGGTAACATGGACAGGTAACAGGGACAGGTAACATAGACAGGTAACATGGACAAGTAACATAGACAGGTAACAGACAGGTAACAGACAGGTAAGAGGGACAGGTAACAGGGACAGGTAACAGGGACAGGTAACAGGGACAGGTAACATGGACAGGTAACATGGACAGGTAACATGGACAGGTAACAGGGACAGGTAACATGGACTGGTAACATGGACTGGTAACATGGACAGGTAACATGGACAGGTAACATGGACAGGTAACATGGACAGGTAACATGGACTGGTAACATGGACAAGTAACATGGACAGGTAACATGGACAGGTAACAGGGGCAGGTAACATGGACAGGTAACATGGACAGGTAACATGGACAGGTAACATGGACAGGTAACATGGACAGGTAACATGGACAGGTAACATGGACAGGTAACATGGACAGGTAACATGGACTGGTAACATGGACAGGTAACATGGCCAGGTAACATGGACAGGTAACATGGACAGGTAACATGGACAGGTAACATGGACAGGTAACATGGACAGGTAACATGGACAGGTAACATGGACAGGTAACATGGACAGGTAACATGGACAGGTAACATGGACAGGTAACATGGACAGGTAACAGGGACAGGTAACAGACAGGTAACAGACAGGTAAGAGGGACAGGTAACAGGGACAGGTAACAGGGACAGGTAACATGGACAGGTAACATGGACTGGTAACATGGACGTAACATGGACAGGTAACATGGACTGGTAACATGGACTGGTAACATGGACAGGTAACATGGACTGGTAACATGGACAAGTAACATGGACAGGTAACATGGACAGGTAACATGGACAGGTAACATGGACAGGTAACATGGACAGGTAACATGGACAGGTAACATGGACAGGTAACATGGACAGGTAACATGGACAGGTAACAGGGACAGGTAACAGACAGGTAACAGACAGGTAAGAGGGACAGGTAACAGGGACAGGTAACAGGGACAGGTAACAGGGACAGGTAACATGGACAGGTAACATGGACAGGTAACAAGGACAAAAAATAGGGACAGATAACATGGATTAGTAACATTGATAGGTAACATGGACAGGTAACATGGACAGGTAACAGGGACAGGTAACATGGACTGGTAACATGGACAGGTAACATGGACAGGTAACATGGACAGGTAACATGGACAGGTAACATGGACAGGTAACATGGACAGGTAACATGGACAGGTAACATGGACTGGTAACATGGACAGGTAACATGGACTGGTAACATGGCCAGGTTGCATGGACAGGTAACATGGACAGGTAACAGGGACAGGTAACATGGACAGGTAACATGGACAGGTAACATGGACAGGTAACATGGACAGGTAACATGGACAGGTAACATGGACAGGTAACATGGAGAGGTAACATGGACAGGTAACATGGACAGGTAACATGGACAGGTAACATGGACAGGTAACATGGACAGGTAACATGGACAGGTAACAGGGACAGGTAACAGGGACAGGTAACATGGACAGGTAACATGGACTGGTAAGAGGGACAGGTAACAGGGACTGGTAACATGGACTGGTAACATGGACTGGTAACATGGACAGGTAACATGGACTGGTAACATGGACAGGTAACATGGACAGGTAACATGGACAGGTAACATAGACTGGTAACAGGGACAGGTAACATGGACAGGTAACAGGGACTGGTAACATGTACAGGTAACATGGATAGGTAACATGGACAGGTAACATGGACAGGTAACATGGACAGGTAACATAGACTGGTAACAGGGACAGGTAACATGGACAGGTAACATGGACTGGTAACATGGACAGGTAACAGGGACAGGTAACAGGGGCAGGTAACATGGACAGGTAACAGGGGCAGGTAACATGGACAGGTAATATGGACAGGTAACATGGACAGGTAACAGGGACAGGTAACAGGGGCAGGTAACATGGACAGGTAACAGGGACAGGTAACATGGACAGGTAACAGGGACAGGTAACAGGGGCAGGTAACATGGACAGGTAACAGGGACAGGTAACATGGACTGGTAACATGGACTGGTAACAGCGGCAGGTAACATGGACAGGTAACAGGGACAGGTAACATGGACAGGTAACAGGGACTGGTAATATGGACTGGTAATATGGACAGGTAACATGGACTGGTAACATGGACAGGTAACATGGACTGGTAACATGGACAGGTAACATGGACTGGTAACATGGACAGGTAACAGGGACTGGTAATATGGACTGGTAATATGGACAGGTAACAGGGACAGGTAACAGGGACTGGTAATATGGACAGGTAACATGGACTGGTAACATGGACAGGTAACATGGACAAGTAATACATACAGGTAACAATGACAGATAATAGCCAGGTACTACTGACATTTACAATGGGCAGGTAATACATAAAGGTAGCACTGATAAGTACAATAGACCGGTATTACTTAAGATACCACTGACAAGTAGAATGGACAGATAGTACTTAAGGTACCACAGACAGGTAGAATGTACAGATAGTACTTAAGGTACCACAGACAAGTAGAATGTACAGATAGTACTTAAGGTACCACAGACAAGTAGAATGTACAGATAGTACTTAAGGTACCACAGACAAGTAGAATGTACAGATAGTACTTAAGGTACCACAGACAAGTAGAATGTACAGATAGTACTTAAGGTACCACAGACAGGTAGAATGTACAGATAGTACTTAAGGTACCACAGACAAGTAGAATGTACAGATAGTACTTAAGGTACCACAGACAAGTAGAATGTACAGATAGTACTTAAGGTACCACAGACAAGTAGAATGTACAGATAGTACTTAAGGTACCACAGACAAGTAGAATGTACAGATAGTACTTAAGGTACCACAGACAAGTAGAATGTACAGGTAGTACTTAAGGTACCACAGACAAGTAGAATGTACAGATAGTACTTAAGGTACCACAGACAAGTAGAATGTACAGATAGTACTTAAGGTACCACAGACAGGTAGAATGTATAGATAGTACTTAAGGTACTACAGACAAGTGCAATAGGCAACACAAAAATGATAACATGCCACGCCTACTCTAGGTACCACCCGTAAGTCAGATAGGTACCAGTTACGTGTTATAGGTACCGACAGATAACACAGTTACCTTATGGTTATTTCATCGTGTGCTTTATCTAGTCTTCAGCTATGGTGCCAACATTTAGCCAAACATCGGCACATAAACCTACTGTATGCAACAACTATCCGATACACTCGGCAGACATACTCAAGTTTTATACGACTTTTTTAAAACCACTGTACACATTGTTGAGCGTTTTATATAGATTTAACGATAAAGGAGCTATGTTCATTTTTATCTAGCGAAAAAAATAAAGAAACTGGCCATCTATAGACAACTGACCAGCTATAGAAAAACAACTGACCATTTATAGAAAGACAACTGACCAGCTAAAAAAAGACAACTGACCAGCTATAGAAAGACAACTGACCAGCTATAGAAAGACAACTGACCAGTTATATAAAATCAACTGACCAGTTATAGAAAGACAACTGACCAGTTATAGAAAGACAACTGACCAGTTATAGAAAGACAACTGACCAGCTATAGAAAGACAACTGACCAGCGATAGCAGTAGTGGACCATCTACAAGATAATAACTATAGATGCCAGAACTCTCCTAGTCAAAACGATAAATAAATTAACCATCAGCATTTCGAGGAATCATCGAATCTTTACCCTCCTTTAAACAAGACCATGACACAAAAGAACAATACTTACTTTACTTCGAACAACCTAAATCTCCTGAGCCCAATCTACAAATACACAGTCTTCTGACTGTAACATACACAAGTCAGTCTACCCCTATACGAGACAACCTCAGACCGCCAAAAACCTCCAGGTTAAAGGCTCGCCTGCCGATCACCCGTCTGCCGTAAGGTCCCGTGTCACCCCACACCCCGGCTGTCAAACACAGCAGACACAAACCCTAGCAGACGACTCCACCGCCACCCTCCACTTTCATTCAGTCGTGTCGAACACGTCCGGTTTAATTTTTAATGGCATCGATTGATATGATTGGTAAAGATCGATTATGTTGTACACTCATGATTGGTAAGAATCGATGAAGTAGTTCGGTCTGTTGAACGATCGCGGGCGACGTTGACAAGACAAGACAAAATGTGTCGATAACAAAAAACAAGACAAAATGGGTCTATGACAAATACGACAAAGGTGTATGACAAAGAAGACAAAAAGTGTATGACAAAAAAAGACAAAATGTGTCTATTACAACACAAGACAAAATGCGTCTATGATCAACACCTAATTAACAGACACAAACTAAGAGGCGTCCAGTTCAAAACTCAACGAAAGGTTAAACTAACTTTTATAAAGCCCACTTATATGTTACCTACATGAATTGTCTGTGTGTGTACATGACGTGTCTGTGTGTGTACATGACGTGCCTGTGTGTGTACATGACTTGTGTGTGTGTGTACATGACTTGTCTGTGTGTGTACATGACGTGTCTGTGTGTGTACATGACTTGTGTGTGTGTACTTGACTTGTCTGTGTGTGTACATGAGTTGTATGTGTGTGTACATGACTTGTCTTTGTGTGTACATGACTTGTCTGGGTGTGTACTTGACTTGTCTGTGTGTGTACTTGACTTGTCTGTGTGTGTACATGTCTGTATGTGTACATGACTTACTTGTGTGTGTACATGACCTGTATGTGTGTGTACATGACTTGTGTGTGTACATGTCTGTATGTGTACATGACTTGTCTGTCTGTGTGTACATGACTTGTATGAGTACATGACTTGTCTGTGTGTGTACATTGCTTGTCTGTGCGTACATGGCTTGTCTGTGTGTGTACATGACTTGTCTGTGTGTGTACATGACTTGTCTATGTGCGTACATGGCTTGTGTGCGTACATGGCTTGTCTGTGTGTACATTACTTGCATGTGTGTACATGACTTTTCTGCAAGTGTACATGAATACTCGAAAACCGTAAGTCTTTATTTGCAATCTATATACATAACTACATATTTATGTTTAATTTCTTAATTTAGATACTAGTTCCTATTCAGTTGAATGTTGATACATTATATTGTGCACATATTGTCTGTTATCTGACATACCGTGTGTTGTTAAACTCTGTTCTGTATTGGATAAGCCTTTAGGTGCACGCTAATTTATTAATAGGATTTTTGTCTTTGATCTGTCGATAGCATTTCTGTCTTGACTGATTTATAGACGTTTACACTCGTTGTTTGAAAACTGTGGGGGGGGGGGGGGGGGGGGGGTTCAGTAGGTGGGTAGCAATTATGTTCAGGCTTATGTAAACCTTGAGGTTTTGTTACAGGATGAGACTAAACACAGGTGAGTGTTGACGTGATGTTAGACGTTCACTGATGTAATAGGTCACAGTCAAGAGTTGATGATAAGTCACTTGAGATGCATGTTGCCGTCAGAGTTTCTTCCAGACATCTCTTCGCCCCCCCCCCCCCCCGAACGAAATGAAATTTATATAATTTATATAGAAAATATGTACTTTTAACAGTGTCCCCCCCCCCCCCCGAAGAAAGTCTACCGCCCCCCCCCCCCCCCCCGAAAATTTCAAGTGCCCGCCCCGGAGAAAAAAGTCTGGAAGAAACACTGGTTGCCGTGAGACCCAGATTGTCAGTCACATGTCAGTTGAATGTATGTAAGAATGTATGTAAGAATGTATGTAAGAATGTATGTAAGAATGCATGTAAGAATGCATGTAAGAATGTATGTAAGAATGTATGTAAAAATGTATGTGAGAATGTGTGCAAGAATGTGTGTAAGAATGTATGTAAGAATGTATGTAAGAATGTATGTAAGAATGCATGTAAGAATGCATGTAAGAATGTATGTAAGAATGTATGTAAGAATGTATGTGAGAATGTATGTAAGAATGTGTGCAAGAATGTATGTAAGAATGCATGTAAGAATGTATGTAAGAATGTATGTAAGAATGTATGTGAGAATGTATGTAAGAATGTATGTAAGAATGTATGCAAGAATGTGTGCAAGAATAAGTGCAAGAATGTATGTAAGAATGCATGTAAGAATGTATTGAGAATGTATGTAAGAATGTATGTAAGAATGCATGTGAGAATGTATGTGAGAATGTAGGTAAGAATGTATGTAAGAATGTATGTAAGAATGTATGCAAGAATGTATGCAAGAATGTATGCACGAATGTTATGAAACGAATGTATGCAAGAATGTATGCAAGAATGTATGTAAGAATGTATGTAAGAATGTATGTAAGAATGTATGCAAGAATGTATGCAAGAATGTATGCAAGAATGTATGTAAGAATGTATGTAAGAATGTATGTAAGAATGTATGTAAGAATGTATGTAAAAATGTATGTAAGAATGTTATGTAAGAATGTATGTTAGATTATGTGTAAGGATGTATGTAAGAATGTAAGTAAGAATGTATGTAAGAATGCATGTGAGAATGTATGTGAGAATGTATGTAAGAATGTATGTAAGAATGTATGTAAGAATGTATGTAAGAATGTATGTAAGAATGTATGTAAGAATGTATGTAAGAATGTATGCAAGAATGTATGTAAGAATGTATGTAAGAATGTATGCAAGAATGTATGCACGAATGTATGTAAAGAATGTATGAAACGAATGTATGCAAGAATGTATGCAAGAATGTATGTAAGAATGTATGTAAGAATGTATGTAAGAATGTATGCAAGAATGTATGCACGAATGTATGTAAAGAATGTATGAAACGAATGTATGCAAGAATGTATGCAAGAATGTATGCAAGAATGTATGCACGAATGTATGTAAAGAATGTATGAAACTAATGTATGTAAGAATGTATGTGAGAATGTATGTAAGAATGTATGCAAGAATGTATGCAAGAATGTATGTAAGAATGTATGTAAGAAGACCTATGTGAATCTGTCAGTGGCGCGCAGTGTCATTTCACACCAGGAACTAGCTATGGGGTTTGGGGGAGCGCGGTGTTAAGGGGGGGGGGGATTGGAGATTTTAACAATGACGAAATCAGTGTTTCTTACAGACTTTTTTCTCCGGTCGGGGAGGGGACTTGATATTTTCCGGGGGGGGGGGGCGGACCAGAGTTTCTTCCAGGCATTTCTTCGGGGGGGGCGGAGCCTACTGACCCCCCCCCCCCTCCGAAGGAGATGGATTTTATATGGTAAACATACACTAGTGTCCGCCCCCCCCCCCCCCCTGAAAAATGTTGACCCACCCCCCCCCCCCCCACCCCCCGGAAATGTCAAGTGCCCCCCGGAGAAAAAAGTCTGGAATAAAAACTGGGGCGGACACTGGTAAAAGTATATATTTTCTATATAAATTCCATTTCGCTCGGGGGGCGGTAGACTTCCTTCAAGGGAGACTTCCTTCAAGGGGCGGCGGAGACACACTCCCCCCCCCCCCCCCCCCCCCCCCCCCGAAGAGATGCCTGGAAGAAACCCTGCGAACAAGTTTTCAAACATGGGAGGAATCTAGTAGAATTACAAATCCACCTACGTTAACAATAACATACTACCCTAGAAGTCTTATGACCGACCATTGGCACCAAGGCCGGTGCTGTGCTGATATAGAAACATGCAACAATCCTTAGAATTGCATCAGACGGGGTGTGTGTTGAGAATTGAATATTGACGGTTAAAAAGTGTTGATCCAATAAGCCGATCTACTCATACTACTACAGGAGCACTTACCATTTATCGAGACAGCTATCTACATGCTACTGAAAGGATAGGGTTTGTACACTTAACTTTAGTTAAGATATCTGCGTATTGCTTATTAGTAGATCTAGAATCAAGATCTCGATTTAGTTTAATTTAATTCACAACAAAACTTCCAGTGTATTTCTGTGTTCGTCATGGCTGAGGTACATATTAAATATTTAACAACAGTAATTTTATTTTTTTAAGTATCAATGATATATTTGTAGAATGTAATTTTTTTAACATTAAGAGTAAGAGATTTGGGTAAAATCACAATATAGCGTCGGAAATTATCGGGTAATGTGTGTTGAGTTTCGGTAACATTTGATACTGTAAACCATAATTTATTTGACCGTTGAAATGAAAATAAAGGCCAGTGCATTAAATTAATTTTTTAACTTAATTTAAAGTTTAATTGACAGAAAATTAGCAACAATTAGTAAATTTAAATATTATTAATAAAGTCGAGTGTAGTAGTTAATGTTTTTTAAGAAACAGAAAAAAAAAAACGTGCAGAAGATTTGCGACAACTAGATCTAGATTCTAGATTCAGTAAAGTTTAATAAGACGATTACATTTACTAAAGTTGAAGCACTAAGAAGAACTAGAACAATGTTTAGTATCAGCAATAATTAGCACATACACTTAAAATAATTAGAAATAACAAATAATTAGCAAAACAGTATTTAAAATGCAAATAAAATCAATCAATGCACATTATTTAAACATAATGTTTTGTATGTATTAAAAAATAATATGGTGGCAAATAAATGATGGTTTACAGTATTTCCGGTAGTTTCTGGAACGGCTCGGCAGACTACGCCATGATATTACTGTTTTTTACTGCTATACAATTCCGGAATAATAAAGGCCACTATGTCGTGATTTTACCGAGATCTAAGCCTGATGTTGCCTCGCTATCAATGCTCTGACTCAAACCTTGATCTACATCTATGTTCATGGCATATAGATCTAGGAAGATAATTTTTTTTAAATGCTTTTAAAATAACACTATAATAAGGATATAGTATAACTCATTGTCAGGTTTAGATGATATCTACTTATGTAGCCAAAACTATAGGTAGCAGCAACTGTAGATAGCCAAACTGTAGGTAGGGAAAGTTGTAGGTAGCCGAAACTGTTGGCAACCAATTTAACCAAAACCAAAATTGTATGTAGCCAAAATGGTAGGTAGCCAAAATCGTATGTAGCCAAAATGGTATGTAGACAAAATCTTATGAAGCCAAAATTATGGGTAACCAAAATTATAGGTAGCCAAAATTGTATGTGGCCAAAATTGTAGGTAGCCACAATGGTAGGTAGCCAAAAGTGTATGTCATCAAAATTGTATGTAACCAAAATTATAGGTAGCCAAAATTGTATGTAGCCAAAATTATATCATACGCCGATATTTAGTTATTTTATTCTCTACTTTTCAGTCGTTCATAATGTGTGAATTCGACAGTATCAACGCTGCTACTGAAAATATTTGCTTTAAAACACTATCAGTAGGCCGTTACGGACGATAACCCCCCACCCTCTTTTCCCCCAACCCCTAAACTACACAATTCCCCCCCCCCCCCCCCCACTTCCGTGAAAGCAGCCTCCTCTTAGTTACCTCCCTAAGTTTAAAATAGTTTCAAACTAAATTATCTGCCCCTAATAGCCGTCACTAAACCCGGCTCTACGATTAATGTAAACATTTAGCGTGAACCACAGCTCACCAGACAGGGGCGGAACTACAGTGCCGCCAGACCCCGCAATGCGGGGGGGGGGGGGGGCACGCCATTTAGGGGCCCAGAGCCGACCATAATAAATTTTTTTATAGTTTAAAAAAAGTAGTTAATTTTCTTTCAATTTTGACTTGATGGTTGTTTTGTAAAAAAAATTACCGTAGCTGCGGTTGGATTATCTTTATTCTATAGACACCACCCCACGCTCTTGAATATTCTTTTTCCTTTTGTTTTTAAACAACTGTGAAAGCCGAGTCTTTCTCCTACAATTAAACTTATCTAAGATAAGCACATGTTCAAACCACTTCCATGACTTATTTCCCTTTTTAAAAAAATAGTCAAATAGGGGTGATCATAAAAGCTCCTTTTAATAGATTTGTACTTAACAAATTAAAAAGCAATTACTTCTCTTAACTATTATTTTTTTTATAAGTAGTTACTAAAGAATAATATAAAAGAAAATGCATTCAAATGTATTAAATCAATAATGTTTAAAACATTAATAATATAAATACAAAAAAAAACATAAAAATAAACATAACACGAGACACCATTACTTATAGAACGCTTTCGTGTTTTATATTATTTTGACCGAAAAATGCTATGAGGGCATCTATCAAAATATACTATAACTGATTTTCACATCAATGCACTTACACACATGACATGATGTTGAAATTTTTTTAAAATTGATGTTTAAAAAACCCGAACAGGCCAGCAACGAGTATACCATGTTCGTATTTTGTGATTGTGTATATATATATATATATATATAGATAGATAGATAGATAGATAGATAGATAGATAGATAGATAGATAGATAGATAGATAGATAGATAGATAGATAGATAGATAGATAGATAGATAGATAGATAGATAGATAGATAGATAGATAGATAGATGGATGGATGGATGGATGGATGGATGGATGGATGGATGGATGGATGGATGGATGGATGGATGGATGGATGGATGGATGGATGGATGGATGGATGGATGGATGGATGGATGGATGGATGGATGGATGGATGGATGGATGGATGGATGGATGGATGGATGGATGGATGGATGGATGGATGGATGGATGGATGGATGGATGGATGGATGGATGGATGGATGGATGGATGGATGGATGGATGGATGGATGGATGGATGGATGGATGGATGGATGGATGGATGGATGGATGGATGGATGGATGGATGGATAGATAGATAGATAGATAGATATATATATGGGGGGCCTAAAAAAAATTTTTGCGGGGTGGCCCATTTTTTCTAGTTTCACCACTGTCACCAGACCATGTCGGGGTGTGGTGATAGGGAGCACGCTTACAGCTTGTTTTCTAGCGTCTCCAAGAAGAGAATTATCTATATAGATCGATATTTGTGTAGAAGTATGTAGACCGATAGACTGATATATTGTCAATAATTTCTAACACAACCGATCAACTGCCTAATATGTTGAAACTGTGGGCCTGACTTTTGTTTGAAATAAACTTCCCGTAGTCCATTTAGTCGAATGTGACACTCTCCCGAAAGCCAAATGTCTAATCATCTAATGGATTTTTTCCCTAAGAAATATAAGTAATCAAAATATGTTAAAAAAAATTATTGGTTGCTAGCCGTGGTGTCATACGATCGGATGTCTCTCGGTGCCGTTATTTACGGTTTGACCACACTTCTGGTAGATGGTGTCATGCCACGATGGATGATAATGATCTTCAATTTAAGGTTAACAACTTTTTCCCTTCATTCACCCAGCTAGATAATATCAATGTGACTTTTCGATTTATGAAACAGTCATCAGTAGGTGTATCAGATAAATATGCACTGTTTCACGTTGGTGTATTGTCGTATGTGATGTCACCCTTTGAAGTCCGAAAAGAAGCGCCACTGGTTTAATATAAAGATGCCAAGGCTTTTTAAACCTAACTGCATGTACCCACACAATCTTTTTGTATACAATTTAATTTATTTTCATAAGAAATGTCTTGTATTGCTTATATCGTGCGTGTGGGATACGTCTCCGAAAGTCAACTTTCTAAATGGATAATTGCCTGAAGAAATATTAAAGCCCATATTTAGTGTGTACGTTTTAAAAAAATGCTTCTTAAAAAGTAAAATTTAATGAATTTTTTTTAATAACTCAAATTCTAAATATTTACAATGTGTTTTTTTATGCGTTAATTAACTGCAATTACTAACATTACAAATACGTCAACATTGCATGTTGTACTTCACTACTATTTTTTTTAATTTGGGATATTTTGGGAAATTTTGTTTTCTAAGGACAATCTAGCCTGAATGCATTTCTAGTTTTTGACATTATTGCAATCTTGTTTTATTGGAAACTAGGCATACTTCCCAGCTTCGCTTAGGCTTTCGAAAACATTGAGAATTTGAATGCTTAATTAATTCGCCCAAGAGTCGGTCTACGACCTCGGTAGTTATGAAGAGGTTCCTACGTGGACTTTTTTTTCTCGATTTATAGCTCATATAAGGCGCCGGTCAGTCGAGGTCAGTTTTGACCCCCTCATCGTAGACTTTTTGGCCAACCGGCCCCCGTGTTTTGTCGCCCCAAGGCAAGATCCTGCCAAATTTGAAGCGCCTGCGGCGCCGGGAAGTGCCCTATTGGGCACCCGACAACTTATCTTTATATATTACAGAGATTAGCAAATTGCATAGATAAACAAAGATTTCAATAAAGTAATTAAGGCCTGAAATACTTTAGTATAGAAATGTATCATTTGAATAGTTTCTAGATCTGGGTAAGGTTTACATCTGTGTAAGTCTAGTTTTTCCGTAGATCTAGATCATCTAGATCTACATGATCTAGATCTAGATGATCAAGAATCTCTAGATCAAGATGATCTGGAATCTCTAGATCTAGAATATCTAGAATCCTAATAGAATATTTTTTTTAGCCCGAGCAAAATCGTATTGTAGAAATTTTATAGCGTACGTAGATCTAAATAATATTTGAATTCTAAACACGGCAGATTTTTCTTCTTCTTCTTCGTTCTTAATTATTAGTGTTGAAGGGGATCGAGATTTATCTGACAGTGTGTTTGAACTCGAGACTTTGTTCGAATTTATCAACCATGAGCTTTTTGCCGACTCGACCACGCCTCCAACACAATTAAGCGTTACGTGTCAACTGGTTATGCGCCATTGAGGCCATTGACTCCGATTTCAGCCTGCTTTTCTTTTTGGATTTGCTTCCATAGCCTTTGTCCAACCAAGAACAAACTACAAGACAGCAGTTGTTTTAATTTTAGTGTTGGCTATCCTAGAAGAGTGGCTGTCCCCAGCTAACGAGCCTCATCTGCCCGGGGGTTCGAACTCGAGACTTTTCGGTTTAGCAACACGGCAGATGACGTCATTAGTTAATGTATAAACATTAGTGACGTCACTGTTTTATGCATTCTTTTTCACAACTATAAACGCTTTTCCTGTTGCATAATTAAAACTGTTTTTCTGCATTCGAATACGCCTTTATTTATTTTTTTCTTCTTTAAATAAAGTTGTGGTTATACATTTAAAACTTCTACCATATTATTTTCAACAAACGTCCGTAGCAAGTTCTCCATATATCGCTGAAGATTCTGACGTGATATCCGGCGAAAATATTTTGCAGACAGACAGAGAGAGAGAGAGAGAGAGAAGTGCGCACTTGGGCTATTATATATTGGGAAAACAAACAATAATATCGACCATTGACTTGACTGGTTATTTAGAAAAACAGTTCTCAGCCTATTTTTATGAAATGAACTTTTTACAAGATCTTCTGCAGTATTAATAATAATTATTTTTTTTAAATTGCGATAGTTATCGTTTGTTACACAAATTAAATGTCAGCAGTTATCCACATAAATAAAACGCTATCTAGACCACTCGCCTGAGACAAATGTAAAGTCTATTTTAACAACTCTTGTTTGGTTCTATTAAACAACAGACGGTCATTATATAACGTTTATAACTTTATTTGCAGATACACATAGGATTTTTGGAATTCACAAGCTAAACTTATCTGATTGTGAACAATAATCAAGCATAATGGCTTCATTACTTATAAGGGGAGTGTTTAAAACTTGTCCTATGCTATTGTTAAAAAAGTGTGGAACTTCCATATTGTCCTATAATGAGTATTTTCCTCCTAAAATACAATTTAAAAAGTTTTTTTACTCACAAACAATAAAACAACATGCAGTAAAAAGTTCCAATATGCATCAAAGAGCCCAAGTGTCAAGAGAAATGCATTTTTTATTTTTTTGTAAAATATTCAAGTGCAGCCAAGATGAAGTTGAATCACTTACAAGAAAACATCCACGTTTGGAAACCATGTCTATACCACTGTTAGAGGAAAAAGTAAACTTGCTGTTGTCCTACAATTTACCTTTGTCTCTGATCACAAAAAATGTAAAGCCATTGCTTAACACTTCACACGAGGAACTTAGCAGGAGGTTGGAGCTGTTACAGGCTAGGTTCTTGTTGACTGACAATCCTGTCAGAAGTCAGGACAAAGTTTTTTATTATTTGGGATGTAATGGCAAGGAATTTGGTATTGGATACAAGAACATGTGTGATGAGCTTGATGCATTAGAAGGATGTGCCAATAAATCTGAACGTATTGCTCAAATATTTCGTTGCAATCAAAAGGATGTTGATTCACTTATTACTCAACATCCACGTTTGGAAACCATGTCTATACCACTGCTAGAGAAAAAAGTAAACTTGCTGTTGTCTTACAATTTACCTTTGTCTCTGATCACAAAAAATTTAAGGCCATTGCTCCGCACTTCACAGGAGGAACTTAGCAGGAGGTTGGAGCTTTTACAGGCTAGGTCCTTGTTGACTGACAATCCTGTCAGAAGTCAGGACAAAGTTTTTTATTATTTGGGATGTAGTGGCAAGAAATTTGATATTGGATACAAGAACATGTGTGATGAGCTTGATGCATTAGAAGGATGCACTAGTAAATCTGAACGTATTGCTCAAATGTTTCGATGCAATCAAAAAGATGTTGATTTACTTATTACTCAACATCCAGATTTGGGAACCATGTCTATACCACTGCTAGAGCAAAAAGTAAACTTGCTGTTGTCCAACAATTTACCTTTGTCTCTGATCACAAAAAATGTAAGGCCATGGCTCAACACTTCGCACGAGGAACTCAGCAGGAGGTTGGAGCTGTTACAGGCTAGGTCCTTGTTGACTGACAATCCTGTCAGAAGTCAGGACAAAGTTTTTTATTATTTGGGATGTGATGGCAATAAATTTGATATTGGATACAAGAACATGTGTGATGATCTTGATGCATTAGAAGGATGTGCCAATAAATCTGAACGTATTGCTCAAATATTTCGTTGCAATCAAAAGGACGTTGATTCACTTATTACTCAATGTCCACGTTTGGAAACCATGTCTATACCACTGTTAGAGCGAAAAGTAAACTTGCTGTTGTCTTACAATTTACCTTTGTCTCTGATCACTAAAAATGTAAGGCCATTGCTTAAGACTTCACGTGAGGAACTTAGCAGGAGGTTAGAGCTGTTACAGGCTAGGTCCTTGTTGACTGACAATCCTGTCAGAAGTCAGGACAAAGTTTTTAATTATTTGGGATGTGATGGAATGGAATTTTATATTGGATACAAGAACATGTGTGATGAGCTTGATGCATTAGAAGGATGTGCCAATAAATCTGAACGTATTGCACAAATGTTTCGTTGCAATCAAAAGGATGTTGATTCACTTATTACTCAACATCCAGGGTTGGAAACCATGTCTCTACCACTGCTAGAGAAAAAAGTAAACTTGCTGTTATCATTCAATTTACCTTTGTCTCTGATCACTAAACATGTAAGGCCATTGCTCAAAACTTCACACGACGAACTTAGCAGGAGGTTGGAGCTGTTACAGGCTAGGTGCTTCTTGACTGACAATCCTGTCAGGAGTCAAGACAAAGTTTTTTATTTTTTGGGATGTTGTGGAAAGGAATTTGATATAGGATACAAGAACATGTGTGATGAGCTTGATGCATTAGAAGGATGTGCCAATAAATCTGAACGTAATGCGCAAATATTTCGTTGCATTCAAAATGATGTTGATTCACTTATTACTCAACATACTGATTTCGGAAAAATGTCAATACCAATGCTTGAGCAAAAAGTAGACTTGCAGTTGTCTTACAATTTACCTTTGTCTCTGATCACTGAAAATCCAAGACCTCTGTACTTTTCACACGAGGAACTTAGCAGGGGATTGGAACTGTTACAGGCTAGGTCCTTGTTGACTGACAATCCTGTCAAAAGTCAGGACAAAGTTGTTTTTTATTCGGATTGTAGTGGCAAGCAATTTAGTATTGGAAACAAGAACATGTGTGATGAGCTTGATGCATTAGAAGGATGTGCCACTAAATCTAAACGTTGGGCTGAAATATTTCGTTGCAATCAAAAGGATGTTGATTCACTTATTACTCAACATCCAGATTTGGAAATCATGTCTCTACCACTGCTAGAAATAAAAGTAAAGTTGCTGTTATCCTACAATTTTCCTTTGTGTCTGATCACAAAAAATGTATGGTCATTGCTCCACACTTCACACGCGGAACTTAGCAGGAGGTTGGAGCTGTTACAGGCTAGGTCCTTGTTGACTGACAATCCTGTCAAAACTCAGGAAAAGATAATATATTTTTTGGGATGTGGTGGCAAGAAATTTGATATTGGATACAATAACACATGTGGTGAGCTTGATGCTTTAGAAGGATGTGAATATAGATCTGAACGTATTGCTAAAATATTTCGTTGCAATCAAAATGATGTTGATTCACTTATTACTCAACATCCAGATTTGGGAACCATGTCTATACCACTGCTTGAGCAAAAAGTAAACTTGTTGTTGTCTTACAATTTACCTTTGTCTCTGATCACTAAAAATGTTAGGTCATTGCTCCACACTTCACACAAAGAACTTAGCAAGAGGTTGGAGCTGTTGAGGGCTAGGTCCTTGTTGACTAAGAATCCTGTCAGAAGTCAGGACAAAGTTTTTTATTATTTGGAATGTAATGGCAAGCAATTTGATATTGGATACAAGAACATGTGTGATGCGCTTGATGCATTAGAAGGATATACCAATAAATCTGAACGTATTGCTCAAATATTTCGTTGCAATCAAAAGGATGTTGATTCACTTATTACTCAACATCCAGGGTTGGAAAACATACCTATACCAATGCTAGAACAAAAAGTAAACTTGCTGTTGTCTTACAATTTACCTTTGTCTCTGATTACTAAAAATGTAAGGCCATGGCTCAAGACTTCACACGAGGAACTCAACAGGAGGTTGGAGCTGTTACAGGCTAGGTCATTGTTGACTGACAATCCTGTCAGAAGTCAGGACAAAGTCTTTTATTATTTGGGATGTAGTGGCAAGAAATTTGATATTGAATACAAGAACATGTGTGAAGAGCTTGATGCATTAGAAGGATGTACCAGTAAATCTGAACGTATTGCTCAAATATTTCGTTGCAATCAAAATGATGTTGATTCACTTATTACTCAACATCCACGTTTGGAAACCATGTTAATACCACTGCTTGAGCAAAAAGTAAACTTGCTGTTGTCTTACAATTTACCTTTGTTTCTGATCACTGAAAATCCGAGACCTCTGTACCTTTCACACGACGAACTTAGCAGGAGGTTGGGGCTGTTACAGGCTAGGTGCTTGTTGACTGACAATCCTGTCAGAAGTCAGGACAAAGTTTTTTATTTTTTGGGATGTGGTGGCAAGGAATTTGATATTGGATACAAGAACATGTGTGATGAGCTTGATGCATTAGAAGGATGTGCCACTAAATCTGAACGTATTGCTCAAATATTTTGTTGCAATCAAAATGATGTTGCTTCACTTATTACTCAACATCCAAGTTTGGAAACCATGTCTATACCACTGTTAGAGCAAAAAGTAAACTTGCTGTTGTCCTACAATTTACCTTTGTCTCTGATCACTAAAAATGTAAGGCCATTGTTCCAAACTTCACACGAGGAACTTAGCAGGAGGTTGGAGCTGTTACAGGCTAGGTCCTTGTTGACTGACAATCCTGTCAGAAGTCAGGACCAAGTTTTTAATTATTTGGAACAGGATAGCAGCAGATTTGATGTCGCCTACAAGAACATGTGTGATCATCTTGATGCATTAGAAGGATGTACCAGTAAACCTGAACGTATTGCGCAAATATTTCGTTGCAATCAAAATGATGTTGATTCACTTATTACTCAACATCCACGTTTGGAAACCATGTCTATACCACTGCTAGTGCAAAAAGTAAACTTGTTGTTGTCTTACAATTTACCTTTGTCTATGATCACAAAAAATGTAAGGCTATTGTTCCAAACTTCACACAAGGAACTTAGCAGGAGGTTGGAGCTGGTACAGGCTAGGTCCTTGTTGACTGACAATCCTGTCAGAAGTCAGGACAAAGTTTTGTATTATTTGGAATGTAGTGGCAAGAAATTTGATATTGGATACAATAACATGTGTGATGAGCTTGATGCATTAGAAGGATGCACTTGTCCATCTGAGTATCTCCAAATGAGACTTGAATGTAACAAAATAACAGCTGATTATCTGTCATCTAGTCTATATCTGCGTAACATCAAAACAAATAAACTTAAATGTACTTTAGACTTTTTTCTTAACGAAGCAAAACTAAATTCAGATTATGTAATTGTGCATAAAAAACTGTTTAAATATTCTGTGCCTAGATTAAAACAGAGATGGGATTTCCGGGAGGCTGCAGGTATACCGGTCGATAACTACTTAAAGCTATGTGAGAAAAATGGAACTTACAAGAGATTGAATGCAGAACTTGTTGCTTTAGAAGGCTGCAAAACAAAAATTGAATATTTACAAAAAAGACTAAAATGTTCTAAAGAAACAGCTGATAAATTGCTCTCACCTACTAAGCTAAAGGGCACCAGTATCACCAAGATAAAATCTGTTTTAGATGTCTTGTTGTCGGAGATCAAAGTGCATCCAGAATACATTTTAAAACACTCTAGTCTATTCAAACTTTCTGTTCCAAAGTTGTATCAACGTTTTAAAACACTCGAGTCTATTTAAATATTTTGTACCAAAGTTGTGACAACGTTGTAAAACACCCGACTAGCTCCTTGGTTTGTCATCAAAATTTCCCATTACGTCCGCAATGGAACAGGATGTCTACTCACATCATAATTGTGTTTGTATTAGGTTTTTGTTTGTATGGATTTTAGTTTCGTGTAGCCTATCCATTTAGTCACAACTTGTTAATGTTGTGTTTAACATTTTGTTACAAGGCTGCTGCTGTAAATTGGTACTTGAATACAGAATGTTAAAATTGTACCCACTAGCAGTTTATCTATGTAAAGATTATGCTTTGCCTTATGTTAGATAATGCGACGTGTTTGCTATAGTAGATCATTCATGTAACAGTTGGGGAAACATGATGAAGATGTTATGCCATGTCAGTAGGCTTACATTGATTGGAGGCTCCATACTTCTGTCTCCACAAAAAATATTAGTGTGTGCACATTGGTTTCTTGTCAGAAGATTGGTATGTTGTCGTCAGAACGGTGTCTTGTTAACACGCTGGTGTAAGCAGATTGGTGGTGTCTTGTAAGCAGGTTAGTGGTGTCTTGTCAGCAAATTAATGTCTTGTCAGCAATTTGATGTCTTGTTGACAGGCTGGTGCCTTGTTAGCAGATTAATGTCTTTCCCATAGGTCGGTGTCAGACTAACAAAGATAATATTTATTTTTATAACATTTTGTTGAGGTTGGTGCTTTTAAAATTCTTACATTAAAGTATGTTTCAAAAACTGTCATTTGCTTGTGTTTATTGTGATCCATTGTGTCAATTACAACCATGTTCGAATGTTAGGTGGGTACGTTTATTTCAAGCTCACAATTTACTACAGTCATCATGGAAGATAGACTGTCCAACATATCTTATGTTAACTAGGTATAAATCAGGTTTTAGAGACAGATATAATTCACCTGTTTATCTATTAGTTAAAAGTATTGTGTAGTCAGCATAATGTCCATTTTTCTTGACTTTTACCTAAATTAATTCAGGTACTCTTTAGAGCTGGACAGACTCAGTGAAGGCCCATAGATTCAATTCCTGGAATCCGAGCTTACGAATTACACGTTAGCATTGTTGAGTTTTGCACTTTATAATCTCACTCCTTTCTTCTTCTTCGGTCTTAATTTTAGAGTTCCTATTGAGTCGCACAACTCCTTCAAAAAACTGGTTGCATATACTTCAAACATAATTCAAACATCTGAATAACTTGAAACAAGATTATTCTGCTAGTTACTTTTTCTAAAAAAGACTTCAATGTTAAATATTTTTATAATACAATCAAACTATAAGTGATACAGTACACGTACTTAGTTAGCTAAATACAAGTTGTCTTCCAAAAAAAATGATGTTATGGGAGGGTAACACAATGATGTTGTCGTAGGTAACACTATCTTCTCACAACTCTCACAGTAACAAAATAATGTCTCGCATATCGTGATTAGCAATGCTGCAGTGTTAATTGACGAAGAATGGATGTCACACATCTTTACTTTCTCGTATATACGTAGTATAGAGAAAGTATTGTAATCGTGCAAAAAAAAAAATCGAGATTTTTACAAATCTCGACGTTTTACACCTCACTGATACGGAAAAACATAATTTTGCAATCTTGTCCGTATGTCTGTGTGTGTGTGTGTGTCTGTCCGTGTGTAAACACGATAACTTGAGTACCGTTACAGCTAGGTTGATGAAATTTCATATATAAGTACTTTATCAAAATCGTAGATCCGTATCAACTTTTGAGCGATTTCCGATAACCGGAAGTGGTACTTTTCCTACTTTGAATTTTTTAAAAGCCTATAACTTGAGTACTATTTCAGATAGATAAATGAAATTTCACATGTAAGTAAAAGATCTAATTCTCTACCTTCTGTTAAATTTTGAGTAATTTCCGTTGACTGGAAGTAGTAATTTACGCTACTTCCGATTTCTCAAAAAACTAATGTAAATTTTTAAAGTACTAATAATATTGCGCACTATTATACGCGTTTTTATTCGGCGTTTGCTTGGTGCGCAATGTTTTTTTTATGAGATTCTATTCTATTTTTAAAAGTTTAAGTATTTAAAATGGATTAAAAATCATAACTATATCCCCAGTTACCATCCCCTGTTGTTTTATATAAGAATATTCGAGAAAGTTTAGGGGAGATCACTACCGGTTTATTTTTATTGAAAACCAAGTGATAACTACGAGCAGGGTTTCTTTCATATATTTTTTTCTATAGGTCAGAGGCAAAACAACTTCTATATAAATATATTTTTAATGATTTTGTTTTTGCATTTATACTATGAATTTGGAATTAACTCCTTTTTATAGCTTAGTCACTCGTAATTTTAATAATTCTTAAGAGAAGAATGTTTAGTTTTAATTCGCTTAGTAAAAATCTATTTTAAATTATTTTTATCGGCACCCCGATTCGACAATTCAAAGGAGAGAATAAGCCATGGAAGTGGTTTAAAGATTTGCCTACTACAACTTACGTATTTTTAGCGCAATTTCCATTCTGGAGAATTGCGTTTATTAACCCGTCATTAGCGCAATTTCCATTCTGGAGAATTGCGTTTATTAACCCGTCATTTATGAATGTGTGTCCGCAGCTTTAAGTCGTGACTCCTCCTCAACGAAGCAATATCGAGGACTAGTTCCAAAGCAATTATGTTAAGCAAGTTACCAGGATGATAGTGGGCTAAAAAAAAACGGGTTTCTTTCATGGATTTCCCGGAAAAGCCAAAAACCCTCGAAAAATGCAGTTTTTGGCCCATATCTCAGCAACCAGACCACTTAGCGACTTGAAACATGTACAAATCGATTCCTGCCATAATTTAGAACAATATTGCCGAAGAAAGCTTTCAAAAATATCCTTTCGTTCGGTCACAAAAAAAAATTTTGAATTAATTAAAATTTGGACCGAATTAGTAGGCATTTTTATCCAACCACACACCACGCGTCATCACGTTCAATGGCTGCGACATCACGTTCGGTAGCTAGGCGCGCAATGGTTTTTAGTCATGTAACACTATTGTAAATAAAACATGTAAAATACTGAAAAAAAAATTAATAAAAAACGTTTTAATAACTAACCAATGGTTTTACTAACCCTGCTCTTGATTTACGCTACGACAGAGCTATTTTTAGATAACATAAGGAAATTGCGCTAAAATTGTCACTAGACTTTTTAATTACCTTGTTTTTCTCTCTACGTAACAGTGTATTTTAGTTACTGTAGAGCAATCAGTGCAGCAATCGATTAGTTTTTTGTTTTTACAAAACCACTATTCTATCAAGGTGCAAAAAAAAATATTTCTTGTCGAATTTCGACCCCCCCCCCCCCCCCCCCCAACCCACCCTAAACGACCTGCGCTTTGCGCCGACCCAAAAAGTGCGCAAACGTGATAGGTAATAATAAAAAGAGCTCATTACTGAATTATATACAGTCAGAAGAATGTGGACAGCTACATGCAGTGTTTCTTCCAGACTTTTTTCTCCGGGGGGGGGGGGGGCCACTTGAAATTTTCGGGGGGGCGGTAAACTTTCTTCGGGAAGGGGGGCGGACACTGTTAAAAGTATATATTTTCTATATAAATTTCATTTCGTTCGGGGTGGGGGGGCGATAAAAAAATTTCGGGGGGGCTTTGCCCCCCCCCCCCCCCCCCCCCCCCGAAAAGATGCCTGGAAGAAACTCTGGCTACATGGCATTACAGACTTTTTTAATTGTTTTCTACACCAATTGTGTGATACCAACATAAAAAGCCAAAGTGACTGATAAAAACAGTGTTTCCTAGAAGCACCTCCACCGCACCCCCCCTCCCCCCGAACAAAATGGAATTTATGTGCAAAATATATACTTGCATCAGTGTCCGCCCCTTAAAATTTTTAGTCCGCCCCCCCCCCCCCCTCCCGTAAAATTTTAGGAGAAAAAAAGTCTGGAATAAACACTGGTTAAAAAGCGCCCGACCTTTTCAAGTAAGGGGAGGTGGGGCAATTTCACCAATGCGCAAGTTCGTCCTAAGCACCAACATAGATCGTTACGCCTTTGTATATAGTTAATGTAAAAATCAAAGTTATCAATTATAACGTACTTTTTAATAATTTCGATTTCACATTTTTGCGCCCCCCTTCCCTATGGACAGCGCCCTAGGCGACCGCCTAGTTCGCCTTATAGGTAGCGCCGGCCCTGATTGGCACCAAGGTCGGTGCTGTGCTGATATAGAAACATGTAACAATCCTTAGAATTGCATCAGACGGGGTGTGTGTTGAGAATTAAATATTGACGTTTAAAAAGTGTTAATCAATAAGCCGATCTACTAACACTACTACAGAAGCAGTTATCATTTATCGAGACAGCTATCTACATGCTACTGAATGATAGGGTTCGTACACTTAACGGTAATCCACTTAACATTAGTTAAAATATCAATGGGTAAAACCTTAGTTTAGCGTCGTAAATTCCAACGAAGCTAGTATTAGTAATGTGCGGTGGAGGTAACTAATGAATATTTCTTTCATTTGACCATATTTATGACATATTTTACATATTATAACAGATAGTTGAATAACAAATCACAATCCATGACCAAACTAGTAAAAAATATCCTGGAATAAACTTGGAACTACCCCGTTCGACACAACAATGAATAAACACAAGCATCGGCCATGTTTCTAAAACAATAATATAGTAGTTTCCCCTTGAAACATTGTCTATTCGCATGTCTGTTGTGTTGATTTTGTGGTTTAATATGGTTGTTTTGTAATGTATTGTTTTAATATATGTCTGTATAGAAATTTTTCTTTTTTTTCAATATAGTTGAAATGAATGACTAATAGACCTTTTCAGACTTAGTAGTGTACGTCCAAGACCGCAACAATTGTTGGGAGGTCGAAATTATTTAATAAAATCAACATTTGATCACCCATAAATGAGGTCGCTCTTACGGGGTTAAGATAGTAATGACAGCGGCGTGCATTGTTATAGAACAAACATAATAATAAACATATTGTTTCATATAGAAATTGTAATTTGTGGTGGGGAGAGGTTGAGTAGAACTCAGCGACGTGATTTGGAGACGGGTCAGGTGTTTATTTTTCTTCTGAAAACGGGATGGTTGTGGGAGAAAGACCAGCTTTGAAGTATGACGGGTCATTCATTGGTGATCCATTTTCTCAGTGGGGACGATAGAACTATTAAAAAGGGTCAAGAAATGTAAAAAAGCATGCTGAGGCATATTTCTTGAACCCCACCTTTTCATTCCCCCACTTAGCACATCGTCACCGAGTTGACGCTCGCGCGTGACGTCATGTACCGGTACCGCCGACCGTTAGGCTAATTTTATAGAAAAAAAACAAAACAAAAGGTGGGGGTTCAATTAATTAATTTGATTACTTATGTTGGTGTTCGATTAAACAGCCCCTCACCCATCTATCACTCGTCCATTTAAACGTACGTGGTTATTTCTGCAAGCTTGCTGTCTTGAGACTTTAGGCGCTTTAAAAATGTTTTAAGCTCCAATCGTATAGAACTAGACTACACGTATTAAGCTCCAAAAGAAGCTTGGTTAAAACAAGATGGCCGTCCGATTTTGAAGCTGCTCTGCGCTTTGTAAAAAGCACAATAAACGATAGGATGACTTTTATAATAAAGTAAATAGTAGTTCTGAATCTTGCTACATTAAAAGTTATATTCTAAAATTAAGACCTGTGTATTAGGCCAGACATTCAACCTGATATTTCGATTTAAGTCCAAAAAAATGTCCTCAAAAGATACAACTACTTAATTTTTGCGCAGTTTCGCGAAATTGAATTAAAGTATTTACGTCATCTTACAAAGCTGATGGCCGTATTCGTAACGACCCGCATTAGACGCGGCTTATTCGTCGGCAGGCATTTGGTGGCCTTTTCGACGGGGATGTTGTGTTGAGAACGTTTTTCCAAACGTCTCAAACTAGCAGGCTTTAAACATTGAAACATTTATGATGATTCGTTTTGAGCAAGGTATGCTAATGCTTATTTATCGTTATTTGGATTGAACATAGCATTATAGAGGTTCTCCGTCAATGACCTAGGTATTTTTCCCCGTTCACTATCTCGAACAGGGTTGATAAAAATTAATTTCAGGATATTTAAATTGATTTAACCATCAATGGTGATCTATTATTCAATTATCTATAATATTTTATCAAAATATACGAAAATATACTCATATTTAAAGACATATTTATTAATTCACTCTCCCTCACATTAATAGTTTTGGTCGAATTTACGACGCTAAACTTGTAGATCTAGAATCAAGATCACGATTTAGTTTTAATTCACAACAAAACTACCAGCGTATTTCGGTGATCGTCATGGCTGAGGTACATATTAAATATTTAACAACAGTAATTTTAAGTATCAATGATATAATTGTAGAATGCAATTTTTTTTAACATTAAGAGTAAGAGATCTAAGCCTGATCTATTGCCTCGCTATCAATGCTCTGACTCAAACCTTGATCTAGATCAGGGGTTCCCAACCCTGTGCCCGCGGGCGCCATGGCGCCCGCTGAACGATTCGTATGTGCCCGCCTCTCACTATTCGACAGAGACAGATTTTTTTTCATAAACATTATTTTAAATGTTATGGAAATAGCCGCATGTATTGCAGATTTTGTTCAAGGTAAGACAGAAGAACTAGAGTTAGATCTAGATTCTAGATCTATGTTCATGGCATATAGATCTAGGAAGAGAAATGTTTTTAAATGCTTTAAAATAGCACTATAATAAGGATATAGTATAACTCATCATCATATTTAGATGGTATATATTTATGTAGCCACAACTGTAGAGAGAGAAATTGTAGGTAGCGAAAATTGTATGTAGCCAAAACTGTTAGTAGCATAAAACTGAAGATAACAACTACGGGTAGCCACAACTATAGGTAGCAATATTAGCAATTGTGCATGACCTCAACTGTACGTAGGTAAATTGTAGGTAGCCAAAATCATAGGTAGCCAAAGTTGTATAAAGCCAAAATTATAGGTAGCCAAAATTATATGTGGCCAAAATTGTAGGTAGCCAAAATTATATGTGGACACAATTGTAGGTAGCCAAAATTATATGTGGCCAAAATTGTAGGTAGATCAAGCCAAAATTGTATGTGGCCAACATTGTTTACATCCCTCTTCAATGCAAAAATTTCTTTCAGTTTCGTCTTCTCCGACCAGATCTTGTAATGTTAATCATACTTATAAGTTGGTACTTGATAAGAATAAAAAACAAAAAAGAGTTAAGAGTTCATTTTCAAACTATCCTCAAAGGTCAGAAAGTATGAAATCCTAATGTTGACTGATGATTAAAATGAAAAGCTTCGTCTTTGTTTTTTTTTTGTGAACATTTTCCAAATAAGCAGTGTGACGTTCTGATCCCCTCCCACCCCACCCTTTCACACACCTAGCAGTGTGACGTTCTGATCCCCCACCCCCACCTTGTCACACACCTAGCAGTGTGACGTCTATGGGTGAACCCAAATATTGAGTTTTTGAAAAAAAAAATTAAACATTTTATTGCACTGCAGCTGTTATTTATTTCATTATATTTGTAAAAAAAAGTATGTAGACCTATAGACTGATATGTTGGCAATAATTTCTAACACAACCGATCAATTGCGTGATACATTGAAACTGTGGGCCTGACTTTTGTTTGAAATATACTTCCCGTAGTCCATTTAGTCGAATGTGACACTCTCCCGAAAGCCAAATGTATAATGGATATTTTCCCTAAGAAATAAAAGTAATCAAAATATGTAAATTTTTGTATTGATTGCTAGCCGTGGCGTCATAAGATCGGATGTCACTCGGTGTCGTTATTTAGGGTTTGACCACACTTCTGGTTGAAGGTCAGAGTTTCTTCCAGGCATCTCTTGAACGTCAACTTTCTAAATGGATAATTGCATAAAGAAGTATTAAAGCCCACATTTAGTGTGTACTTTTTAAAACATACTTCTTAAAAAGTAAAATTTAATGATTTTTTTTTTAAATAACTCAAATTCTAAATTTTTGCAAACGTGTTTTTGTATGCGTAAATTTAATGCAATTACTAAAATTACAAATACGTCAACATTGCATGTTGTACTACATTAAATATATTTTTTTAATTTGGGACATTTTTGGGAAATTTTGTTTTCTATGGACAATCTAGCCTGAATGCCGTTCTAGTTTTTGACATTATTGCAATCTTGTTTTATTGGAAATAACAAACAATAATATCGACCATTGACTTGACTGGTGATTTAGAAAAACAGTTCTCAGCCCTTGTAAACATTTTACAAGATGTTCCCCAGTATTAATAAATTAAAATATTTTGCGATAGTTATCGTTTGTTAAACAAATAAAATGTCAACAGTTATCCACATAAATAAAACGCTATCTAGACCACTCGCCTGAGACAAATGTAAAGTCTATTTTAACAACTCAAGTTTGTTTCTATTAAACAACAGACGGTCATTATTTAACGTTTACAACTTTATTTGCAGATACACATAGGATTTTATGACTTTTTGGAATTCACAAGCTAAACTTATCTGATTGTGAACAATAATCAAACATAATGGCTTCATTACTTATAAAGGGAGTGTTTAAAACTTGTCCTATGCTATTGTTAACGAAGTGTGGAACTTCTATAGTGTCCTATAATGAGTATTTTCCTCCTAAAATACAAATTAAAAAGTTTTTTTACTCACAAACAATAAAACAACATGCAGTAAAAAGTTTCAATGAACATCAAAGAGCCCAGGTGTCAAGAGAAATGCACTTTTTATTTTTTTGTAAAATATTCAAGTGCAGCCAAGATGAAGTTGAATCACTTACAAGAAAACATCCACGTTTGGAAACCATGTCTATACCACTGTTAGAGGAAAAAGTAAACTTGCTGTTGTCCTACAATTTACCTTTGTCTCTGATCACAAAAAATGTAAAGCCACTGCTCAACACTTCACACGAGGAACTTAGCAGGAGGTTGGAGCTGTTACAGGCTAGGTCCTTGTTGACTGACAATCCTGTCAGAAGTCGGGACAAAGTTTTTATTTTTTTGGGATGTAATGGCAAAAAATTTGATATTGGATACAAGAAGATGTGTGATGAGCTTGATGCATTAGAAGGATGTGCCAATAAATGTGAACGTATTGCTCAAATATTTCGTTGCAATCAAAAGAATGTTGATTCACTTATTACTCAACATCCAGATTTGGGAACCATGTCTATACCACTGCTAGAGAAAAAAGTAAACATACTGTTGTCTTACAATTTGTCTTTGTCTCTGATCACAAAAAATGTGAGGCCATTGCTCAAAACTTCACACGAGGAACTAAGGAGGAGGTTGGAGCTGTTACAGGCTAGGTCCTTGTTGACTGACAATCCTGTCAGAAGTCAAGACAAAGTTTTTAATTATTTGGGATGTTATGGCAAGGAATTTGATATTGGATACAAGAACATGTGTGATGAGCTTGATGCATTAGAAGGATGTACCAGTAAATCTGAACGTATTGCGCAAATATTTCGTTGCAATCAAAATGATGTTGATTCACTTATTACTCAACATCCAGGGTTGGAAACCATGTCTATACCACTGCTAGAGCAAAAAGTAAACTTGCTGTTGTCTTACAATTTAACTTTGGCTCTGATCACTACAAATCCGACACCTCTGTACTTTTCACATGAGGAACTTAGCAGGAGGTTGAAGCTATTACAGGCTAGGTCCTTGTTGACGGACAATCCTGTCAGAAGTCAGGACAAAGTTTTTAACTATTTGGGATTTGGTGTCAAAAAATTTGATATTGGATACAAGAACATGTGTGATAAGCTTGATGCATTAGAAGGATGTACCAGTAAATCAGAACGTATTGGTCAAATACTTTGTTGCAATCAAAAGGATGTTGATTCACTAATTACTCAACATCCGGCTCTGGGAACCATGCCTATACCACTGCTAGAGCAAAAAGTAAACTTGCTGTTGTCTTACAATTTACCTTTGTCTCTGATCACACAAAATGTAAGACCATGGCTACACACTTCACACGAGGAACTCAACAGGAGGTTGGAGCTGTTACAGGCTAGGTCCTTGTTGACTGACAATCCTGTCAGAAGTCAAGACAAAGTTTTTAATTATGTGGGATTTGTTGGCAAGGAATTTGAAATTGGATACAAGAACATGTGTGATGAGCTTGATGCATTAGAAGGATGTGCCAATAAATCTGAACGTATTGCTCAAATATTTCTTTGCAATCAAAAGGATGTTGATTCACTTATTACTCAACATCCAGATTTGGGAACCATATCTATTCCACTGTTAGAGCAAAAAGTAAACTTGCTGCTGTCCTACAATTTAACTTTGTCTCTAATCACTAAAAAGGTAAGGCCATGGCTGAAAACTTCACACAAGGAACTTAGCAGGAGGTTGGAGCTTTTACAGGCTAGGTCCTTATTGACTGTTAATTCTGTCAGAAGTCAGGACAAAGTTTTTAATTATTTGGGATGTAATGGCAAGGAATTTGATATTGGATACAAGAACATGTGTGATGAGCTTGATGCATTAGAAGGATGTACCAGTAAATCTGAACGTATTGCTCAAATATTTCGCTGCAATCAAAAGGATGTGGATTCACTAATTACTCAACATCCACGTTTGGAAACCGTGTCTCTAACACTGCTAGAGCAAAAAGTAAACTTGCTGTTGTCATACAATTTACCCTTGTCTCTGATCACAAAAAATGTAAGGCCATTGATCTACACTTCACACGAGGAACTTAGCAGGAGGTTGCAGCTGTTACAGGCTAGGTCCTTGTTGACTGACAATCCTGTCAGAAGTCAGGACAAAGTTTTTAATTATTTGGGACATGATGGCGAGCAATTTGATATTGGATACAAGAACATGTGTGATGAGCTTGATGCATTAGAAGGATGTACCAGTAAATCTGAACGTATTGCTCAAATATTTCGCTGCAATCAAAAGGATGTGGATTCACTAATTACTCAACATCCAGACTTGGAAACCATGTCTCTTTCACTGTTAGAGCAAAAAGTAAACTTGTTGTTGTCCTACAATTTACCTTTGTCTCTGATCACAAAAAATGTAAGGCCATTGCTCCACATTTCACACGAGGAACTTAACAGGAGGTTGGAGCTGTTACAGGCTAGGACATTGTTGACTGACAATCCTGTCAGAAGTCAGGACAAAGTTTTTAATTATTTGGGATGTAATGGCAAGGAATTTAATATTGGATACAAGAATATGTGTGACGATCTTTATGCATTAGAAGGATGTGCCAATAAATCTGAACGTATTGCTCAAATATTTCGTTGCAATCAAAAGGATGTTGATTTTCTTTCTACTCAACATCCACGTTTGGACACCATGCCCATACCACTGCTAGAGCAAAAAGTAAACTTGTTGTTGTCCTACAATTTACCTTTGTCTCTGATCACAACAAATGTAAGACCATTTCTCAAGACTTCACCCGAGGAACTTAGCAGGCGGTTGGAGTTGTTACAGGCTAGGTCCTTGTTGACTGACGAGGACAAAGTTTTGTATTATTTGGAATGTAGTTGCAAGAAATTTGATATTGGATACAAGAACATGTGTGATGAGCTTGATGCATTAGAAGGATGCACTTGTCCATCTGAGTATCTCCAAATGAGACTTGAATGTGACAAAATAACAGCTGATTATCTATCATCTAGTCTATATCTGCGTAACATCAAAACAAATAAACTGAAAAGTACTTTAGACTTTTTTCTTAATGAAGCAAAACTAAATTCAGATTATGTAATTGTGCATAGAAAACTGTTTAAATATTCTGTGCCTAGATTAAAACAGAGATGGGATTTCCGGGAGGCTGCAGGTATACCGGTCGATAACTACTTAAGGCTATGTGAGAAAAATGGAACTTACAAGAGATTGAATGCAGATCTTGTTGCTTTAGAAGGCTGCAAAACAAAAATTGAATATTTACAAAAGAGACTAAAATGTTCTAAAGAAACAGCTGATAAATTGCTCTCACCTACTAAGCTAAAGGGCACCAGTATCACCAAGATAAAATCTGTTTTAGATGTCTTGTTGTCGGAGATCAAAGTGCATCCAGAATATATGTTAAAACACTCGAGTCTATTTAAACTTTCTGTTCCAAAGTTGCGTCAAGGTTGTAAAACACCCGACTAGCTCCTTGGTTTGTCTTCACAATTTTCCATTACGTCTGCAATGGAATAGGATGTCTACTCACATCATAATTTTGTTTGTATTAGGTTTTTGTTTATATGGATTTTAGTTTCGTGTAGCCTATCCATTTAGTCACAACTTGTTAATGTTGTGGTTAACATTTTGTTACAAGTATGTTGCTGTAAATTGGTACTTGAATACAGAATGTAAAAATTGTACCCACTAGCAGTTTATCTATGTATAGATTATGATTTGCCTTATGTTAGATAATGCGACGTGTTTGCTATAGTAGATCAATCAAGGTAACTGTTGGGGAAACATGATGAAGATGTTATGCCATGTCAGTAGGCTTACATTGATTGGAGGCTCCATACTTCTGTCTCCACAAAAAAATATGAGTGCGTGCACATTGGTTTCTTGTCAGATGATTGGTGTCTTTTTAGCAGATTGGTATTTTGTCTGCAGAACGGTGTCTTGTTAACACGCTGGTGTAAGCAGATTGGTGGTGTCTTGTATGCAGATTGGTGGTGTCTTCTCAGCAAATTGATGTCTTGTCAGCAAATTGATGTCTTGTTAACAGGCTGGTGCCTTGTTAGCAGATTGATGTCTTTCCCATAGGTCGGTGTCAGACTAACAAAGATAATAATTTTTTTTAATATTTCGTTGACGTTGGTGCTTTTAAAATTCTTACATTAAAGTATGTTTCAAAAATGTCATTTGCTTGTGTTTATTGTGATCCATTGTGTCAATTGCAAACATGTTCGAATGTTGGGTGGGTACTTTAATTTCTAGCTCACAATTTACTACAGTCATCATGGAAGATAGACTGTCCAACATACCTGATGTTAACTAGGTCTAAATCAGGTTTCAGAGACAGATATAATACACCTGTCTATCTAGTAGTTAAAAGTATTGTGTAGTCAGCATAATGTCTATTTTTCTTGACTTTTACCCACATTAAATTCAGCTGGACAGACTCAGTGAAGGCCCATACATTCAATACCTGGAATCCGAGCTTAAGAATTACACGTTAGCATTGTTGAGTTTTGCACTTTATAATCCCACTCGTTTCTTCTTCGTTCTTTATTTTAGAGTTCCTATTGAGTCGCACCACTCCTTCCAAAACCTGGTTGCATATACTTCAAACATCATTCAAACATCTGAATAACTTGAAACAAGATTATTCTGCTAGTTACTTTTTCTAAATAAGACTTCAATATTAAATATTTTTATAATACAATCAAACTATAAGTGATACAGTACACGTACTTAGTAAGCTAAATACAAGTTGTCTTCCAAAAAAAATGATATTGTGGGAGGGTAACACAATGATGTTGTCGTAGGTAAAACTATCTTCTCACACTACCAATAATCTCTCACAGTAACAAAATAATGTCTCGCATATCGTGATTAGCATTGCTGCAGTGTAAAATGACGAAGAATGGATGTCACACATCTTTTTAATGAAAACCAAGTGATTACTACAAGCAGGGTTTCTTTCAGATATTTTTTTTTCTCCAGGTCAGAGGCAGGCTATAGAAACTTTCTTAAGGGAGTGGGGAGAACAAAGGTTTAGTTACAAAGGTTTATTAACCTACACACCTAATTTACAACTTCTATACAAATATATTTGTAATGATTTTTTTGTTTTTGCATTTATTCTATGAATTTGGAACTCCTTTTTATAGCTTAGTCACTCGTAATTTTATTAATTCTTAAGAGAAGAATGTTTAGTTTTAATTCGCTTAGTAAAAATCTATTTTAAATTATTTTTATCGGCACCCCGAAAGGAGAGAATAAGCCATGGAAGTGGTTTAAAGATTTGCCAATTTTTTTCTTTCTACGTAACAGTGTATTTTAGTTACTGTAGAACAATCAGTGCTGCAATCGATTATTTTTTTTTTTGTTTTTACAAAACCACCATTCTATCAAGGTGCAAAAAAAAATATTTTTTGTCGAATTTTAACACCCCCCCCCCCCCACCCTAAACGGCTGCGTTTTGCCCCGACCGAAAAAGTACGCAAACGTGATAGGTAATAATATAAAGAGCTCATTACTGAATTATATAAAGTCAGAAGAATGTGGACAACTACTTGGCATTACAGACTTTTTAAATTGTTTTCTACATCAATTGTGTGATACCAAAATAAAAAGCCAAAGTTAAAAACAGTATTTCCTAGAGTCATCTCCCACGCCACCCCCACCCCCGAACAAAATGGAATTTATATGCAAAATATACACTTGCACCAGTGTCCGCCCCTCGAAAATTTTAGTCCACCCCCAAACCCCTCCCGAAAATTTAAAGTGACCCCCCCCCCCCCCCCGGAGAAAAAAGTCTGGAAGAAACACTGGTTAAAAAGCGCCCCGACCTTTTCAAATAAGGGGAGGTGGGGCAATTTCAACAACGCGCAAGATGGGGCGCAAAATGGATAGTTCGTCCTGGGCACCTACATAGATCGTTACGCCTTTGTATATAGTTAATGTAATAATCAAAGTTATCAATTATAACGTACTTTTTAATAATGGCGATTTCACATCTTTGCGCCCCCCCCCCTTATGGACAGCGCCCTAGGCGACCGCCTAGTTCGCCTTATAGGTAGCGCCGAGCCTAATTGGCACCAAGGTCGGTGCTGTGCTGTTGTAGAAACATGCAACAATCCTTAGAATTGCATCAGTGTGTTGAGAATTAAATATTGACGGTTAAAAAGTGTTGATCAATAAGAAGATCTACACATACTACTACAGAAGCACTTGTCATTTATCGAGACAACTATCTACATGCTACTGAAAGGCTAGGGTTTGTACACTTAACGGTAATCCACTTAACATGTAAAATATCTATGGGTAAAACCCAGAGGCGTAGCGACCCTTCCCGGCGCCCGGGGACATACTTCCAATTTGGCGCCCCCTCGAGAGCAAATTTTCGATTTGCACCCCCCCCCCCCTCGAACTTTTCATTTGCACCCCCCCCCCCCCCTCAAACTTTCGATTTGCACCCCCCCTCGAACTTTTCATTTGCACCCCCCCCCTCAAACTTTCAATTTGGCGCCCCCCCCCCTAAGGTCGGCGCCCGGGGACATATGTCCCCCCCCCCCCCCCGCTCCCCCCTCGCTACGCTACTGGTAAAACCTTAGTTTAGCGTCGTAAATTCCAACGAAGCTAGTATTAGTAATGTGCGGTGGAGGTAACGAATATTTCTGACATATTTTACATATTATAACAGATAATTGAATAACAAATCACAATCCATGACCAAACCAGTCAAAAATATCCTGGAATAAACTTGGAACTACCCCGTTCGAGACAACAATGAGTAAATACAAGCAGCGGCCATGTTTCTAAAACAATAATAGAGTAGTTTTCCTTGAAAAATTGTCTATTCGCATGTCTGTTGTGTTGATTTTGTGGTTTAATATGGTTGTTTGGTATTGTTTTAATATATGAATGTCTGTATAGAAATTTTTCTTTTTTTTTCAATATAGTTGAAATGAATGACTAATAGACCTTTTCAGGCTTAATAGTGTACATCCAACAATTGTTGGGAGGTCTAAATTATTTAATAAAATCAACATTTGATCGCCCATAAATGAGGTCGCTCTTACGGGGTTAAGATAGTAATGACAGCGGCGTGCGTTGTTACAGAACAAACATAATAATAAACCTATTGTTTCAGATAGAAATTGTGATTTGTGGTGGGATAAAGGCAGTCATGCTCACATTGTACAGTATGGAGACATCAATGTATCGTGGTTCAAAACGAAAGGATAAAGGCAGTCATGCTCACATTGTACAACATGGAGACATCAATGTATCGTGGTTCAAAACGAAAGGATAAAGGCAGTCATGCTCACATTGTAGAGACATCAATGTATCTTGGTTCAAAACGAAAGGATAAAGACAGTCATGCTCACATTGTACAGCATGGAGACATCAATGTATCGTGGTTCAAAACGAAAGGATAAAGGCAGTCATGCTCACATTGTACAGTATGGAGACATCAATGTATCGTGGTTCAAAACGAAAGGATAAAGGCAGTCATGCTCACATTGTACAACATGGAGACATCAATGTATCGTGGTTCAAAACGAAAGGATAAAGGCAGTCATGCTCACATTGTACAGCATGGAGACATCAATGTATCGTGGTTCAAAACGAAAGGATAAAGGCAGTCATGCTCACATTGTAGAGACATCAATGTATCGTGGTTCAAAACGAAAGGATAAAGGCAGTCATGCTCACATTGTACAACATGGAGACATCAATGTATCGTGGTTCAAAACGAAAGGATAAAGGCAGTCATGCTCACATTGTAGAGACATCAATGTATCGTGGTTCAAAACGAAAGGATAAAGGCAGTCATGCTCACATTGTACAACATGGAGACATCAATGTATCGTGGTTCAAAACGAAAGGATAAAGGCAGTCATGCTCACATTGTAGAGACATCAATGTATCGTGGTTCAAAACGAAAGGATAAAGGCAGTCATGCTCACATTGTACAACATGGAGACATCAATGTATCGTGGTTCAAAACGAAAGGATAAAGGCAGTCATGCTCACATTGTAGAGACATCAATGTATCGTGGTTCAAAACGAAAGGATAAAGGCAGTCATGCTCACATTGTACATCATGGAGACATCAATGTATCGTGGTTCAAAACGAAAGGATAAAGGCAGTCATGCTCACATTGTAGAGACATCAATGTATCGTGGTTCAAAACAAAAGGATAAAGGCAGTCATGCTCAGGGAACACTGAGGTGTTGTTGTTGCTGAATGGGTTGTGTGTCATCTGTTTACAATAGGCTTTACTTTTTTTTATTTCGGCAGGTTGGTTAAGTGAAAATAAGATTAATTAGAAGTCTGAAAATAAGTACATTGTAAACACAATTGTTTTAAATTTTAACTAAACTCCAATTATTCAAAAATTGCAATTACAACATACATATTGCATACTGTTTTCTGAGCTTTTTAATTATTTCTATCATACAATTTTATTGAATTATGGTTATTTTTTTTAATGTTGGGATTTTCTTTTGTTTTAGTGTCTTTATTATTATTTTGTACAGGTTCTATCCCCTGCATACGATGATTTGAGTTATTGGGAAATTATTAAGGATAAAGCATGCTCTATATTTTAGATTATAGTTCAGTGGACGATAAAATATTGACTGGTTACTTTTTATTTCTAGAAATGTAAATTATTGTTGTAGTTTGGACAGTAACCTAGTTAAAATATGTCATTCGCACATATATGTTAGAACAATAGTGAAGTTAAAATATTTAATTAGCGTTTTTAGCGTAAAAAGGAGACGTAAATAAACCGGGAGTGATCTCCCCTAAACTTTCTCGAATATTCTAATATAACACTACGGGGGATGGCAACTCGGGATGTAGACTTCTAGACATGATTTTTAATCCATTTTAATTACTCAAATTTTTAAAAATAGAATATATTCTCGTAGAAAAAAGAAATGCACACCAAGTGAACGCTAAATAAAGATGTGCATAATAGTGCGCAATATTATTAGTACTTTATAAATTTGCATGCGTTATTTGAGAAATCGGAAATAGCGTAAATAAGTACTTCCGCTCAACGGAAATTACTCAAAATTCGACAGAAGGTAGAGAATTAGATCTTTTACTTACATATTAAATTTCATTTATCTATCTTAAATAGTACTCAAGTTATAGGCTTTTCAAAAATTCAAAGTAGAAAAAGTACCACTTCCGGTTATCGGAAATCGCTCAAAAGTTGATACGGATCTACGATTTTGATAAAATACATATATATGAAATTTCATCAACCTAGCTGTAACGGTACTCAAGTTATCGTGTTTACACACGGACACACATACACACACACACACAGACATACGGACAAGATATGCTAAAGTTGATGTACCAGCTTTCTTGGTGAGTGTGGTCAGTGTGTACTCTGGTTGGCAAGAAGATGACTGGGGTGAAAGCTTTGATATACATAGTGCTAATCTGTTTGTTTTCAGAACCTTTTCTACTGGGTATGGGGCACTTAAAAGCAGAGTTTCTTCCAGGCACCTCATACCCCACACCCCTAAGAAAGTCTACCAGCGTTATAACTGGGATTAGCATAAGGTACGGAACCGGGGTAAAATATAGCTTTAATTTTAATTATTGGTATGCCCATGCTGTATATTGTTTATAGGTTAGATAGATCATAATAGCTGCACTATGAATAGTCCTTAGTATGTTTGATTGTGCGCCCCCTTACTAGATATACATCTAAATAGCGTGTAGTTGTCCCAGTGGTATAGAGTTCGAGTTAATTAATGCATGCACAGGTTAGGCATCCCGGACTGCTGGGTCAGGCAGGGGTTGGCTTACCTTAGGGTGAAGCTGGGGTCAGGCAGGGGTTGGGTTACCTTAGGGTGAAGCTGGGGTCAGACAGGGGTTGGGTTACCTTAGGATGAAGCTGGGGCCAGGCAGGGGTTGGGTTACCTTAGGATGAAGCTGGGGCCAGGCAGGGGTTGGGTTACCTTAGGGTGAAGCTGGGGTCAGACAGGGGTTGGGTTACCTTAGGATGAAGCTGGGGTCAGACAGGGGTTGGGTTACCTTAGGATGAAGCTGGGGCCAGGCAGGTGTTAGGTTACCTTAGGATGAAGCTGGGGCCAGGCAGGGGTTGGGTTACCTTATGGTGAAGCTGGGGCCGGGCAGGGGTTGGGTTACCTTAGGGTGAAGCTGGGGCAGGGCAGGGGTTGGGTTACCTTAGGGTGAAGCTGGGGTCAGGCAGGGGTTGGGTTACCTTAGGGTGAAGCTGGTGCAGGGCAGGGGTTGGGTTACCTTAGGACGGTAGAGTATTTAGGGTAAGGCAATAGTTTGGCTAGAATAGGACAGTGCAATAGTTAGAAAAGGACATCAGCCTAGATAGATAGTAGAAAATTATGTAAAACTACTGCCTAGTTAGGGTTAGGCATAATTTCGTGAAAAAAAGTAATACAAGTCTAGGTTTATAAGTTTAATATACTAAGAGATGGTACTTGTGTTTTGCATGTTTTAATAAGTTAATGCTTGAGTTATATAACACGCATTTTTTTTTAATATGGAGCTATGATCACCTTGAACTACAAGTTACAAAGATGTGCAAGCCGATACGTATCTAATGAGTTGTGGATAACTAAATTAACGAAAGTAAAAAGTACATCACATATTTCATCATTTCTTACATAACTATTAGTTTACAAAGCGTCTTTCTTACAGACTTGTAAAAAACTATTTTGCTAAAAGTTGTTTCCTTTGGATATTGGTGTTTCTGTTTCCATATCAGTCTGTGGTTGTTTGACTTTGGTATGAGGGACGTCTGGTGTGGTGTCTTAAATCATTTACCAAGGAGAAGATTATGCGCATGTTTTTGTTAACCAATAATTAATATTTAATAAACACAGTGAGTGTTAAGTTGGGGGATAATTATAATTGTTGCTTGCCTGTAAAAATGTGACTTATTTTCTATTCATTTAAAGAAAAAGTGCTTAGAGTTTGACCGGCTGAAATCGTGTATTACCTTAGAGCAGGGGTCTCCAAACTACGGCCCGCGGGCCGGATTCGGCCCGCGAGGTCCTCTCATCCGGCCCGCGGAGATCTTTTTGTCCACGGAAAAAAATGTTTCTTACAAGTGGCTGAGGAACATTGCCCAGAAAATTCAAAGCAATTTTAAAATATAGCTTTCGGTGCAAGCAAGTTTCGCAATTTTTCAATTGCAATGGATGAGCCGCTGGACAGCGGTTCCACCTCTCAACTGCTTGTGTTTATTAGAGGTGTGGATGAATACATAAACATAACACAAGAGCTGGCTTTTTATGACTCTGTTACCGGAGAGGATATATTCAATGAGTTGAAAACAAAAACATTTGATGATTATAATTTGGACTGGACTAACCTCAGTTACCTGACTGTTGACGGAGGGAGAACATTAGTGGCTTAAAGTAAGGCTTGGTTGGACAAGCGGAGCAGATGTGTAATGAGAAAAACATTCTACAACCAATGTTCCTGCACTGTATTATTTATTCACCAGCATGCTTTGTGTGTTACATGTGTGGACATACGCAGTGTAGTGAATCCTGTGTTGAAGATGGTGAATTTATAAGGTCACATGGGCTCAACCATAGATAGTTCAGAGACATGTTGAAAGATACAAACAGAGAATCGCAAGATTTACCAGTACAATGACTAAGTTTTGAGAAAGTTCTGAGCAGGGTATTTAAGTTAAGAAAGGAAATAGGTGACTTCCTGGAAAACAAAGCAAGCCGCTGCCGTTAATGTCTGATGAAAAGTATAGAAATTGGCCTCTGCTGCAAACGTAACATGTCATTTAAATTTTCTGAACCTAGAACTACAAGAGAGGGAAATCGTTTCTGATCTATACACCCATCTAAAGACCTTCAGAATCAAACTTGTCATGTTTTCGGGACAAGTGCAAGCCAACAACTTGACGCACTTTCAGCAGTGCAAGGTCTTCATAGCTGAAAGCAACAGCTGTCCCCCAGGTCATTTCCATGCAAGATCATCAAAGACCTCCAGCTGCAGTTTCAGTAGCTGTTAGCTGACTTGGATTCACAGGCAGAAGAAGGGAGACTGTTTCAACACCCATAAGAAGCAAATGTGGCCAGTTGCCCAGATGAACTGCAACTGGAGATCATTGAATGACAAATGACCACCGTAGGAAGGGTAGGTTTTTATACGTTCTTGACCAAGGAAGACTTTCCTAAAACGTTTGCATCAAAGTACCTTTCAAATTTTGCAACAACATACCCGTGTAAACAAACATTTTCAAGAATGAAATACGTGAACAACCATTTGATAACAAACTTGGACCTGGTGTTTGTTGTCTGCCCCGTAGCGTCTTTCTTTCTGACTTTTTTTCTCCGGGGGGAGGGGGTGGACGACGACACTTGAAATTTGTATATATTTCTATATAGATTATATTTCGTGGGGAGGGTGAGATTAGGTAGACATTCTTCGGGGGGGGGGGGGGGGGAAGAGGAGGACTCTAGCTCCCCGAAGAGATTCCTGGAAAAAACTCTGGCCCCCGAACTGATTTTTTATAGTAAATGCGGCCCTCGGGCTGAAAAGTTTGGAGACCCCTGCCTTAGAGTGTAATTGTGTTTATTTACTCTATATGTACCAGTCGGGTCCAAACTTGATTTATCAACATATATTGCTTCAAGTTTAAAGTAATTCAAATTGAAATGACTAGATGTATAGGCCCCTGCTTAATCTCTAATTTTGCAAGACTGATATGCATATTTCCAATTGCACATATAATGTATACCATACAGATATTATGGCTTGATCTAGTAACTAAGAGCTAAGCTCAAAATTAAAACATTGTTTGAATCTAAACATTTGTTTTCCACGTACAGTCTAGTCTTTTAACCTGAAAGTCTCAAGTTCTAATCGGGGTTCAATTCCGTAGATTGTACTTGAGTCCACGTAGCTCTTATGAGTAACTGATTCAAGTTAGGGAAAATTGCGCGTTGACATACATAGAACTATAGAACAACAATAAAATATGTTGAAAACGACATCTTATTCAAAATTAAAGAAACATTAAAATATATGTATACATATTTATTGTCTTATTAACATCAGTTACGTACATAATAATGTTTATATCTAAAATTATTTTTATATGATAAAGCTGAAGAATAGTTTGTTTACACATTGACGATCAGTAGACTTTTATCACAGATTAATCCGAATTGAAAATCCAAAGCAGCGATATGTTATGATATACATTTTTAAATTTTTTTTTTTTTTTGTTTTTTTTTGTTTTGTTTTTTTTTCCAAATGGAAATACACACGAGTTTAAATAAGTAGAGATGAAATTAATCCATAGTCACTGATTCTGGCAAATTTTTTTTTTAATACTTTTATTTGCAATTAAAACAAGTACATCAACATCAAATTTTTTAACATAATTTTGAACACCAAATGAAAACGAAAGGTTTTGCAAATGTACATAATGAATATTTACATGATGTCATGTATTTGATTATAAATAAAAAAAAATTGCAAAGGATGACAGTAAAAGGGGTGAAGGTCAAATGAAAGTGTCAGAAGTCTGGGTGGGGAGAGGAAAGGAAATTTTCAGAGAGGGTCAATGGGACAGTGAAGCATTTTCTATGTAGGGAAACAACTTAAGTTAAGTTGACTAGTTGAAAGGGTGTTGTAGTGGTCGCATTGAGTTTTCAAAAGGTTGCAGTGTGAAAGATGAGGGGAAAGAGACAAGATTTAGAACTTTAAATAAGTTCTGGATATTGATGTTGCGGTGTATATAAATTTTTTAAAAATTATCCAAAAAGACAGTTGAAAATAGCCAATTAGTGCCGTTTAATCTGAATTATCAATAGTCTATACGTAGCGCACTTATTATAGCTATTGCATTCATTCAAAGCAAAATGGATATAATAAATGACATTTTTAAACCGACATAAAATTAATTCCAATTTTCAGTAATAGTTATTATTTAAAAACAAACAAGTTGATATCATTTACACTTATAATTCAAGTGTTTCACTAAGCATAAACATTTAACAATTATTTATTTTTAGAGGTTGCATCCCTTGAAAGTATCCAGACAGCTAAAGCCGCTTGGACACTAGCGCAGTGGCGTAGCCAGGAATTGGTCATGGGAGGGGTTCAAAAATGTTTCCATAGGTATATGTATCCTATATATATATATATATATATATATATATATATATATATATATATATATATATATATATATACTTTGTTTTCTTGGGGGGAGGGGGTTATGACACCACGAAGTGTCGAGCCGGGTGACACCCGACCTAGCGACGCCATTCTCCTATAGTTATTTTATTTGATTACTAAATTTATCAGAACTGAGCTAGCTAAGATACTTTGATATGTTTTGTGCGAAACATTTGTATTTCTTTTATATAAATAAACATAATTTTTATACATAAAGCTATTTATTTCAAATAAAACAGAACATTTATTCATTTAATCCTAATTAAATGCCATAATAGAACTAAAAGTGTTTAGTGGCTCTTTAAAAATTGGAACATTTTGTAAATTATAACTTTTGGCTCTTCCGTCTCAAAAGGTTGCCGGCCCCCTGGACTAACCAAATGGTTGTGATCGGTGCAGAAACAAGAACATGATACTACACTCTGATCTTAGCGAAAAGGCAGGGACGACCTTTTGTTGATCAAGGTGCCTCCTGTGCAAGTAATTATATGTGGTATTGCAAATGATTGAAGACTTTAAATGAGAAACCTGTGAGAGTAGTCTGCTTGATCTGAATATTAACTAATTCTATAGATTATTTAAGATATATCACCATTGCTTTTACTTTAAATAAAGCATACTAATATTTTTTTTTTTAAGTATTAAACATACATTACTACGTGCATCACTACTTTTGGAAGTAAAAGTAGTAATTTATTAAGGATATTTTCATAATTTTAAAATAAGATTTTTTTTTACTACTTGTTAATATATCTCTCATTGCATTTTTTAGGTAGCATCCCTTGGCATAAATGATTATTTAAATGGGAAGTAACTAGCACAATGCTAAAATGTTTTTCACAGCTTCAATTTAAAAACACAAGCTTAAAATAAAAATATTTTCTGTAGGTTTACAGACACAGGGCAACATTGTTACATTGTGTATGGAATAAGAAATACATAATGTAGGGCAAAATGGTTTTGTAACGTTGTGAGTGTATTACAATACAACGACATTAAAAGCTAAGTCGTTTTAATTGGAAACTTTGCTACTGTATATTAAGAGGAGTAGCTACCCTTCCCGGCGCCCTGGGACAAACGATTTGCAACCCCCATCAAACTTTTGATTTCTCACCCCCCTCAAATGTTCGATTACTTTTTACAACCCATTTTGGCGCCCCCTAAGGTCGGCGCCCAGTGACATATGTCCGTCCCCCCCTTTCCACCCCCACCCCTCCCCCACCCCACCCATCGCTACGCCTCTGTGTGTATTTCATAATTGAGAGTTTTGAGCAGGCCATGATGTTTTGTTTATGTAAGAGTTATTGATGACATCATAATATTAGGAAATTTAATAGTTAACATGAACATCTAATTAATTCGTAAACTCAATGGTTTTAAATTTTTAACTAAGCTCATGTTATTCAAAAAATGCAATTACAACATACATCTGAGATGTCACGGGTTAAATAGCTAAATTGTTAGTGTAAGCGGCTTTCATGGCACGGGGTCTAGACACGTCAATGTATTTTTTTTTCATTTTTTTTTTTGAGATGTGAATGATAAAGTTGCCTATCTGAACTTGGCGGAATACAGGGAAGGTGAAGTAGAGTTATCTGTTTCTTTGTCCTAAGCATATAAAGGGATAGTGTGGTCAGAGACATGCTCGGCTGGAATCGTTTTTTTTTTAAACGATAAAAACATGTTGTTTGAGACTTGGCGGGACACTGGGCAGGTGAAGTAGAGTTGAGTAGGTCACCTGTGACGTCAGTATATGAAGGGATTGTACGAAATCGGTGTTTTTAAAAGATAAAAAAAAACATCTTTTTGAATGTGGGGTCTGTTTTTTTTTTTTTTTGTGACCGGACAAGTGACAGATGTGATGTTTTTTTTTTATGGATGACCCGCGAAACCCACAGTTATCCAAGGGATGACCGGGTAAGTCTAGTTACTTTTAAAAATAACGAACAAGAGTGCCATCAAACTTTCTTCACCCTCCCCCCCCCCCCCCTCTCACATCGCTGCAAAGTTCCGAAGCTCCGCCCTTCTTCCTAGAGTGTGACGTCGTTTATGGACGGCCTCTAATGGGATATTAAAGACATGGTCGGACTAAGTACCAATTACCGCTGGAAGTATACTAGGTCTATAGGGGTCTTGAATAATCAACTTCACGTTTTTTGACGATTTACCCCCCCCCCCTTTCCCACCTTCCCCTTCCCACCCTCCGTAGCACATCGGCACAAAAAGCCATACGCCACCTAAAATGACGTCACACCTCAGCCTACAAATTCTCCTCCTCCCCCTCCCCATATTCCGAACTTGTTTTTAAACATAGTTTTTTTGGTGTTTTTTTTTTCTAAAATATTGACTGAGCTTGGTCGAAATAGAGTACTTGAGTGAATTTCTTTCCCAATGTATTAAAACAGCTGTCTAAAATGCGAAACAACGGCAGAAGTATGACGTAACGCTATCTGAAACCCCACCCACTCCTCATCGCATAATCACGGAACCTCCATCGCCCTACGACGTTCAAAAGATATCACACCACTTTTTTGTCTTTGTTTTATAGCTATAGCTACTTTCGTTATTGAAAGTTGTTGAATGGAACAAATATAATAAAACAGAAAAGGTAATGAAATGTATTGCATTACTGTTAAACAATAGATAGCTTGAGGTTTTAACACATGGAAAGAAATCTTGTAGAAAATAATAGCACAGGGTCCATCCATAAATGATTTCATCCCCCCTCCCCACCGTCATACATCGTCACAAAAAGCCAGATTTCCCCCCCCCCCCCCCTAACATGACGTCACACCTCAGCCTAAAACCCTTCTCAAAACTGCAGTTGAATTTTTCTTAAAACATCTATATTTTATTCCAAAATCTTGTCTGAACTCTCTCAACGTAGAGTGTTTTAATCAATTCCTATTACACTTTATTAAAACAGTTTTCTAAAACGCGATAATAACGGCTGCTAACGTTTTCTAACATTACTTTTTGTTTTTTTTTTGCAAACAAAATGTGACGTCCCACCATCTGAACCCCCCGCACCCCGCCCCCCTCCCCATCATCACACACCGTCACAAAATTACGGACCCCCCTACTCCCCTACGAGTGTGACGTCATTTATGGACGACCCCCATACTACCCTAGAACAGGGGTTGGCAACCTGCGGCTCGCGAGCCGCGTGCGGCTCTTTTGATGCACACATATTAATAATTATTTTATTTTATTTTTAAAACTCATTAATGTATTAGTCTGCGACACTCGGAAATGAACGATATAATAATAAATATAAACAATAAACACCCGCTATTCTATTAGAATATTTAGTTACTTCCTATTTCAATGTACTTCCTTGCTTTTTGTAAAACTGAGTTATTTAAATGTAAACAATGCCTCTGTTTGGATCATATTTATCGGGGCACTGGTTTCCTACACTACCGCCCTTCACCACTAATACTATCAAAATGCAACTAACACTTATTACACGCTCCCATGACCAACGCTAACACTATCTACATTTTAATTCTCTACGTCTTTCCTCTACCGCTACATATCTCTAATTGCTGACCCACGCCTCACTGGTCATCTGACAGTCTCACGTGACCGGTCATCCCCTGTATTTCTAACTAACTACGCTATACTATGTTTCTGCTATCTTCCATTTGACCTCTATGACGTATAACTTGCATAATCAAACAAACCCCTCCCACATACAACAAAAGCCTTGCGCGCTATAACCCTAAATACGACAAACCCCTCCCACGCCATAACCATAAATTTGACATACCCCCCATATATATATATATATATATATATATATATATATATATATATATATATATATATATATATATATATATATATATATATATATATATATATATATATATATATATATACCAAATCCTAAATAAATAAAAATGTTGGTGGCTCTTTAAAAACTGGGAAACTGTAAATTGTAACTTTTGGCTCTTCTGCCTCAAAAGGTTGCTGACCCCTGCCCTAGGTCAGTGGTGTGCTGCTGTAGAAACATGCACCAATCATTGCATCAGTCGAAGTGTGTGTTGAGAATTCAATAAAGACGGTAAAAAAAAGTGTTGGCTATTAAGCAGGTCTACCCATACCAGAGAAGCACTTATCATTTATAGAGACAGCACGCTACTGAAAGGGTAGGGTTTGTACACTTAACATTAGTTACGATATCTGTGTATTGTTTATTAGTAGATCTGAGATCAAGATCTCGATTTAGTTTTAAACCACAACAAAAGTGCCAGTCATGGCTGAGGAACATATTACATATTTAACGACAGTAATTTTAAGCATCAATTACGTATATATATATATATATATATATATATATATATATATATATATATATATATATATATATATATATATATATATATATATATATATATATATATATGGTAATCTATCGTTTTGGGTACGTAAAATCGCCCGCCGCTAGTAATGTACGAAAAAGTTACCTCATTGTCAAGGCTTTAATAGAAGTATATTCAAAGGATATATTAAATTTTGTGTCAAATATTATAGATAAATGAATAAGAAACCTAAATCAATGGGTAAATATATGAGTATAGTCAAGAAACTTTAAACAACAGTGTTTGCGAGCAGGATTTGCTATAAAAAAAAAAGCGGCCATCTGTAAGCTAGAGTGGCTTCCCCTGAATCTTGCGCTATAAGTTTACAATAAAAAATAAACAAGATGGCTGCTATAGTAAATGAGCATGATTGCATCTGTTGGACACATCGCTAGTCTTCATTTATTACTGAAAAGTTTTAATTCTGTTGTTTAAAAAGAGGTACATAAATGAAACAAGGAAACATTTTTGTATTTTTCAAAACATAAATCTTCCTGAAAATGTGAAATAATTATTAAAATTTAAGGGGTCACCTGTTTTTCACATAATTAGTCGCGTGCGATTTTACGTACCTAAAACTATAGATTACCCAATCTATATAAATAAAATTCATTTCTTGGATGCACTGGAAAACACCAAGCTGTAAGCGCGCCTAGCCGCCCCCTCTCTTCCACTCTAGGTATATTCCTACCACCCCCACCGCCACATGGGCTGGTGAGCTGTGGTTCACGCTAAATATTTACAATCGTATAGCCGGCTATTAGGGGCAGATAATTTAGTTTGAAACAATTTTAAATTATAATTATAATAATTATAATAATTATAATAATTAATTATAATAATTATAATAATTATAATAATTAATTATAATAATTATAATAATTATAATAATTATAATAATTATAATAATTATAATAATTATAATAATTATAATAATTATAATAATTATAATAATTATAATAATTATAATAATTATAATAATTATAATAATTATAATAATTATAATAATTATAATAATTATAATAATTATAATAATTATAATAATTATAATAATTATAATAATTATAATAATTATAATAATTATAATAATTATAATAATTATAATAATTATAATAATTATAATAATTATAATAATTATAATAATTATAATAATTATAATAATTATAATAATTATAATAATTATAATAATTATAATAATTATAATAATTATAATAATTATAATAATAATCGACCATTAGTAACACTAACATATTGCATCAGGCACACTGTTTAAAACACGTTAAATAATTTGTTCACGTGTTAAAGAAAAAATCATATTCATCCGTGTCACTTTAGCGCATGACGCAATCTGCATCATTGTTAACAGGATGCTATTTGGTACGATGGCGCCTGTTAGTTTTAAGGGCCGCACGCGGCGCCTATTCCCGCGGCAACGCGCGTGGACCGGTACGCTAATAGGGCTGGTAAGTAGGTCACCAACCAGTTCTACGGCTCAATAAATACTGCATGAGCAATAGAACTGGTTGGTGACCTACTTACCATCCCTATAGAAGTATTTTATAGGTAACTGAATACTAAATCAAAATCAATGTCTAAATATATTAATATTAGCCAGAAATTAACTTTAAACGGCAGTGTTTGCGAGCAAGATTTAATATATAAAAAGCGGCCATCTGTAAGTTAGAGTGGTTTCCCCTGAATCTGTAACTATAATTTTACTAAATAAACCGGGAGTGATCTCCCCTAAACTTTCTCTAATATTCTAGTGTGAAACAACAGGGGATGGCAACTCTGGATATAGACATGATTTTTAATCCATTTTAAATACTTAAACTTTAAAATTGAATAACATCTCGTAGAAAAAAAATTGCACACCAAGTGAACGCCGAATGTGCATTATAGTGCGAAATATTATGCGTTTTTCGAGAAATCTGAAATAGCGAAATTGACTACATCCGATCAACACAAATTACTCAAAATTTGATAGAAGGCAAAGAATTAGAACTGTTACTTACACGTGAAATTACATTTATCTAACTGAAATAGTACACAAGTTATACTTTTTTTAAATTTCAAAGTAGACAAAGTTTCACTTCCGGTTATCGGAAATCGCTCAAAAGTTGATACTTATCTACCATTTTGATATAATACTTATATATGAAATATCATCAACCTAGCTGTAACGGTTCTCAAGTTATCGTGTTTACAGACACACACATACAAAATTATAGGTAGCCAAATTGTAGATAGCCAAAATTGTAGGTAGCCAAAATTGTAGGTAGCCAAAATTGTAGGTAGCAAAAATTGTTTGCATCCCTCTTCGATGCAAACAATTCTTTCAGTTTCGTCTTCAACGATCAGATCAAAATTGAAGGTAGACAAAAAGGTAGTCACACCTATAGGTAGCCACAACTGTAGGCAGCAAGAATAGTAAGTGTAGATGACCTCAACTATACGTAGCTAAACTGTAGGTAGTCGAAACTGTAGGTAGCCAAAATTGTAGGTAGCCAAAATTATAGGTAGCCAAAATTGTAGGTAGCCAAAATTATAGGTAGTCAAAATTATAGGTAGCCAAAATTATAGGTAGCCAAAATTATAAGTAGCCAAAATTATATGTAGCCAAAATTATAGGTAGTCTAAATTATAGGTAGCCAAAATTGTAGGTAGCCGAAATTGTAGGTAGCCAAAAAATTTTATGTAGCCAAAATTATAGGTAGCCAAAATTGTATGTAGTCAAAATTGTATGTAGCCAAAATTATAGGTAGTCTAAATTATAGGTAGCCAAAATTGTAGGTAGCCTAAATTATAGTAAGCCAACAATATAGGTAGCCAAAATTGTAGGTAACCGAAATTGTATGCGACTAAAATTGTAGGTAAATCCAGCCAAAGTTGTACGTAGCTAAAATTGTAGGTAGCCAAAATTGTAGGTAGCCAAAATTGTAGGTAGCTAAAATTGTAGGTAGCCAAAATTGTAGGTAGCCAAAATTGTATGTAGCCAAAATTATAGGTAGTCTAAATTATAGTTAGCCAAAATTGTAGGTAGCCAAAATTGTAGGTAGCCAAAATTGTATGTAGCCAAAATTATAGGTAGCCAAAATTGTAGGTAGCCAAAATTAAAGGTAGCCGAAATTTTAGGTAGCCAAAATTGTAGGTAGCCAAAATTATAGGTAGTCAAAATTATAGGTAGCCAAATTTGTAGGTAGCCTAAATTAAAGGTAGCCAAAATTTTAGGTAGCCGAAATTGTAGGTAGCCGAAATTGTATGCGGCTAAAATTGTAGGTAAATCCAGCCAAAATTGTAGGTAGCCAAAATTGTAGGTAGCCAAAATTGTAGGTAGCCAAAATTGTAGGTAGCCAAAATTGTAGGTAGCCAAAATTGTAGGTAGCCAAAATTGTAGGTAGCCAAAATTGTAGCTAGCCAAAATTGTAGGTAGCTAAAATTGTAGGTTGCCAAAATTGTAGGTAGCCAAAATTGTAGGTAGCCAAAATTGTTTGCATCCCTCTTCAATGCAAAAATTCTTTCAGTTTCGTCTTCTCCGACCAGATAAAAATTGTCTACAGGACATCACCCCCCCCCCCCCTGGATATTCCTCCCCCCCCCCCCGGACATTTCCCCCCCCCCCCCCGTATTTACCCCCCGGAGCAATTACCCCCTGTCAATTACCCCCCCCCCCCCCCCCACCCCCTCTCAAGTTAAAATCCTAACTCTAACTAGAATTGTATACCTATATACTACTTTAATCGAAACCTTAAGAAAAAGACCAAAATCTAAACATCTACCTTAGCCTAAAACTTCACACAAAACCAAAACCAAAGCTAGACCCAACCCTAACCCTAAGACTAGCTCTAACCCTAGCCCTAAACCTAACCCTAACCCTAATCTTAACCCTAACCCTAGCCCTAAAACCTAACCCTAACCCTAACCCTTACCCTAACCCTTACCCTAACCCTAGCCCTAACCCTAGCCCTAACCCTAAACCTAACCCTAAACCTAACCCTAACTCTAACTCTAACCCTGTCCTGGGGGGGGGGGGGTAATGGCCTACTGGGCGGGGGGGGGGGGGGTAATTGACAGGGGGGTAATTACTCTGTGGGGTAATGACGGGGGGTAATTGACAGGGGGGAAATGCCCTGTAGCCTACGCATCAAAATTATAGGTAGACAAAAAGGTAGTCACACCTATAGGTAGCCACAACTGTAGGCAGCAAGAATAGTAATTGTAGTAGACCTCAACAATACGTAGCTAAACTGTAGGTAGCCGAAATTGTATGTAGACAAAATGGTAGGTAGCCAAAATCGTAGGTAGGCAAAATTGTATATAGCCAAAATTATACTTAGCCAAAATCGTAGGTAGCCAAAATTGTATGTAGCCAAAATTATAGTAAGCCAAAATTCTAGGTAGTCTAAATTATTAGAAAGTCGAAATTGTATGTGGCTAAAATTGTAGGTAAATCTAGTCAAAATTGTAGGTAGACAAAATTGTATATTGCCATATTGTAGGTAGCTAAAATTTCAAAAAAATTTCTTTCAGTTTCGTCTTCTCCGACCAGATCTTGTAATGCTAATCATTCTTATATGTTGGTTCTTATTAAGGATGAAAAAAATTAAGTTAACAGTTCTTTTTCAAACTATCCACAAAGGTCACCTAGCAGTGATCCCCACCCAGGGGCGTAGCGAGGGGGGGGGGGGGGCGGGGTTGCGGACCGCAGCGGTTGACACCATTTAGGGGGTGACACCAAGGCAAAAAATTTGAAAGTTTGTCCCGGGGAAGGGTCGCTACGTCTATGGGGGTGTAACCATTAAACGCCGCACCGGGTGACACCCGACCTCGCTACACCACTGTCCCCACCCCGACCGTATCACATACCTAACAATGTAGATTTCGTATCCCCTCCCCACCTTGTCACACAGTGTGAATTTTTAATCAAGTCCCTCACCCCCACCTTGTAACAAACCTAGCAGTGTTCTGTATTCTCCCCCAACTTGTCACACACCTAGCAGTATGACTTTCTAATCCCCTCCTTCCCCCCCAACGCTGTAACACACCTAGCAGTATGACTTTCTAATCCCCTCCCCCAACCTTGTCACACACCTAGCAGTATGACTTTCTAATCCGCTCCTTCCCCCCAACGCTGTAACACACCTAGCAGTATGACTTTCTAATCCCCTCCTTCCCCCCAACGTTGTAACACACCTAGCAGTATGACTTTCTAATCCCCTCCCCCACCTTGTCACACACCTAGCAGTATGACTTTCTAATCCCCTCCCCCACCTTGTCACACACCTAACAGTATGACTTTCTAATCCCCTCCTTCCCCCCATTGCTGTAACACACCTAGCAGTATGACTTTCTAATCCCCTCCTTCCCCCCATTGCTGTAACACACCTATCAGTATGACTTTCTAATCCCCTCCCCCAACGTTGTAACACACCTAGCAGTATGACTTTCTAATCCCCTCCCCCACCTTGTCACACACCTATCAGTGTGACTTTCTAATCCCCTCCTTCCCCCATTGCTGTAACACACCTAGCAATATGACTTTCTAATCACCTCCTTCCCCCCCAACGTTGTAACACACCTAGCAATATGACTTTCTAATCCCCTCCTTCCCCCCCCCAACGTTGTAACACACCTAGCAATATGACTTTCTAATCCCCTCCTTCCCCCCAACGTTGTAACACACCTAGCAGTATGACTTTCTAATCCCCTCCCCCACTTTGTCACACACCTAGCAGTGTGACGTTCTGATCCCCTCCCCCACCCCCACTTTGTCACACACCTAGCAGTGTGACGTTCTGATCCCCTCCTGCACATTGTCACACACCTAGCAGTGTGACGTTCTGATCCCCACCCCCACCTTGTCACACACCTAGCAGTATGACGTTCTGATCCCCTCCCCCCACCCCCACCTTGTCACACACCTAGCAGTGTGACGTTCTGATCCCCACCCCCACTTTGTCACACACCTAGCAGTGTGACGTTCTGATCCCCTCCCCCACCCCCACCTTGTCACACACCTAGCAGTGTGACGTTCTGATCCCCACTCCCACTTTGTCACACACCTAGCAGTGTGACGTTCTGATCCCCACCCCCACTTTGTCACACACCTAGCAGTGTGACGTTCTGATCCCCTCCCCCACCCCCACCTTGTCACACACCTAGCAGTGTGACGTTCTGATCCCCTCCCCCACCCCCACCTTGTCACACACCTAGCAGTGTGACGTTCTGATCCCCACTCCCACCCCCACCTTGTCACACACCTAGCAGTGTGACGTTCTGATCCCCACTCCCACCCCCACCTTGTCACACACCTAGCAGTGTGACGTTATGATCCCCTCCTCCACCCCACCTTGTCACACACCTAGCAGTGTGACGTTATGATCCCCTCCTCCACCCCACCTTGTCACACACCTAGCAGTGTGACGTTCTGATCCCCTCCCCCACCCCCACCTTGTCACACACCTAGCAGTGTGACGTTCTGATCCCCACCCCCACCTTGTAACACACATAGCAGTGTGACGTTCTGATCCCCTCCCCCCCCTCCCCCACCTTGTCACACACCTAACAGTGTGACGTTCTTATCCACTCCCCCACCTTGTCACACACCTAACAGTGTGACGTTCTTATCCACTCCCCCACCTTGTCACACCTAACAGTGTAACGTCTATAGGTGACCCCAATGTTGAGTTTTTGAAAAATAAATTAAACATTTTATTGCACTGCAGCTGTTAATTTATTTCACTATATCTGTGTAGAAGTATGTAGACCGCTAGACTGATATATTGGCAATAATTTATTTCATTATATTTGTAAAAAAAAAAGGATGTAGACCGATAGACTGATATATTGGCAATAATTTATTTCATTATATTTGTAAAAAAAAAAGTATGTAGACCGATAGACTGATATTTTGGCAATAATTTATTTCATTATATTTGTAAAAAAAAAAAAAGTATGTAGACCGATAGACTGATATTTTGGCAATAATTTCTAACACAACCGATCAATTGCGTGATACATTTAAACTGTGGGCCTGGCTTTTGTTTGAAATATACTTCCTGTAGTCCATTTAGTCGAATGTGACACTCTCCCGAAAGCCAAATGTATAATGGATATTTTACCTAAGAAATATAAGTAATCAAAATATGTAATTTTTTTTTTATTGATTGCTAGCCGTGGCGTCATAAGATCGGATGTCTCTCGGTGCCGTTATTTAGGGTTTGACCACACTTCTGGTTGAAGGTGTCATGCCATGATGGATGATAATGATCATCAATTTAAGTTTAACAGCTTTTTCCTTTCCTTCGCCCAGTTAGATAATGTCAATGTGACTTTTCGATTTATGAAGCAGTCATCAGTAACTGCATGTACCCACACAATCTTTTTGTATACAAATTGATTTATTTTCATAAGAAATGTCTTGTATTGCTTATATCGTGCGTGTGGGATACGCCTCCGAAAGTCAACTTTCTAAATGGATAATTGCCTGAAGAAATATTAAAGCCCACATTTAGTGTGTACGTTTTTAAAAAATGCTTCTTAAAAAGTAAAATTTAATGAATTTTTTTTTAATAACTCAAATTCTAAATATTTACAATGTGTTTTTGTATGCGTAAATTTAATGCAATTACTAACATTACAAATACGTCAACACTGCATGGTGTTCTTCACTAATTTTTTTTTTAATTTAGGATATTTTTGGGAAATTTTGTTTTCTATGGACAATCTAGCCTGAATGCCGTTCTAGCTTTTGACATTATTGCAATCTTGTTTTATTGGAAACTAGGCATGCTGCCCAGCTTCGCTTAGGCTTTCGAAAACATTGAGAATTTGAATGCTTAATTAATTCGCCCGAGGGTCGGTCTACGACCTCAGGAGTTATAAAGAGGTTCCTACGTGGACATTTTTTTTTCGATTTATAGCTCATATAAGGCGCCGGTCAGTCGAGGTCAGTTTTGACCCCCTCATCGTAGACTTTTTGGCCAACCGGCCCCCCTGTTCTGTCGCCCCAAGGCAAGATCCTGCCAAATTTGAAGCGCCGAGAAGTGCCCTATCGAGCACCCGACAACTTTGCTTTATATATTATAGAGGTTAGCAAATTGCATAGATAAACAAAGATTTCAATAAAGTAATTAAGGCCTGAAATACTTTAGTATAGAATTGTATTATTTGAATAGATTCTAAATCTAGGTAGGGTCTACATCTGTGTAAGTCTAGTTTTTCCGTAGATCTAGATCATCTAGATCTAGATCTAGAATCTTTAGATCTAGATGATCTAGAATCTCTAGATCTAGAATATCTAGACCTAGAATCCTAATAGAATTTTTTTTTTAAGTTTAGCCCGAGCAAAATTGTATTGTAAAAATTTTATAGCGTACGTAGATCTAAATATTTGAATTTGAATGAAATGTTCATTTCTTTTTATTCTAAACACGGCAGATGACATCATTAGTTACATTAGTGACGTCACTGTTTTATGCATTCTTTTTCACAACTATAAACGCTTTTCCTGTTGCATAATTAAAACTGTTTTTCTGCATTCGAATACGCCTTTATTTTTTATTTTTCTTCTTTAAATAAAGTTGTGGTTATACATTTAAAACATCTACCATATTATTTTCAACAAACGTCCGTAGCAAGTTCTCCATATATCGCTGAAGATTCTGACGTGATATCCGGCGAAAATATTTTGAGGACAGACAGAGAGAGAGAGAGAGAGAGAGAGAGAGAGAGAGAGAGAGAGAGAGAGAAGTGCGCACATGGTCTATTATATATTAGGAAAACAAACAATAATATCGACCATTTACTTGACTGGTTATTTAGAAAAACAGTTCTCAGCCCATTTTTATGAAATAAACTTATTAAAAGATCTTCTGCAGTATTAATAAATTTAAAAAATTTGCGATAGTTATCGTTTGTTACACAAATTAAATGTCAATAATTATCCTTATAAATAAAACGCTATCTAGACCACTCGCCTGAGACAAATGTAAAGTCTATTTTTACAACTCTTGTTTGGTTCTATTAAACAACAGACGGTCATTATATAACGTTTATAACTTTATTTGCAGATAAACATAGAATTTTATGACTTTTTGGAATTCACAAGCTAAACTTATCTGATTGTGAACAATAATCAAGCCTAATGGCTTCATTACTTATAAGGGGAGTGTTTAAAACTTGTCCAATGCTATTGTTAACGAAGTGTGGAACTTCCATAGTGTCCTATAATGAGTATTTTTTTCCTAAAATACAAATTAAAAAGTTTTTTTACTCAAAAACAATAAAACAACATGCAGTAAAAAGTTTCAATTTGCATCAAAGTGCCCAGGTGTCAAGAGAAATTTATTTTTTATTTTTTTGTAAAATATTCAAGTGCAGCCAAGATGAGGTTGAATCACTTACAAGAAAACATCCAAGTTTGGAAACCATGTCTCTACAACTGTTAGAGGAAAAAGTAAATTTGTTGTTGTCTTACAATTTACCTTTGTCTTTGATCACTAAAAATGTAAGGCCATGGCTACACACTTCACTCGAGGAACTTAGCAGGAGGTTGGCGCTATTACAGGCTAGGTCCTTGTTGAATGACAATCCTGTCAGAAGTCAGGACAAAGTTTTTAATTCTTTGGGATGTGGTGGCAAGCAATTTGATATTGGATACAAGAACATGTGTGATGAGCTTGATGCATTAGAAGAATGTGCCAATAAATCTAAACATATTGCTCTAATATTTCGTTGCACTCAAATGGATGTTGGTTTACTTATTACTCAACATCCAGATTTGGGAACAATGTCTGTACCACTGCTAGAGAAAAAAGTAAACTTGTTGTTGTCTTACAATTTACCTTTGTCTCTGATCACTAAAAATCCAGGACCTCTGTATTTTTCATTCGATGAAGTTGGCAGGAGGTTGGAGCTGTTACAGGCTAGATCCTTGTTGACTGACAATCCTGTCAGAAGTCAGGACAAAGTTTTTAATTTGTTGGGACGTGGTGGCAAGGAATTCGATATTGGATACAAGAACATGTGTGATGAGCTTGATGCATTAGAAGGATGTGCCAATAAATCAGAACGTTTTGCTCAAATATTTCGTTGCAATCAAAAGGATGTTAATTCACTTATTACTCAACATCCACGTTTGGACACCATGTCTATACCACTGCTAGAGCAAAAAGTAAACTTGCTGTTGTCTTACAATTTACCTTTGTCTCTGATTACTAAAAATGTAAGGCCATTGCTCAAAACTTCACACGAGGAACTCAAAAGGAGGTTGGAGCTGTTACAGGCTAGGTCATTTTTGACTGACAATCCTGTAAGAAGTCAGGACAAAGTTTTTTATTTTTTGGGATGTGATGGCAAAGAATTTAATATTGGATACGAGAACATGTGTGATGAGCTTGATTCATTAGAAGGATGTGCCAATAAATCTGAACGTATTGCTCAAATATTTCGTTGCAATCAAAAGGATGTTGGTTCACTTATTACTCAACATCCAGATTTAGGAACCATGTCTATACCACTGCTTGAGCAAAAAGTAAACTTGTTGTTGTCTTACAATTTACCTTTGTCTCTGATTACTAAATATCCAGGACCTCTGTATTTTTCATTCGATGAACTTGGCAGGAGGTTGGAGCTGTTACAGGCTAGGTCCTTGTTGACTGACAATCCTGTCAGAAGTCAGGACAAAGTTTTTAATTTGTTGGGACGTGGTGGCAAGGAATTTGATATTGGATACAAGAACATGTGTGATGAGCTTGATGCATTAGAAGGATGTGCCAATAAATCTGAACGTTTTGCTCAAATATTTCGTTGCAGTCAAAACGATGTTGATTCACTTATTACTCAACATCCACGTTTGGACACCATGTCTATAACACTGCTAGTGAAAAAAGTAAACTTGCTGTTGTCTTACAATTTACCTTTGTCTCTGATCACAAAAAATCCAGGACCTCTGTATTTTTCACTCGATGAACTTGGCAGGAGGTTGGAGCTGTTACAGGCTAGATCCTTGTTGACTGACAACCCTGTCAGAAGTCAGGGCAAAGTTTTTATTTATTTGGGATGTAAAGGCAAGGAATTTGATATTGGATACAAGAAAATGTGTGATGAGCTTGATGCATTAGAAGGATGTGCCAATAAATGTGAACGTATTGCTCAAATATTTCGTTGCAATCAAAAGGATGTTAATTCACTAATTACTCAACATCCACGTTTGAACACCATGTCTATACCACTGCTTGAACAAAAAGTGAATTTGCTGTTATCATACAATTTACCTTTGTCTCTGATCACTAAAAATGTAAGGCCATTGCTCCACACTTCACAAGATGAACTTAGCAGGAGGTTGCGGCTGTTACAGGCTAGGTCCTTGTTGACTGACAACCCTGTCAGAAGTCAGGACAAAGTTTTTAATTCTTTGGGATTTAAACGCAAGGAATTTGATATTGGATACAAGAAAATGTGTGAAGAGCTTGATGCGTTAGAAGGATGTGCCAATAAATCAGAACGTATTGCTCAAATGGTTTGCTGCAATCAAAAGGATGTTGATTCACTTATTACTCAACATCCACGTTTGGACACCATGTCTATACCACTGCTTGAGCAAAAAAAAACTTGCTGTTGTCTTACAATTTACCTTTGTCTCGGATCACAAAAAATTTAAGGCCATTGTTCCACACTTCACACGAGGAACTTAGCAGGAGGTTGGAGCTGTTACAGGCTAGGTACTTGTTGACTGACAATCCTGTCAGAAGTCAGGGTGAGGTTTTTAATTTTTTGGGATTTGATGGCGAGGAATTTGATATTGGATACAAGAAAATGTGTGATGAACTTGATGCATTCGGAGGATGTGCCAATAAATCTGAACGTATTGCTCAGATATTTCGCTGCAATCAAAAGGATGTTGATTCACTTATTACTCAACATCCACGTTTGGACACCATGTCTATACCACTGCTAGAGAAAAAAGTAAACTTGATTTTGTCTTACAATTTACCTTTGGCTCTCATCACTAAAAATCCAGGACCTCTGTATTTTTCATTCGATGAACTGGGCAGGAGGTTGGAGCTGTTACAGGCTAGGTCCTTGTTGACTGACAATCCTCTCAGAAGTCAGGACAAAAATTTTAATTTGTTGGGACGTGGTGGCGAGGAATTTGATATTGAATACAAGAACATGTGTGATGATCTTGATGCATTAGAAGGATGTGCCAATAAATCTGAACGTATTGCTCAAATATTTCGTTGCAATCAAAAGGATGTTGATTCACTTATTACTCAACATCCACGTTTGGACACGATGTCTATACCACTGCTTCAGCAAAAAGTGAGTTTGCTGTTTTCATACAATTTACCTTTGTCTCTGATCGAAAACAATCCAATGCCACTGTACCACACTTCACACGAGGATGTTAGCAGGCGGTTGGAGCTGTTACAGGCTAGGTCCTTGTTGACTGACAAACCAGTCAGAAGTCAGGACAAAGTTTGTAATTCTTTGGGATTTAAAGGCAAGGGATTTGATATTGGATACAAGAACATGTGTGGTGAGCTTGATGCGTTAGAAGGATGTGACAATAAATCAGAACGCATTGCTCGAATATTTCGTTGCAATCAAAAGGAAGTTGATTCACTTATTACTCAACATCCACGTTTGGACACCATGTCTATACCACTGCTTGAGCAAAAAGTAAACTTGCTGTTGTCTTACAATTTACCTTTGTCTCGGATCACAAAAAATTTAAGGCCATTGTTCCACACTTCACACGAGGAACTTAGCAGGAGGTTGGAGCTGTTACAGGCTAGGTACTTGTTGACTGACAATCCTGTCAGAAGTCAGGGTGAGGTTTTTAATTATTTGGGATTTGATGGCAAGGAATTTGATATTAGATACAAGAAAATGTGTGATGAGCTTGATGCATTAGAAGGATGTGCCAATAAATCTGAACGTATTGCTCAAATATTTCGCTGCAATCAAAAGGATGTTGATTCACTTATTACTCAACATCCACGTTTGGACACCATGTCTATAGCACTGCTTGAACAAAAAGTGAATTTGCTGTTATCATACAATTTACCTTTGTCTCTGATCACAAAAAATCCAATGCCATTATACCGCACTTCAAATGAGGAACTTAGCAGGAGGTTGGAGCTGTTACAGGCTAGGTCCTTGTTGACTGACAATCCTGTCAGAAGTCAGTACAAAGTTTTTAATTATTTGGGATGTAATGGAAAGAAATTTGATATTGGATACAAGAATATGTGTGATGAGCTTGACGCATTAGAAGGATGTGCCAATAAATCTGACCGTATTGCTCAAATATTTCGTTGCAATCAAAAGGATGTTAATTCAATTATTACTCAACATCCAGATTTAGGAACCATGTCTATACCAGTGCTGGAGCACAAAGTGAATTTGCTGTTATCATACAATTTACCTTTAGCTCTGATCACTGAAAATGTAAGGCCATTGCTCAAAACTTCACACGATGAACTTAGCAGGAGGTTGGAGCTGTTACAGGCTAGGTCCATGTTGACTGACAATCCAGTCAGAAGTCAGGACAAAGTGTTTTATTATTTGGAATGTAGTGGCAAGAAATTTGATATTGGATACAAGAACATGTGTGATGAGCTTGATGCATTAGAAGGATATGCCAATAAATCTGAACGTATTGCTCAAATATTTCGTTGCAATCAAAAGGATGTTGATTCACTTATTACTCAACATCCACGTTTGGAAACCATATCTCTACCACTGCTAGAGCAAAAAGTAAACTTGTTGTTGTCCTACAATTTACCTTTGTCTCTGATCACAAAAAATGTAAGGCCATTGCTCTACATTTCACACGAGGAACTTAACAGGAGGTTGGAGCTGTTACAGGCTAGGTCATTGTTAACTGACAATCCTGTCAGAAGTCAGGAAAAAGTTTTTAATTATTTGGGATGTAATGGCAAGAAATTTTATGTTGGATACAAGAACATGTGTGACGATCTTTATGCATTAGAAGGATGTGCCAATAAATCTGAACGTATTGCTCAAATATTTCGTTGCAATCAAAAGGATGTTGATTCACTTATTACTCAACATCCACGTTTGGAAACCATATCTCTACCACTGCTAGAGCAAAAAGTAAACTTGTTGTTGTCCTACAATTTACCTTTGTCTCTGATCACAAAAAATGTAAGGCCATTGCTCCACATTTCACACGAGGAACTTAACAGGAGGTTGGAGCTGTTACAGGCTAGGTCATTGTTGACTGACAATCCTGTCAGAAGTCAGGAAAAAGTTTTTAATTATTTGGGATGTAATGGCAAGAAATTTTATGTTGGATACAAGAGCATGTGCGATGACTTTGATGCATTAGAAGGATGTGCCAATAAATCTGAACGTATTGCTCAAATATTTCGTTGCAATCAAAAGGATGTTGATTCACTTATTACTCAACATCCACGTTTGGAAACCATATCTCTACCACTGCTAGAGCAAAAAGTAAACTTGTTGTTGTCCTACAATTTACCTTTGTCTCTGATCACTAAAAATCCAGTGCCATTATACCGCACTTCACACGAGGAACTCAAAATAAGGTTGGAGTTGTTACAGACTAGGTCTTTGTTGACTGACAATCCTGTCAGAAGTCAGGACAATGTTTTTTATTTTTTGGGACGTGGTGGCAAGGAGTTTGATATTGGATACAAGAGCATGTGCGATGACTTTGATGCATTAGAAGGATGTGCCAATAAATCTGAACGTATTGCTCAAATATTTCGTTGCAATCAAAAGGATGTTGATTCACTTATTACTCAACATCCACGTTTGGAAACCATATCTCTACCACTGCTAGAGCAAAAAGTAAACTTGTTGTTGTCCTACAATTTACCTTTGTCTCTGATCACAAAAAATCCAATGCCATTATACCGCACTTCAAATGAGGAACTTAGCAGGAGGTTGGAGCTGTTACAGGCTAGGTCCTTGTTGACTGACAATCCTGTCAGAAGTCAGTACAAAGTTTTTAATTATTTGGGATGTAATGGAAAGAAATTTGATATTGGATACAAGAATATGTGTGATGAGCTTGACGCATTAGAAGGATGTGCCAATAAATCTGACCGTATTGCTCAAATATTTCGTTGCAATCAAAAGGATGTTAATTCAATTATTACTCAACATCCAGATTTAGGAACCATGTCTATACCAGTGCTGGAGCACAAAGTGAATTTGCTGTTATCATACAATTTACCTTTAGCTCTGATCACTGAAAATGTAAGGCCATTGCTCAAAACTTCACACGATGAACTTAGCAGGAGGTTGGAGCTGTTACAGGCTAGGTCCATGTTGACTGACAATCCAGTCAGAAGTCAGGACAAAGTGTTTTATTATTTGGAATGTAGTGGCAAGAAATTTGATATTGGATACAAGAACATGTGTGATGAGCTTGATGCATTAGAAGGATATGCCAATAAATCTGAACGTATTGCTCAAATATTTCGTTGCAATCAAAAGGATGTTGATTCACTTATTACTCAACATCCACGTTTGGAAACCATATCTCTACCACTGCTAGAGCAAAAAGTAAACTTGTTGTTGTCCTACAATTTACCTTTGTCTCTGATCACAAAAAATGTAAGGCCATTGCTCTACATTTCACACGAGGAACTTAACAGGAGGTTGGAGCTGTTACAGGCTAGGTCATTGTTAACTGACAATCCTGTCAGAAGTCAGGAAAAAGTTTTTAATTATTTGGGATGTAATGGCAAGAAATTTTATGTTGGATACAAGAACATGTGTGACGATCTTTATGCATTAGAAGGATGTGCCAATAAATCTGAACGTATTGCTCAAATATTTCGTTGCAATCAAAAGGATGTTGATTCACTTATTACTCAACATCCACGTTTGGAAACCATATCTCTACCACTGCTAGAGCAAAAAGTAAACTTGTTGTTGTCCTACAATTTACCTTTGTCTCTGATCACAAAAAATGTAAGGCCATTGCTCCACATTTCACACGAGGAACTTAACAGGAGGTTGGAGCTGTTACAGGCTAGGTCATTGTTGACTGACAATCCTGTCAGAAGTCAGGAAAAAGTTTTTAATTATTTGGGATGTAATGGCAAGAAATTTTATGTTGGATACAAGAACATGTGTGACGATCTTTATGCATTAGAAGGATGTGCCAATAAATCTGAACGTATTGCTCAAATATTTCGTTGCAATCAAAAGGATGTTGATTCACTTATTACTCAACATCCACGTTTGGAAACCATATCTCTACCACTGCTAGAGCAAAAAGTAAACTTGTTGTTGTCCTACAATTAACCTTTGTCTCTGATCACTAAAAATCCAGTGCCATTATACCGCACTTCACACGAGGAACTCAAAATAAGGTTGGAGTTGTTACAGACTAGGTCTTTGTTGACTGACAATCCTGTCAGAAGTCAGGACAATGTTTTTTATTTTTTGGGACGTGGTGGCAAGGAGTTTGATATTGGATACAAGAGCATGTGCGATGACTTTGATGCATTAGAAGGATGTGCCAATAAATCTGAACGTATTGCTCAAATATTTCGTTGCAATCAAAAGGATGTTGATTCACTTATTACTCAACATCCACGTTTGGAAACCATATCTCTACCACTGCTAGAGCAAAAAGTAAACTTGTTGTTGTCCTACAATTTACATTTGTCTCTGATCACAAAAAATCCAATGCCATTATACCGCACTTCAAATGAGGAACTTAGCAGGAGGTTGGAGCTGTTACAGGCTAGGTCCTTGTTGACTGACAATCCTGTCAGAAGTCAGTACAAAGTTTTTAATTATTTGGGATGTAATGGAAAGAAATTTGATATTGGATACAAGAATATGTGTGATGAGCTTGACGCATTAGAAGGATGTGCCAATAAATCTGACCGTATTGCTCAAATATTTCGTTGCAATCAAAAGGATGTTAATTCAATTATTACTCAACATCCAGATTTAGGAACCATGTCTATACCAGTGCTGGAGCACAAAGTGAATTTGCTGTTATCATACAATTTACCTTTAGCTCTGATCACTGAAAATGTAAGGCCATTGCTCAAAACTTCACACGATGAACTTAGCAGGAGGTTGGAGCTGTTACAGGCTAGGTCCATGTTGACTGACAATCCAGTCAGAAGTCAGGACAAAGTGTTTTATTATTTGGAATGTAGTGGCAAGAAATTTGATATTGGATACAAGAACATGTGTGATGAGCTTGATGCATTAGAAGGATATGCCAATAAATCTGAACGTATTGCTCAAATATTTCGTTGCAATCAAAAGGATGTTGATTCACTTATTACTCAACATCCACGTTTGGAAACCATATCTCTACCACTGCTAGAGCAAAAAGTAAACTTGTTGTTGTCCTACAATTTACCTTTGTCTCTGATCACAAAAAATGTAAGGCCATTGCTCTACATTTCACACGAGGAACTTAACAGGAGGTTGGAGCTGTTACAGGCTAGGTCATTGTTAACTGACAATCCTGTCAGAAGTCAGGAAAAAGTTTTTAATTATTTGGGATGTAATGGCAAGAAATTTTATGTTGGATACAAGAACATGTGTGACGATCTTTATGCATTAGAAGGATGTGCCAATAAATCTGAACGTATTGCTCAAATATTTCGTTGCAATCAAAAGGATGTTGATTCACTTATTACTCAACATCCACGTTTGGAAACCATATCTCTACCACTGCTAGAGCAAAAAGTAAACTTGTTGTTGTCCTACAATTTACCTTTGTCTCTGATCACAAAAAATGTAAGGCCATTGCTCCACATTTCACACGAGGAACTTAACAGGAGGTTGGAGCTGTTACAGGCTAGGTCATTGTTGACTGACAATCCTGTCAGAAGTCAGGAAAAAGTTTTTAATTATTTGGGATGTAATGGCAAGAAATTTTATGTTGGATACAAGAACATGTGTGACGATCTTTATGCATTAGAAGGATGTGCCAATAAATCTGAACGTATTGCTCAAATATTTCGTTGCAATCAAAAGGATGTTGATTCACTTATTACTCAACATCCACGTTTGGAAACCATATCTCTACCACTGCTAGAGCAAAAAGTAAACTTGTTGTTGTCCTACAATTTACCTTTGTCTCTGATCACTAAAAATCCAGTGCCATTATACCGCACTTCACACGAGGAACTCAAAATAAGGTTGGAGTTGTTACAGACTAGGTCTTTGTTGACTGACAATCCTGTCAGAAGTCAGGACAATGTTTTTTATTTTTTGGGACGTGGTGGCAAGGAGTTTGATATTGGATACAAGAGCATGTGCGATGACTTTGATGCATTAGAAGGATGTGCCAATAAATCTGAACGTATTGCTCAAATATTTCGTTGCAATCAAAAGGATGTTGACTCACTTATTACTCAACATCCACGTTTGGAAACCATATCTCTACCACTGCTAGAGCAAAAAGTAAACTTGTTGTTGTCCTACAATTTACCTTTGTCTCTGATCACAAAAAATGTAAGACCATTTCTCAAGACTTCACCCGAGGAACTTAGCAGGCGGTTGGAGTTGTTACAGGCCAGGTCCTTGTTGACTGACGAGGACAAAGTTTTGTATTATTTGGAATGTAGTGGCAAGAAATTTGATATTGGATACAAGAACATGTGTGATGAGCTTGATGCATTAGAAGGATGCACTTGTCCATCTGAGTATCTCCAAATGAGACTTGAATGTGACAAAATAACAGCTGATTATCTATCATCTAGTCTATATCTGCGTAACATCAAAACAAATAAACTGAAATGTTCTTTAGACTTTTTTCTTAACGAAGCAAAACTAAATTCAGATTATGTAATTGTGCATAGAAAACTGTTTAAATATTCTGTGCCTAGATTAAAACAGAGATGGGATTTCAGGCAGGCTGCAGGTATACCGGTCGATAACTACTTAAAGCTGTGTGAGAAAAATGGAACTTACAAGAGATTGAATGCAGAACTTGTTGCTTTAGAAGGCTGCCGAACAAAAAGTGAATATTTACAACAGAGACTAAAATGTTCTAAAGAAACAGCTGATAAATTGCTCTCACCTACTAAGCTAAAGGGCACCAGTATCACCAAGATAAAATCTGTTTTAGATGTCTTGTTGTCGGAGATCAAATTACATCCAGAATATATGTTAAAACACTCGAGTCTATTTAAACTTTCTGTTCCAAAGTTGCGTCAACGTTGTAAAACACCCGACTAGCTCCTTGGTTTGTTTTCACAATTTTCCATTACGTCCGCAATGGAATAGGATGTCTACTCACATCATAATTTTGTTTGTATTAGGTTTTTGTTTATATGTATTTTAGTTTCGTGTAGCCTATCCATTTAGTCACAACTTGTTAATGTTGTGGTTAACATTTTGTTACAAGTATGTTGCTGTAAATTGGTACTTGAATACAGAATGTAAAAATTGTACCCACTAGCAGTTTATCTATGTAAAGATTATGCTTTGCCTTATGTTAGATAATGCGACGTGTTTGCTATAGTAGATCATTCCTGTAAAAGTTGGGGAAACATGATGAAGATGTTATGCCATGTCAGTAGGCTAACAATGATTGGAGGCTCCATACTGCTGTCTCCACAAAAAATATGAGTGCGTGCAGATTGGTGTCTTGCAAGATGATTGGTGTCTTGTAAGCAGATTGGTGGTGTCTTGTCAGTAAATTGATGTCTTGTCCGCAAATTGATGTCTTGTCAGCAAATTGATGTCTTGTCAAAAGATTGGTGTCTTGTTAACACGCTGTTGGCTTGTAAGCAATTTCGTTGTGTCTTGTCAGCAAATTGATGTCTTGTTAACAGGCTGGTGCCTTGTTAGCAGATTAATGTCTTTCCCATTGGTCGGTGTCAGACTAACAAAGATAATTTTTTTTGTTAACATTTTGTTGACTTTGGTTCTTTTAAAATTCTTACATTAAAGTATGTTTCAAAAACTGTCATTTGCTTGTGTTTATTGTGATCCATTGTGTCAATTACAATCATGTTCGAATGTTGGGTGGGTACGTTTATTTCAATCTCACAATTTACTACAGTCATCATGGAAGATAGACTGTCCAACATATCTTATGTTAACTAGGTCTAAATCAGGTTTTAGAGACAGATATAATTCACCTGTCTATCTAGTAGTTAAAAGTATTGTGTAGTCAGCATAATGTCCATTTTTCTTGACTTTTACCCAAATTAATTCAGGTACTCTTCAGAGCTGGACAGACTCAGTGAAGGCCCAAACATTCAATTCCTGGAATCCGAGCTTAAGAATTACACGTTAGCATTGTTGAGTTTTGCACTTTATAATCCCACTCCTTTCTTCTTCTTCGTTCTTAATTTAAGAGTTGGTATTGAGTCGCACCACTCCTTCCAAATACTTTAAACATCATTCAAACATCTGAATAACTTGAAACAATGTTACTCTGCTTGTCACTTTTTCTAAAAAAGACTTTACCAATATTAAATACTTTTTATAATACAACCAAGCTATAAGTGATACAGTACACTTACTTAGTTAGCTAAATACAAGTTCTCTTCCAAAATAATGATGTTGTCGTAGGTAACACTATTGTCTCGCGTATCGTGATTAGCAATGCTGCAGTGTAAGATGACGAAGAATGGATAAGTCACACATCTTTTTAATAAAAACCAAGTGATTACTACATACAAGCAGGGTTTCTTTCAAATATTTTTTTCTCTAGGTCAGGGGTAGGCTATTGAAACTTTCTTAAGGGAGTGGGGAGAACAAAGGTTTAGTTACAAAGGTTTAGTAACCTACACACCAAAGTTACAACTTCTATATAAATATATTTTTAATTATTTCCTTGCATTGGGAGGGAGTGTGTACAAGTAACCTACACACCAAAGTATTTAAGTGTTAATGATATTAGACAACAAATTCTACTGTCTGTGTCAATGTTTAGTTCTGTAATTCCTGCAAATGATTTTGACAACAAATTCTACAGACAGACTGATATATATATATATATATATATATATATATATATATATATATATATATATATATATATATGGTGCCCTGTCAAAACGGCCCGGGACAAATCGGCCCCGTCAAAACGGCCCCGTTAATACGACCCCGTCAAATCGACTCCCGACAAACCGACCCCGTCAAAATAGCCCCGTCAAAAGGGCCCCGACTTATTGGCTCCCGTCAAATGGGCTCCCGTCATATTGACTTGCGACATATAGGCTCCCGACAAATGGGCTCCCGATATTTAGGCTCCCGACAAATGGACTCCCGACATATTAACCCCTGACAAATAGGCTCAGGACATATTGGCTCCCGACAAAGCGGCTCCCGACATATTGGCTCCCGACATAAGGGCTCAAGACAAATGGGCTCCCGGCAAATGGGCTCACGACATTTTGGCTACCGACAAATGGGCTCCCGACATATTGGCTCCCGGCAATTGGGCTCCCGACATATTGGCTTTTGACAAAATGACTCCCGACATATTGGCTCCAGAAAAATGAATGATATGACCACTATTGGCATAAAAGTAACCATTGTGTCCTACCTCCAATACCACCATAACCTCTTTTTAATGCCCGAATGAAATTATTTTTTCATGAACCAACATTAATTCACAAACAAATCGAGCCCTTAACAGCTGAATTCCACCAATTCTAAAGTTTTGATAATGTTTAATTTACAACAGAAAAGATCTGTTGCTTAAAAGCGAGCACAGAAGTGTAAATGTATGATTTTGGTCTACATGATGTTAACATGATAACAGGATTTTGTTTTGATAACCTACAAGCACAGTGGCGTAGCGAGGTTGGGTGTCACCCGGTGCGGCACTTAATGGTGTCACCCCCCCCCCCCCCCCAGAGGCGTTGCGACCCTTTCCGGGGACAAACTTTCAAGTTTTCGATTTGCACCCCTCCCCCAAACTTTCGATTTGCACCCCCACCCCCTCAACTTTTTCTCTATATATTTTGCTATTTTTTGCCTTGGTGTCACCCCCCTAAATGGTGTCACCCGGTGCGGTCCGCACCCCCCCCCCCCGCCCCCCCCCCCCCCCCCCACCCCTCGCTACGCCCCTGTACAAGCATATTGCAGTTAGGAAGGTATAGCGTGGACCCTTCTCCCCACACAATGAGTTGGAACAGCCTATAACCGACTCAATTATGGATGTCATAGATAGATGACCCTTAAATTAAAACATACTATATTTTATAATAGATAAACTAATATAAAATAAGGCCTGCCGAACAAGAGATGCATACGTTGTATTACATAAGAGTGTTGGATAAGCTAACTCTAAAGAATATTGATGAAGGGGTCCCACTGGCAGATGTCATATTCAATGAGACCGCTTTGCCGGGAGACTTAGTCTCTACAGAAACGGTATTGTCAGTGCAGTGGCGTAGCTAGGATTTTTGGGCCCCTATGCAAAAATTATCAGTGGGCCCCTTCGTCAGCCGTTAGGCCAGTGGCGTCGCTAGGTCGGGTCTCACCCGGTGCGGCACTTCGTATTGTCACCCCCTCCCAGGAAACAAAGTATATATATATATATATATATATATATATATATATATATATATATATATATATATATATATATATATATATATATATATATATATATATATATATATATGTGTGTGTGTGTGTGTGTGTGTGTGTGTGTGTGTGTCGGCCTACATAGGCCTAAAATTTATATATATGCCACATACTGGTACACGTACGTGTTTAAGCTTTAATCACTGCTGACTTAATAGTAACGATGTTTATCTACAGTCTGTTTATAATACAATTGGATGTAGCATTGTTTTCTTTATAGTTTACGTTTACGTCGTGGTGTCACACCCCCCCCCCCCCCTCTTGATATAATTTTTTTTTTGTACTTAGAAGACTATTTAACTTTAACTAATGGATCTGGAAAATGGCATTTCATTCTATAAATTTTACAATTTTTTGCCTTTGGTGTCACCCCCCCCCCCCCCTAAATGGTGTCACCCGTTGCGGTCCGCACCCCCCGCCTCGCCTTCGCTACGCCTCTGCGTTAGGCTACAGAGGAGTTAAACGAAGAGATCAACTTCTACTTACGATGGATATTTTTTAATATATAAATATTCTGAAGGCAACATTTTGTATTTTATATGTCCTGATTTTGTATTTATACTATATTATTATGCTTGCCTACTACTGCTAAAAAGTTTATTTATAGGCTGATTCTCTCAATGTCTTGCACAACAAAGAAATATAGCCTGTAGTGTTATTATAACGATCGGGCTCTGTTTGACCCACAAATACAAACACTGAATCCCACTGCCGAAACGGTGGGGGGGGGGGCTTTTTGGAACTTTTAACCTTTTTCTTTTTTTAAATTATTTATATGTAACAAATATTAAAATTCCATTGTAAAAGTTTTAATTTTTTATGAGGGAAAAGGGCCCCTATGTGCCTTGGGCCCCCATGCCTTGCTTACGCTAGCTTTACGGTAGCTACGCCACTGTGTCAGTGGTCCTTATGTCTGGAGCCAAATTGACAGGAGCCTTTTTGTCGGGAGCCAAAATGACGCTAGCCTATTTGTCGGGAGTCGTAATGACGGGGGCCGTTTTGTGGAGAAACTAAATGGCGGGAGCCTATTTGTCGGGAGTCGTAATGACGGGGGCCGTTTTGTGGAAAAAACTAAATGACGGGAGACTATATGTCGGGAGCCAAAATGACGGGAGCCTATTTGTCAGGAGCCTTATTGACTGGAGCCCTTTTGTCGGGAGCCTATATAACGGGAGCCTATTTGTCGGTAGCCTAAATGACGGGAGCCTATTTGTCGGGAGCCTATATGACGGGGTCCATATGTCGCTGGCCCTTTTGACGGGGCCGATTTGACGGGGTCGTTTTGACGGGGTCGTTTTGTCGGGGTCGTTTTGACGGGGCCGTTTCGTCATTGGCCGAATTGACGCCGCACGATATATATATATATATATATATATATATATATATATATATATATATATATATATATATATATATATATATATATATATATATATATATATATATATATATATATATATATATATATATATATATATATATATATATATATATATATATATATATATACGTATAGTGAGCTTAGTAATTTGAAACAATGTCAACAAAATTCAGACAAATAAAATTTGGTGTAGCTACATTTTTTGTTTCCGAAATTCAAAAGAGACACATTGGCTTCGTTTGGAGACTAGTGCAAACCGTCTTAGTTCTTACAGAAAAACATTATACGGCCTTCAGCCTAGTTGTGTAGACCTACAGACATATGAAATAGTCATGCAGTTTTAAACACGTTGGGATCCTACAGATTATTTACCTGGTGATACGGAATTTACATTTGTTGGGAAAAGTTTAAATAAAATACTTTTGATCTCAGAAAGTTAGTTTGAAGCATACATACATGTTCTTCGGATGATTATCTTTCACAAAAAAACTTTTAAAAAAAATTAAATTGAAAATTTGTTTTTCAATTAATTATTAAATTATTACAGGAAATAAAAAATGTTTTCATAAAAAACATTTTAATAACAAGCTTTTATGTACTAATGCACTAAAAAGTAGAAAATAAATTATAGACTACTATTTAATAACTACTACTATTTTAATAAATATAAAGAAAAGCGTGGGTCGCATTAGTATCTATTGGATACCTTTACTAATGTTTAGGAAGAGATCCACGCTTGTCTTTATAGTTATTTAAATAGTAGTCTATAATTTATTTTCTACTTTTTGGTGCATTAGTACATTAAAGCTTGTTATTAAAACGTTTTTATGAAAAAAAAATTTTTAGTATTTTACATGTTTTTATTTACAATAGAGTTTCATGACTAAAATCCATTGCGCGCCTATTGAACGTGAAGACGGGCTATTTAACTTGATGACGCGTGTGGTGTGGTTGGATAGAAATGCCTACTAATTTGGTCAAAATTTTAAATAATTAATAAAAAATTAATTAGGCGTCCAATTAAGTCAAATTTAATTTCAGATTGCATTGTCTTGTCCCACGTGCCAACTGTGAACCGAATCTGTCAGTTAGAAGTGTCCGAATATTCGCTCGAGCGTTTCGATCTAGACAGACTGACGACAGACAGAGGAAGTAAGTTAAATAAAAGCTTATAAAAAAACAAAAAAAAAATCGTGTAAAAATAAAACTCCCAGAAAATCGATATCAGTTAAAAGGTTCCAATAGGAAGCCGGAAACTAATGAGCCGGTTGGGCGTGTTCACTCGGTCGTTACTGGCACTAACAGAATGTGACATGACGCTCTAGACTTGTTCATTCGTTTGTTACTGGCACTAACAGTATATAGATGTATCAGATTATAGAAACTGGATACAATGATTTAACTTCAGGTGTAAAGATATAGATTTTTCTGACTCATGTTGGCGTGCGGAGTGCGGAAAACACACGGATTCAAACAAGAAACCTGATTTGGGGAGGTAAATGCGCTCTACTACACATCCACATCTTCTCGTTAGGGCTGGTAAGTAGGTCACCAACCGGTTCTACGGATCAATAAAACCTGCATGAGCCATAGAACTGGTTGGTGACCTACTTACCAGCCCTATTTTAAAACTCATGCCGTACGAATAGCTAAAATTAGCTTATAAACTGTAAAAATGTTATGTCTGTTTGATGGAGTGTTAATTAAAATTGATAAAAAGTGAACTCATAAAAAACGAAACAAAAAACCCCGTAGTATGAAAAACTTTTAAGTCAAGAGATTATAAGAATGTGACCACCTGTTTGATTTATCAGTCAATCAAAACATTGCATGGAACAAAGTAAACAAAGCGGTCTTTGTGAAAGTGACTTTATCTACGTCACTACATGATTGAATGACTTCACTGCGATATATCAACCGATCTTTTTAAATCTAATTAAAGAATAATCCAGTAGAAATTGAAACCGCGTCCCGAGCTAAATAATGATACCTGTACATTTCTAAGATCTTTTTTTTTGACGTAGATATATTGGCGTGACAGTTTTAATGACTTTGTGTCAGTCTATAACTCCTATCGAGTTGAGTGGTTTTTTTGTTGTGTTTGTATGGACGTCAGTGTACGATAATGTAAACACTACAAAACGTGCGGGTTGAAGGTCACTGTACAAGAATGTCAACACTGCAAAACATGGGCTGAGTGTCATTGTAAAATAATGTAAACATTTTTTTAAAAAAGGGTTGGTTAAACGTTAAAAAAAATGGATATGTAAACTGAACAATGTAGTAGTTTAAAGGTTAGTAGAAACATTGCACAGGCGCTGTGAGAAGTGTATTGTGACTGTGTGTGGTAACTATGTGTGGCAACTATGTGGTAACTGTGTGTGGTAACTGTATAGTGATTGTGTGTGGTAACTGTGTGTGGTAACTGTATAGTGATTGTGTGTGGTAACTGTGTGTGGTAACTGTGTGTGGCAACTATGTGTGGTGACTGTGTGTGGTGACTGTGTGTGGTAACTGTGTGTGGCAACTATGTGTGGTAACTGTGTGTGGTGACTATGTGTGGTAACTGTGTGTGGTGACTGTGTGTGGTGATTGTATGTGGTGACTGTGTGTGGTGACTGTGTGTCGTGATTGTGTGTGGTGAACGTGTGTGGTGAACATATGTGGTGACTGTGTGTGGTGACTGTGTGTCGTGATTGTGTGTGGTGATTGTATGTGGTGACTGTGTGTGGTGACTGTGTGCGGTGATTTTGTGTGGTGATTGTGTGTGGTAACTGTGTGTGGTAACTGTGTGTGGTAACTGTATAGTGATTGTGTGTGGTGACTGTGTGTGGTGATTGTGTGTGGTGATTGTGCGAGGTGACTGTGTGGTGACTGTGTGTGGTGACTGTGTGTGGTGATTGTGTTTATTGTGTGTGGTGAATGTGTGTTGTGATTGTATGTGGTGACTGTGTGTGGTGATTGTGTGTGGTGATTGTGTGTGGTGATTGTGTGTGGTGATTGTGTGTGTGGTGATTGTGTGTGGTGGCTGTGTGTGGTAATTGTGTGTGGTGATTGTGTGTGGTGATTGTGTGGTGACTGTGTGTGGTGACTGTGTGTGGTGATTGTATGTGGTGATTGTGTGTGGTGACTGTGTGTGGTGATTGTGTGTGGTGACTGTGTGTGGTGATTGTGTGTGGTGATTGTATGTGGTGATTGTGTGTGGTGATTGTATGTGGTGATTGTGTGTGGTGACTGTGTGTGGTGACTGTGTGTGGTGATTGTGTGTGGTGACTGTGTGTGATGACTGTGTGTGGTGACTGTGTGTGGTGACTGTGTGGTGACTGTGTGTTTATTGTGTGCGGTGATTGTGTGTGGTGATTGTGTGTGGTGACTGTGTGTGGTGACTGTGTGTGGTGATTGTGTGTGGGGATTGTGTGTGGTCATTGTGTGTGGTGACTGTGTGTGGTGATTGTGTGTGGTGACTGTGTTTATTGTGTGTGGTGACTGTGTGTGGTGATTGTGTGTGGTAATTGCATGTGTGGTGATTGTGTGTGGTGACTGTGTGTGGTGATTGTGTGTGGGGATTGTGTGTGGTGATTGTGTGTGGTGACTGTGTGTGGTGATTGTGTGTGGTGACTGTGTTTATTGTGTGTGGTGACTGTGTGTGGTGATTGTGTGTGGTAATTGCATGTGTGGTGATTTTGTGTGGTGACTGTGTGTGGTGATTGTGTGTGGGGATTGTGTGTGGTGATTGTGTGTGGTGATTGTGTGTGGTGACTGTGTGTGGTGATTGTGTGTGGTGATTGCGTGTGTGGTGATTGTGTGTGGTGATTGCGTGTGTGGTGATTGTGTGTGGTGACTGTGTGTGGTGACTGTGTGTGGTGACTGTGTTTATTGTGTGTGGTGATTGTGTGTGGTGATTGTGTGTGGTGATTGTGTGTGGTGATTGTGTGTGGTGATTGTGTGTGGTGATTGTGTGTGGTGATTGTGTGTGGTGACTGTGTGTGGTAACTGTGTGTGGCAACTATGTGTGGTAACTGTATAGTGATTGTGTGTGGTGACTGTGTGTGGTGAACGTGTGTGGTGATTGTGCGAGGTGACTGTGTGGTGACTGTGTGTGGTGACTGTGTGTGGTGATTGTGTTTATTGAGTGTGGTGAATGTGTGTGGTGATTGTATGTGGTGATTGTGTGTGGTGACTATGTGTGGTGATTGTATGTGGTGATTGTGTGAGGTAATTGTGTGTGGTGATTGTGTGTGGTAACTGTGTGTGGTGACTGTGTGTGGTAACTGTGTGTGGTGATTGTGTGTGGTGACTGTGTGGAGATTGTGTGTGGTGACTGTGTGGTGACTGTGTGGAGATTGTGTGTGGTGACTGTGTGGTGATTGTGTGTGGTGACTGTGTGGTGACTGTGGTGACTGTGTGGTGACCGTGTGGTGACTGTGTGGTGATTGTGTGTGGTGACTGTGTGGTGACTGTGTGGTGACTGTGGTGACTGTGTGGTGACCGTGTGGTGACTGTGTGGTGATTGTGTGTGGTGACTGTGTGGAGACTGTGTGTGGTGACTGTGTGGAGATTGTGTGTGGTGACTGTGTGGTGACTGTGTGGTGACTGTGTGGTGACCGTGTGGTGATTGTGTGTGGTGACTGTGTGGTGATTGTGTGTGGTGATTGTGGGGTGACTGTCTGGTGATTGTGGGGTGACCGTTCAGTGTATGATATCTGGCGTATGTTGTCTGTGTTTGATGTATGATTTCTGTTTGGTGTATAATGTCTGTTTGGTGCGGGAAGACCGTGATTTGGTGTGTGATGTTCATACAGCCGAGTTTAGACAAAGAATTAAAATGTCTCTTACCTTCTGCCTGTCTTCTTCTACCAGAACATCAACACCCGGTCACTGAATTCTAACTCGATACAATATTAGGTCACTGCATTCTAATAACTTGATACAACATCAGGTCACTGTATTCTAACTCGATACAACATTAGGTCACTGTATTCTAACTCGATACAACATCAGGACACTGTATTCTAATAACTTGATACAACATCAGGTCACTGTATTCTAACTCGATACAACATTAGCTCACTGTATTCTAATAACTTGATACAACATCCAGTTACTGTATTCTAATAGCTCGATATAACATCAGGTAAATGTATTCTAATAACTCGATACAACATCAGGACACTGTATTCTAATAACTTGATACAACATCAGGTCACTGTATTCTAACTCGATACAATATCAGGTCACTGTATTCTAACTCGATACAACATTAGGTCACTGTATTCTAATAACTTGATACACCATCCAGTTACTGTATTCTAATAGCTCGATATAACATCAGGTAAATGTATTCTAATAACTCGATACAACATCAGGACACTGTATTCTAATAACTTGATACAACATCAGGTCACTGTATTCTAACTCGATACAACATCAGGTCACTGTATTCTAACTCGATACAACATTAGCTCACTGTATTCTAATAACTTGATACAACATCCAGTTACTGTATTCTAATAGCTCGATATAACATCAGGTAAATGTATTCTAATAACTCGATACAACATTAGGTCACTGTATTCTAATAAGTTGATACAACATTCGGTTACTGTATTCTAACTCGATACAACATCAGGTCACTGTATTCTAACTTGATACAACATTAGGTCACTGTATTCTAACTTGATACAACATTAGGTCACTGTATTCTAATAACTTGATACAACATTAGGTCAATGTATTCTAATAACTCGATAAAACATTAAGTCACTAAATGCCACTTGATACAACACTAACTCACTGAAATCCAACAACTTAAAACAACATAAGGTCACTGCATTCTAACTTGGTACGTCATAAACTCACTGAAATCCAAGAAGTATAGAAAACATAAGGTCACTTAAGACACTACACATCCCTATAGAAGTCCATCTACTTCGATGTGATCTGTGTGTAAGTCAAAATGTAAATAACGTGTTATAGGATTGTTCTTCTTGTGTTCAATTCAAAGTGTGTATTGCAAATAACGTAAAGATTGTTCTCCCTTGTGTGTAGTTTTGATGTGTCAACCAAGTATTGTTTGTGACAGGGTAGCGAGTGTGAATGTGAGCGAGTGAGTTCGTGTTCTGTGTCCCACACCTCCCCTCACCCCCAGACCTCGGGTGTTACCTGTTGATATCCGAGTTCATACCAACATGAACACGAACTCAGTCGCTTACCTGTGATACTGGGTCTAGGATAGTGTACCCCCGGGTCCCTACCCCCCCCCCCCCTCCACACACATGAATTACCCATTGTAATTACCTCACTGTAAATGACCCCCAAAGTAGCTACTCATGTTTGTTATCAATTATATAAGAAACCGGCTTTCTAAAACAGTATTTGGCATTCTAATTATAGAATGCTTGAATTCAAGTTGAATTAGATCACAGAGTACGGAATGAGGACTGTAACAGAACCAATGACCGCCATCACGGTTGGATGGACCACCTCTCATCACAGTCTTGTAGTTAAAGAAATGTTTTAACTTACAGAAAAATATGTCTGTTATGTGATGGAAGTTTTAGTTCGTAGACTACCCACATAATTGATATATAATACAGACCAACTTACCCGACCTGTCAGACATTTAGGGGTGTTGCTTGCAACTATTCTCTAACAATTTCAACTAGAAAACATAAAAACAACTAAATAAGTTTAACTGCCTGTTTATTGTACTTCTCACCTAGTTATTAAGCCAGGGCAATTATAAGCTGGTTATAATTAAACAGTAAAAATGCAATTACTTTTATAATCAGTACAAAGAGAAAAAAAAACAAGTTTAATATCAATGTGAAATGAAATTTGTTTCTAGCAATTCAGCAGTGCATAGATGATATAATATCTCCACAAACACACAGCAAAACACTAGAACAATTGGTCAGCCACTCATCCACATCTAATATACTATCTTATACATTCACACTAAGCAAAATAGGTAAAAAAAAATCGTGTGCATTCACTCTAAGCAAAACATGTAAACAATCTTGTACATTCGCGCACTAAGCAAGACATCGAAACTATATTATGTCACTTGACTAATGACACAGAACAATGCAAACAGGCAAGCTGTGTTCTTTCACCACTGGCCAACAGACACAAGCAACAACATCCATTAAACACAGGCTATGGTCCTGTGTATCTAAAAAAAATTGTTCATTCACCACTGGCCAACAGACACAAGCAACAACATCCATTAAACACAGGCCATGGTACTGTGTATCTAAAAAAAATTGTTCATTCACCACTGGCCAACTACACAAGCAACAACATCCATTAAACACAGGCCATGGTCCTGTGTATCTAAAAAAAATTGTTCATTCACCACTGGCCAACAGACACAAGCAACAACATCCATTAAACACAGGCCATGGTCCTGTGTATCTAAACAAAATGATGCAGTACTGAAGCTATGTGTGAAACCAACACATCAAGTATTAGTTCACAAAGAGATAAACCATCCTACAATACAGCTTCTTAATGTCTTGTTGATTCAGGCAACTTCTACTCCCCCTCCCCCTTTTCCATACAAAATTAAACATACAAAATTAAAAACCTTTTATTTTATAATGTTATACATCTTGTATCAGCAAACACACACACTGGCTATTTGTGAATGAGACTATCACAGGTGCAGTGATAATCTCAAGCACAATTACCATCTCAACAAAAACATTTGAAGAATTGAACTGCTAGCTTCAGCTCTTGTATATAATAATGTTAATTAGCATGTTGATCAATTACACAGTATGGGGAATATTTCTTGAAAACATATTCAGAAAGTTACTGAAAAAAATATTTACAGTGAAACATGTACATTTAATCACAATGAGTAAGACTAGAACTCTAGTCAACACATTAGCACATTCATTCTTGCATAGATATTCCTAAAATGTAAGTTTACTCAATAAAGAAATGCTCAGTATCCGACATGGTGAACTGAGCTAAAGAACAGTGGACCACAAGATGGCAAAGGGATAAAGAGTTTAAAAAACTGAAGTCTTACAGCAAGAAAAAATGTTTTCTACACTATACCTGAAGGAGCTATCAACATCTCAGTTTTTGTTTTTATGCAAATGTTAGTCTTCAACTGTACTTGATACAGCCGAAAAGTTGGATACTTGAAAATGGTACATGAATAGTTTTTAACATTTGTATCATTTAGTTTAATTTAAATTATTATGCATGACAGAAGTTTTTTTTCCAATTTATTATTTTTAAATATTGATCAACACAGACACCTAGTATGAATAAAATATTATGTTAAACATTTCAGACATCAGTATAAAAAAATAGTACAGGCCAACAAAAATATTGCTAGCTGATGCTTGATCCTAACATTTTAACCCAATATTTGGCATACTCAAGTTGTAGTTGCGCCTATATTCTTTTAACACACACTTAGATAGTTTGAACCAACCATTCTAGCCCAACATTTAGCAAAGTAGTTGCGCCTATATTCTTTAAACACATACTAAGAAAGCTTGATCCTAACATTTTAGCCCAACATTTAGCATATCAAGAAAGTGTTGCGTCTATATTCTTTAAACACACACTTAGCTAGATCCAAACATTCTAGCCAACATTAAGAATACCCATTATTTTAACACACACTTAGATAGCTTGATCCTAACATTCAAGCCCAACATTTAGCATACCCAAGAAATTGTTGCATCTGTATTCTATTAACACACACTTAGATAGTTTGATCCTAAAATTTTAGCCAACATTTAGCATACCCAAGAAATAGTTGAGTCTGTATTCTTTTAACACACACTTAGATAGTTTGATCCTAACATTTTTGCCTAGCACATCCATCTCCCATAGGTCATCTTAGCAAATCCTAATATCACGTAAACAAACCTTTCCTGTAAATTCAAGCACCAGACAGCCTGCGCTCAGTGAAAGATAACCTACAAAACAAAACAGTCATTAGGATAATTAAGTAGTTATAAACACCAATTTCATCAGCCTCAATACAATATCGTACCTTTTTGTTACCAATACTATTATTGCGATTATATTATTGAACAGAAAATTTTATAAATGTTGTCACTAGATATCTGACCTGAGAGCAAATTCAACTACTGTCTATTGTCAGTCTCTGTGTGGCGGTTTGATCTTTTATGGGCTGGTTTTTTCCTGTACCTGCAAACATACAAATTGGGGGACAGAAATTATCATCAACACGTATAATATTTAGAAACAATCAGATGTGTAATATTTAGAAACAATCAGATGTGTAATATTTAGAAACAATCAGATGTGTAATATTTAGAAACAATCAGATGTGTAATATTTAGAAACAATCAGATGTGTAATATTTAGAAACAATCAGATGTGGAATATTTAGAAACAATCAGATGTGGAATATTTAGAAACACATGTGTAATATTTAGAAACAATCAGATGTGTAATATTTAGAAACAATCAGATGTGGAATATTTAGAAACAATCAGATGTGGAATATTTAGAAACAATCAGATGTGTAATATTTAGAAACAATCAGATGTGGAATATTTAGAAACAATCAGATGTGGAATATTTAGAAACAATCAGATGTGGAATATTTAGAAACAGATGTGTAATATTTAGAAACAATCAGATGTGGAATATTTAGAAACAGATGTGTAATATTTAGACACAATCAGATGTGTAATATTTAGAAACAATCAGCTAAACCAGGGGTTCCCAACCTTTTTTTACTCTAGAGCACATTCTAAAATACTGGTAGGGTGGCGGGAACCACCTATTTTAAATCGACAAACTCCTTCCAGAGGCGTAGCGACCCTTCCCGTCACCCTGGGACAAAACTTTCGATTGCACCCCCCCTCATCTTTTCGATTTGCACCCCCCCCCCCCCCTCAAACATTCGATTTCCATCCCCTTCAACCTTTCAATAATGTTTATGAAAAAAATTCTGTCTCTGTCAAATAGTGAGAAGCGGGCACATACGAATCGTTCGGCGGGCGCCATGGCGCCCGCGGGCACGGGGTTGGGAACCCCTGAGCTAAACTATAGGGTGCTTGCAATTTTTAAAACGTAGTAGTCAGGGTGTGTGTCATTGAACAAGCCACGGTTTACCCTAGCTCATCTCAATCTAATAATCTAGCATTGCTTAGTTACTTGTAATATCTCAAACCTATCAGTGTCTAACCAATTTATCATTGAGGTTAGTGGAAATGTGAGCAGACCATAACAAAAAAAAAGAGTTTTCAATGTCCTGCTATACAGTAGCCAACAGACCAGTTGTAAAAAGGCCATTCAGGGTCCAGGCATGTCAGAAGCCTACAGGCTCTATCAGTTAAGCACTTACTCTCTCCAGTTTCTGTGATCTAGAACAGTGAAGTCCTCTAAGTCTGCTATACAGTCTAGACATGTCAGCAGCCTACAGGCTATTTAAGTTGAGCACTTACTCTCTCCAGTTTCTGTGATCTAGAACAGTGAAGTCCTCTAAGTCTGCTATACAATTCAGATATTCTGACAGCTTTATCAGCTCTGTGTCAGTGCTGCGATTAACCCTTGAATCTCGGAATGCTTTGATCTGTAACCAAAATACATGAGATTTTTATTGTTGAGAGAAAATGTACATCACTATATTTGACTATAAACTAAAGAAGTATAATAACTTTCATAATCATGAGTATGAAAATTAAGTGTAGATTAGCTACTTCTGCTACTAGTGTAAATGAAGGAATGTTTGATCATAATAATATAGAGCCACTTGCAACTTTCCATTACTTATGTCAGGTACTCAACAACAGCTGGGTGGACTCAGGAAGGTCAGACAGTGGTGTGCTAGGAAATAACTAGATATTTGTGTTGTTTTCTTAACTCTTCAAGTCTACATATAACACCTATATAAAATATAGCTCCTAACTGATGCAGCTAAATCTATTTGTTATGAACAGTTTTTTTTACAATCAACCACTGACAATCAATTAAAAATCAGTAGCAATAGTGTATTTAAATATAGACTGAAGATAAGTAATTTAATTTTTAAAAAGTGTGCGAGGTCTTAAGGATATTCAATACCTACCCTCAAACCAGACTGTGGGTTCATAATAAAATTTCTCCTCACATCATCAAACATGATAGTGTTTTTCTCACTCCACTGTGGGTACTTGCCCCATATGACACCTAGTGGCTTCACCTAGGTTCAAGTACAACTCAATTAGTTTACGATTGATAATTAATGGTTTGAAATGATAAATTAGTTACAACGATGACGAAAGAAAAGAAAAAGATACAACTGATAAAATCCTTTCAAGGAAAGGACATTATTTAAGTATTTTTATTATTTAAGGTAAAAGTACTTGTTACGTTCGTGTTGGTTTCAACTCAAGAGACGATTCGTATTTACTTCAATACATTTATTCTGTCTCAATTCTTTACACATAACAGACAAGCCCTCATCCTCACCGCTACCAACTGACCGCTGCCCCCCTACAATCGTTCACTCGCCCTTTTATACCCGCATTCGACCTTGGGATTACAATACATAATACATGGGGGTTACTACACACTAGGGTGAACTCAACTCACACACGCACTCTCCCCTAAGTTCGAGACTATTCTACCCTATTCTAACCTGACCTCAAATGACCCGTAACAGTACTGTAAAAGTAAAGTTTCCTTTCAAACCTAACAGTATACTGTAGTAAGCTGGGAACGTGGGGACTTGGACAAAACAAAACCTACCTCAATAACACCATACTTGGGTGTGTGTACTGAAATCATGGCATCTGCATCCAGGTAGAAACAAATCTTGTACTCTTGATGTGTCGACACACCAAGGAGATTCAGCTTGGTCTCAATCCACTTCATACCAGTGGCGGCTGAAACACAACATATGACCTCATCAGATCTCAGCGGGACATGGTTCAACAGAGGAGAGACAACAGTACAACATTTGATCTCATCAGGACATGGTTCAATAGAGGAGAGACAACAGTACAACAAACTCACAAACAACGCAACAATCGCTATCAACAATACAATGAGAATGCATTTACATGTATAAAGACACTTTTGTTTAAATCAGACACCTCGCATAAACTTTGTTGTTTCTATTTTAAATCTTTTAATGCATTTTTCTTTAACAAACTAGTGTAGCAAATGTAATAAATTATTTGGAGTTGTATGTCATCAGCATACTTATAGGTGCACACCCAATTGGAGTTAGTTAGTCCACTGTTAAAAGTTAACACTAGAGTAGCTCATGACTTACACCAGATAACAATGTCATAGCTCTTGTAGGCCTCAGTGAGGAATTCATGTAAGTACGGACGCATCAACTCATTTGCTTGCTCTGCTGTAGAGCGATGATCTGCAACACATAATAGCATTTTGTATCAACCTTCAGGTTAATAAATAAAAATATCTCAATGCGAATAATATTCTATGCTGTACTATTTAACTATATAATGTTATATTATACCATGGAAATATCTGTAATTATGTTATATTTGATAAGCTTTGATTTGGCTACTTTATATTAAGTCATAATCAGTAAGCATAGGGTGGAAAGAGAAGGTAGTTCAGGATTCAGGTTAGAATTGGGTTTAATTTCTTCCACAGTTAAATTTGGTATTGGGGTTTTAATAACTCTGAATCATTATAACAATTAGGAAAATTCAGGATTTTAATATAATTCGAAAATTTAATAGCATAGTACCAAGTACTTTAGGGAAAGTAAAGGCAGCTGAGCATTGTGCTGATCACACTATCTCTTCATATGCTGAGGTCACAGAAACAAGTGAACTCTACTTCACTTGCCCTATAGACCGTCAAGTTTGAAAGGGAACTTTTTACTTTTACTAAGTATGATAAATGAGAAATATTTCCTTACCAAACAAGGTGTAATCAATGTCTAAAACAAGTAACTTTTTCCCAGGTCGACACTCATTCAACGTGTTAATTTGATATGTCTTGATTCGACGCTCAATTTTACTCAGAAATTCTTCCCTGTAACAAACAGGCAATAGACAAATTTCTACAGAATTTCTTAACGGTTACAAATAATACAAAACTAAGTTTATATAGAATAGAAAAACAAGAGCTTTAAAGTTAAGACAGTTCCTTCTATTTAAGAGTATTTTACGGAATTTTAAAAATTAAGCATATCATATGTTTTAATTTAACAAGTTATTGAATAGTATGATAATATAAACTATATACCTATTTTCTATAGCTATTTCTTCCTCTTCTATATCAAAGTCATTGATAACTTCAGGCAGATCTGCTGGGGCCTCACTTACTTTTTCCTTAAAAAATTTTAACATATAATTTGTTGCTTTGTAAAAAAATAAATAGTTTTTAATTTAGATCTCATTACTGTAGATACCTAATTTTTTATTTTTGTAAATTCCTACAAAACATATATTTTCTGTTTGAACCATCATAAATATTGAATTAAATATAAATGCAACACAGACAGGAGTTATGACTTACAATTTGGTCCTCTTTAGTTCCCATAAGAATGAGTTTCATATTGGGACGTAACTTTAATGCCGAAAGTGGTGTCTCATCTGTAAGCTCACTGGCTAATTGGACAAAACAGTTTCAGAATTAGACACAAATCAAACACAAATTATGTCAAACAATAAAGCCACAGAAGTTATTGTGGATGATTTTAGATACAGATGTCCGATAATACTCTTCCATAAAATAGGAGTGCTGGGTTGTTAGTAGTATTGTAATCTCGACTAATTTTATGGTTAGAAATTAGGGTTAGACGTATGGTAGGATTAGGGTTGGGGTTAGGGACAGGTTTAGCAGTGACATTAGCCAGCAATGTGTGCATTTAGTTAACTACCAGTAACCTAACACCCCCTATTAAAGAAGATTCAATTATCGGACACTGGTATAAAAATCCCCCGTTATTGTTAATTGGGAAAATGTAATGATTTATTACTACAGTCAGTGTCTTGTCCAGACTTTCCTCTCCAGGGGGGCACGATATTTTCGGGGGGGGGGGGGGGGGGGGAGGGGCGACAGTTGTTTGGGGGTATCGGAGCGGACACTGATAAAAGTATATATTTTCTATATAAATTCCATTCATTGGGGGAGGGGGGGGGGGGGGGGTAGATCTAGATAGATATAAATAGGCCAGAGTGAGTTCATTTTATGTTGACATTTTATTTTTAGACTTCACTGTACAACGCAGATCTGATCATTGGCCAGACAAACACACTGTCAGACACTGGTATAAAAATATCATCCTTAAATATATACTCAATGCAACAAGCCCACAGGTTGGTTGAGGCCATGTCGGGGGTTTGTTCTGATAGGCTGCTAGGGATAAAAAGGGTCAACTCCAAATATTGACCGTTTACTAGATGTCTTGATTTAGTCTAGTAGTTAGATCTAGATCTAAATTTAGACAGATTTAGATATAGAACGGCTGCTTTCACTGAGGCGGGGGAAGGGGGGATGGAAGGGAGGGTAGTGTCGAATTCACTAACTTATTGAAGAACTGAAAAGTAGAAAATAAAACAACTAAAAAGAGGCGTAGCTGCAGGTCAGCTCATTTTACTTAATTTTAGACTGATCCTTGAAATCTCAATCTAATAGTAAATAGAGAACCTAGATAGAGTCTAGAATAGATCTAGATATAGATCTAGATCTAGATCTAGACCTAGATCTTCAATCTAGAATAAATAATTTTATATGTAGTTTTATAGTATTATGAATTATTATGTAGATTCTAGAATCTAGATCTAGATCTCTAGATGGTCTAGATCTAGAATAATCAAGAATCTAGATCTAGATAGAATCTAGAGTAGAGACAGACTCAGAGACCCCTAGCTAGACTAGCTACAAGCTAGGATTCTAGTTCTAAATCTAGATCTAGATCTAGATCTAAGACTCTAGATCTAGAAAAGTTCTAGATTCTAGCTAGATCTAGAGACTTATAGAAATATAGATCTAGATTCTAGATCTAGAGTCTGGATTCAAACAGAAAACAACTGCAGCAAACTTTTTTTTTTAACTTGATTCTTGAGCAGACGTGTCAAACAACACATTTACCTACGTTTAATTTTTAGTCCGAGCAATTTCTGACGATTAGGCTGGACAGAAGTCTTACTGTATATCGCTTCTTTCAAGTCTTTAACGGTATCTCCTCCAGACAGCCCTGTTATTTTGTATTCATCTTTCGAAAACTTAACAATCAAATCTCCCACTTCGTCCGCCATTTTGTCCGATTGTTGTTAAAAACTAAGGTAGGCCTACCGGCTAATAACCAACGAAACCTAGCCTAGCTTTTATCTTTTTTTACTACTTTAGTGAAGAGGGGGGGGTGCTATTAGACCTAGATTAGTATGTTAGGCCTAATAATAATCCTTGTTGTTTTATTTTTTATCTCGTTATTATAGAGTATACAGACTGGACTTCAATAGTCATAATCAATAATTATAGATCTAGACTCTAATACTTATATCAAGAGCTAATAGTAATAGAGCCTAGTCAAATCAGTATTCTCCCTTTATTGGTCTCAACTTAAATTTCTGTTAGATCTATTTTTTGATCTAGTTTTGCCTGTGTGCTCTTAAACTTTAATGTATTGATGAGAGTAAAGCAGTTTATTTAATAATGGGATTTTATTTTTACTGAGCTTATTAAAATCAATTTGGGTTTATATAGAAAAGGATGTATTCAATGAAAGTATATTAAATTATTACAATAAATTGTATCATTATATTTAACTTATGACGTTACTAATCACAGAACTGACAGGCAAACAATGTAATAAAAAAACTAACACCACTTGTTTTTATTGCAAATATATTTTAGTTTTTTTTTATTTGTCATTTTGTCTTCACAATTTGCTTTGCCCTTCAAATAATATGTTTTCTCCAGAGCAAAGGATCAACACAAAAATATGGTGAACAACTTTTTTACATTTAACAATAGAATATTCAAATGGCTGAACACACAAATCACAAGACAACCAAGCATACAGTATGCAAGGGTGAAAATGAAGAAAGATTTTGATGCAAACCTTATTTGCCGAAATGTTTGTAATAAATTTTTTAAAAACTTGCATACTGGATACCTTGATGAGATGTTAACAATATATATATATATCCCTGCTGCAAACAACCACTAGGCTAACACAATTAACACAGATTAAATAATAACACTATGTGATCTCACATTTAACTCTTGGTTTACTCTTATTAAGAGAAAATAGAAAACAAAATATTTTGCTGCACTGTGACTAGGTCTTTAAATGTAAACAATAGATATATGTTAAATTTGTTTCAGATTAAATTTAACTTTTGAATACTTTTAGTCTGTGAAATAAAACATTTATGCAAACACCAGAAAGTGATTTGATACAAGCTAATAATAATAAAAAAACTTAAACTTAGCAACTAAAATTTTATTATTTTTGGCAGTGTAGAAACAAAAAGGAGTACAAATGAGAAGGATTTACTTACAACAAAAAAGTATAATAAAAACAGGCTATCTATAAAACAATGCATGACAAATGGTCCACAAATATGGGAACAAAATGGTTTGTGTTACAAAACATATATGCACATGATAAGATGAACATGATTTTCGTGGAATCATTTACATAGTTGTTCACTATAACTATTAGGGTTGGACAACATAAAATCTTTGGACAATTGCCAATTAGTAAGCTAATCATTTGATCAGATCCATTCCAGTTGAGCCTAAGCTCCTTTTATTTAGTTCAAAAGCCAAAAATTTTATGTTTTTAAATGTAACATAAGTGCCAATTAAAAAGCTATGGTTCCAAGCTCAATTAAATATGTCATGTAATTAAATATATTTCTTCATTATTATTCAGGTAAAGCACATGGTGTCAGAACTGTGCAGAGACTTTTAAATCATGGAATTAAATTTTACTTTGTACACCCAACCTTTTACAGACTGTACATCTTCAAAGCACTGACATAACTGTACATTTAATATTATCAAAAATGGTTGCTTCTGGGGAAACAAATTCATGTTAATATTTAGAGTACTTTTGTACTTTTTCTGTCAATATTAAACAACACTATCATTTAAGATGGTATGTAATATCAATGCAAATAATTAGATTTTGCCTGTCACATTAAATCTGCCATATAACTGGAACACCCACTGAGTCATCTCAGAGAACTAGGGATAAGGTTTTATTACAATTGGTTACTTTCTTGTATTTAAGCATAACATGTTGAAACAAAAGCAGAACTGATCAGTACTGGCCTAGATGGTGAGGTTAGTCTTACCCAGCTAAGGCATGTTGCAAAAATAAAAGCTTAGCAAAAATGAATGTGTATGAAACTACAACAAGCTACTAAACAAGTACGTTTTAGTAGACATACAGCAAAAATCAGAAGCACTTTACTACCTGGTAATTATTATATTGTTGTTAATTATTATAAAAAGATCAATACACTTCTAGATTACAATAAAATGAAACACTTTTAAACAATGAATGAACAATTTGTCTTAACTTTTAAAATGTTCCAATATTTACACCAAAGAAGTTAATCTAAAAAATTTAGAGGTTTTACCTAATTACTAAACAAAATTCAGTTATTTTTGTTAAACATAGCTTTAGTTAATAACTCAAAACACTTAGAAAAATTATTAACTCTACCGTTAAAATAAAATGCAGACATAAATAAATAAGCCAGGTGGTAAAGTGCCAACAAAAAAAAACAACATGAAAGTTGACCAGGATAGTGAGTGTTCTAGCTAGAGCAAAACTACTTAACTAACTTTTTAAAATTGAATAAATAAAAGTATTTCATTAAAACAATACTTGTATGTATTGTAGCTCAGAAATTTACAGAATAAATATGAAAATACTTTTACAATCAGAAATCTCAATGGATAAAATGCTTTTCACCGAGTAATACCTACAACATGTACTAACCTTTGTTTGGGCGTTTTTTCATACAATTTTATCTAACTAATACAACATGACAAAATGTAATAAATTAACCCTACTAGAGTACATCTGAAAATAGAACAATGACTATTCAATTTATCCAATACCAAATAAAATAACATGTCTAAAAGTATTATTCAACTGCTACAGAAAACTATCTTTAATTAATTTGAATAGAAACTTAAAACAAAATATTATGAAATTGGTTAACCTTTATGTAGGGTGTAACTGTAACTATATTATTTGCCTGCTGAAATGAAAGTTTTCAAGTCCATAGTTGGTAACTCATTTTATAGAACTGACAAACTCCCATTTGTTGATAACATGACTTGTTTCTTTATACTCCTTTTTAAAGCCATTATGTAGTTTGCGAGAAAAAAAGATTTTCTGGGAATCAGTTCCACAATGAAGATTTCTATCCATATTTTCCTCTTCTTGAAATTATCCACTGCAATGTTTTGTTTATTTGATCATATTAACTCTCCAGACGCTAGCTTGCTTGTGACAAGGGACGGCTTCCTGGCTTGAATATTTTCTGGAGTCGGAATGGTCTCACCAACAGCTTCTGCTTTAATTATCTTTTCTGGTGGTGGTGGAGGTTTAGACTTGGCACTGAGTTTTGCTTTAGCCATGGCATAATCCCCAGAGTCAAAGTACTTTTGCTGAGGAAATAAGTAAAATAATACATATTTAAACAAAAATAGTAAAACAAAGCTAGATAAGTTTCATTAAATTATTTCCATGAAACAGCATGAAGTATTCCTTACCTTTAGGCCTACTTACTTACATTAATTTAAATTATCAAAAGAAAAAACACTTTTAACAACTTACTCCTCCTTTCTGAAGTCTTTTATTTAAAAGAGCTGATCCACCTCCACCTTTAGCAAGATTTGGATACTTGGACTTAAGCTTTTCTTCTTCCCTCTGCTCAACCTGTTTTTTGTCCTGAAAAATAAATAGACCTACTGAGTACCTAGTATTTATATTTAAAGAACTAGAGATCTATTACTATCTATACATTTTAGGAAGTGGCTATTAGGACCCGGGTCCCAATAGCCACGGCCGCTATTGGGACCCGGGTCCTAATAGCCTCGGCCGCTATTGGGACCCGGCATTAAGTTCGTTAAGCATTTGTACAACCTGTATTAATATCTTACTTTTTATATTTATTTGATTTTTTCTTGTGGATTTGCTAGCATTTTGTTGTCTTTTAATGTAATTAGTTATGCGGATTATCTAGCATTAGTTCTTGTGTTGCTATTCCTAAATACCCTATATTTAACTGTATATACATAATTATTAAATACATAATAGTTATTCTAAGACATCGTGGTCGAGTGGAGAACGCAGTACCTCCCGTATCTCGATCAGGCACGGGATCGAAACCTATCAAAGCTCTCGATTTTGCGAGAAGTAAGTGTTTTTATCTAAGTTTTACAACTGAGTTATTTGCGTGTCTTTTTTAGTTGTTTTTTTTTTAAATAGATTTTTTTTTCTAGATTTAGGTTTTTAAACACGTCAATCATAAACATCGATGCTCCATTGATCGCCCGCTCACGTTTTCTGGTCAGCTCAAGAAAAATACAGACACGGTCTAGCCATGGTCACTGCCAGTTCACTTTGCTTTAGATGTGAACAATGTAGGCGTATAGCATACGTCATAGCAAGACCAATGCTATGCGCTTGTCGAGATTTGTCGTCGTTGTAGTCCCCCCCCCCCTCCCAGCCCAGCAAGAGGGGAAAAAAGAATTTGGAGTTCAAATGTTACATATTGCTTCTATTAAAGCGTACTACAATGCATGCGAGACATTCGTGTTCACGAAAACGGGCCCGGGAGCTGTTGTCTGCAGCCTATAGAGCTATTTTATACAATTATATATATATATATATATATATATATATATATATATATATATATATATATATATATATATATATATATATATATATTGAACGGATAGACCTATGAAATCAAATTATGTTTAACAGAAGAAAAAATAAATAAAACACATTTTTACATGCGCGCTCAACATCCGCTCGGCAATAGAAGTTCATACCATAGGCCATAATTACGTTATAGACCTAACGATACCCACTCATCAAAACATTTGTCAGTAATGATATCGGGTATTTAAAGCAAGATCTCAATATATCATTTACAATTACAAGGGAAAAAATCACAACAGAAAAGATACATTCTGCATCTTAAAAGAATTTTTGTATAACTAAATCTAAACAATTCTATTGGCTGGTCCCAATAGCGGCCGAGGCTATTAGGACCCGGGTCCCAATAGCGGCCGAGGCTATTGGGACCCGGGTCCGAATAGATGCATCCTACATTTTAAACTCAAGTAGGAACCTTCTAGATCTAGATCTATAAAATCGAACTTAATATAATTTATAATATTAATTAATATAAAATGGAAAAAAAACTGTTATAGAATTCTGCAACTGAATTATTTTCATTTCAGATTTTTGTCTGTAGGCCCTGGACTCAAGTCCTATTTTAAATTTAATTTTAAAAAATAGATCTAATGTCCCCATACAATTCATGTCATTCAGGCTCACATTTATCTAATCTAGACACATGATGTTTCATTAACACCTTAACAACATTGTGTAACCGTACAACACTAGATCTAACTGAAAATACAATATTTATTTCACCACAATCGTACAAAAACATCTCTACTCTCACTCAAGCACCACTACGGCGCTACTTTTAGGTCTAGAAATTTGGATCTTACTTCTTGAGAATTTTCTTCATCCTCCTCTCTTACTGTTTCACATGTCCTATCTTCACTAGCATCTGAAGCCATCTTTCAAAATCAGGAAAAATTTGCAATTGTGTAATTCTAAAATATAAATATTCCTTGTTGCTTCACACACTGTTGAGCGGTGAAACAAAATGGCTTTTGACTGACGTCACTGTTTTCTGTGTACTTTGTTAGGGCATACTAATCACCAAGTAATTGCATCCAAAAAATATAAACCTTAATGTAAGTAATGTGGGATCCAAATACAACTATTGTAAAAATATATCAAACAAAATGATTTAACTGAATATGTCTGTATTAGTTTTAATAAATGAAAAAGTGAGACTGGCGCTGGGCATCCCGTGGGTCGTTTGATTCTATACTCAATATGCTGAGGCGAAAATCCTCAGTTCAAGTGAAAAGCTAATCTAATCTAACCAGGTTCAAGTACATAACTAAGTTTTAAAGAAATACGCGATAACTGAAAGATTTCTTTTAAACCACGAAGTCTATCTTCTCTCAATCTCTCACACACGATGTAACGCTTTGTTGTTTCGAAATTTCACACGTTTCAACTTCATATAGATCTATATAGGCCCTAGGCCTACAGTAAAACGTGAAACTGTAAGATATTAATCATTCAATGTCGTGAACGTTTAGGAAATAAATGCAGTATCAAAGAGATAATACGGGATATAAAGAAAAAGATATCTCACAATGTAAGCTTACAATGGAGAGGGATTAAGTCAGCGCGCATTCTAACTGCAACTAAGGGAAAGAGAAACCCGCTGACAGAGTTGCTTACTATCAATCATCTACTCTACCGAGCGAAATAGAATTTTTATACACAAAAAATATACTTCAAAAAGCTGTGCCTCCCCCCCCCCCCCCCCTCATAAAAAATCACTCTCTTAATATAAAAATTTATATGTCTACACATTTAATTGTGAATATCAAAACAGATCAATAATTACTTATTAGTATGCAATATGTATGCTTAATACTATTCGTTTTTACAAAAATATGTTGTCTACAATTAGATTAAAATATTTTGTCATCATAAACGCTAAAATATTACAGCCTAATAAACGTCTTTGAAATCAGAGTTGGTGTAAAACCACGCTTTTAGTTCTGATAGAAAAACTAAATTTAATCACTGGAATATTCTGAATAATAGCCTACATATTACTAAAATGGTCTTGCAGTTTTTTTTTGTTTTTTTTTTGTGTTCTTTAAAGATCATTCTTTTAACATAATGATAAGGTATGGGTGAGATCACTGTATTGCTCACACACCTCTTTACTGGTGATTGCAAAAACAATATTCACATAGTTTTACCTGTTTCAAAAGCAATAATTCTGGCGGCATGGAATATGGGTCAACTTCATTCACCACTGCCCGGTGACTTTAGGTCTATTATACTACCCAGCATGTACCTAGGTGTGACATTAATGTCGCTCTACACAATTACGGCCTGTCCAGTTCTGGTGGTGAGGTGGGGGGGGGGGGGGGGGGGGTAACCAACTCAGAGTGAACATAGCGTCAGTTTTTAGGTGACTGTTCTAAATATACATATAAAATTATACATATATACTGATTCAGAAATATATTGAAATAAGTAACAGTGGTATTATGACAATAACATTTTTAAAGAGGGGTCAATGGTGGTGATGGTTGTAGCCCCCCCCCCCCCCTAACCTCCCCCTACCTACGCCACTGGTCGTAAGTTAAAAGAAACAAAGTACTATCTCGCACTTTCATTACCCCCGCAAAAAGGACATCAAGACTTAATCTCTAATCCGAGTAACCGAGACATCTTAGGGCCTTCCAGCGTCATCGTACATCTGATACAGAAACAAACAGCGCCATCTCACATGCAGTAAAGCGACTGCGTTATGACCACATTATAAGCGCCATCTTCTTCTTCTTAGTTCTTAATTCTAGTGTTGGAAGATATCCCCTCCAACACAGTATAAGTATTAGGTGTCAACTTGTTATGCGCCGTATAGGCAGCTGACTCCGATTTTAGGCTGCTTTTCTTTTTGAATTTGGTTCCAGAGAATTTGTTTAACCAAGAACACAGTAATATTGGGTTTTGGAGTTGTCTCTCCTAGATGAGTGTCTGTACCCAGCTATCGAGCCTCATCTAACCGGTGGTTTGAACTCGGGACTTTCCGGTTCAGCAAGTATACCATAATTTCAGAGGCAGGTGCATTTTGTTCAAGGTACATTGTGAACGTGAGTTTGTCCAACGATAGTTTCTTCCAGGCATCTCTTCGGGGGGGGGGGGGGGTCTCTCCGCCCCCCTCCCCTCCAAAGAGTCTACCCCCCCGCCCCCCTAACGAAATGGAATTTATATAGAAAATATATACTTTTAACAGTGTCTGCCCCCCCCCCCCCCGGAAATTTTAGTCCGCCCCCCCCCCCTCCGAAAATTTCAAGTGCCCCCCCCCCCCCCCGGAGAAAAAACTCTGGAAGAAACACTGTGTACAACAACATTAATATCTAGATCTTGCACCAGCTTTATAAAATAGATAATGGTAGTATGCAGGTGAGGCTATCCACGAAAAATCATCATGCTTAATAAATTTACAAACCGGAGAAAAACAATCTTCCATTGAATATGAATACAGGCGTAAATACCCTATCGATTGAATGTTATCAATCCACAATCCAATTGTAAATAGATATAAATATTTTGCAGCTAAAAGCGAAAATCATTTAGCAACAGCCAAGAAATTTTATTCAAGCAATTATATGATTTAAAAATCCTCAGTAAATAATCTAGAGAATGCAATCATTGAGCAACGAAGGGGAAATAATCAATGTGCATTCAAGATCAAGTAATCATCATTTAAATTGATGTGATGAATGTGTAATCAATATCAAGTAGGGGGGGGGAATCAGAAGCGATACTTTATGGCTGAATGTTTTTAAACCTCAGCTGCCATTTTTAATCTCATGGAATGGCGTGCATAGAATTCTTACAACCCATTTCTGAGCGATATGTGAATGCATTGAAAGGGAGGTAAAAATATTAAATATGGTGTATAATATGTTACCTCTCTTAGGTATACATTTCTACACTAAATTTGTATAAATCATATTTACTAATTTTTAGCATAGTCATTTCATAACATGTAGGCCTAGGTTATTTTTTTTTTAAGTAAAGAAGGTGAGATGAAAAAATTCGAACGGTAATTTAGAACCAGCAAAAAAAATTATACCCATTACATCTTTGGTTGCAGTCAGTGTACATGAAACCACCCCAAATAATGAAATATACCGAAACAAACAGGCCGCGCTATGATTTTAGCAGCTGTCGGATCGACGACCTAAGATAGACTTCAAAGATAAAGAAGAATTATTCAAGGGGCGCTACTGAGATCTTAGCAAACGTATTTTTTATCAACTAGGATTATCTACCATAGTTGATTGATTTGGCTGAATTAAGTTGGGGGTCATCCATTTATTCTCATCCGTTGAGCTTGTTTTTAAACACATTATTATACATATATTTATATGTAGTTTTATATATTTTTTTTAAAAAAATATTTTTAAATGGGGGCGTCCATAAATGACGTCACACTCGTAGGGGGGAGGGGGGGGGGGTCGTAATTTTGTGACGGTGTGTGATGAGGGGGGAGGGAGGTTAGATGGTGTGACGTCACACTTTTGCATTATAAATAAGCAATGTTAGAAAACGAGTTTTAGCCGTTATTTCGCGTTTTAGAAAACGGTTTTAATAAATTGTAACAGGAATTGATCAAAATACTCTATGATGACAGAGTTCTGAAAAGATATCGGAAAAATCAGTGGCGTAGCGAGGTCGGGTGTCACTCGGTGCGGCACTTAATGGTGTCACCCCCCCCCCCCCCTCCCCCCAGAGGCGTAGCGACCCTTCCCGCGGACAAACTTTCAAGCTTTCGATTTGCACCCCCCCTCAAACTTTCGATTTGCAGCCCCCCCCCCCTCAAGTTTTTCTCTATATATTTTGCTATTTTTTGCCTTGGTGTCACCCCTCTAAATGGTGTCACCCGGTGCGGTCCGCACCCCACCCCTCGCTACGCCTCTGCCTAAAACTATCTCCAACGATATACTATCAGGTGAGATGGAAATGGAAGCAGCTTCCCACGAAATAATCGGAAAAAAAATGATGATGCTGGATGAGCACGTCCTTAGAATGGATCCAGATGACATCACAGGAAAGGCGCTATACTGGACGCCTCAAGGAAAAAGAAAGCAGAGAAGACCAAGGAATACGTGGAGGCGCACGGCGGGGAAGCAGCTGGCACAGGCAGGACTGTCATGTGTGACTGCCGGGAAAAAATGCTAGTGACCGATACAAGCGGAGGGAGCTTTTTGTGGCGGCCCGAAGTGTCTTTGGCACAAAAATGGAAAATATGATGATCTATTAATTATAACATTTTAATGACTAGATTACCACTCCTTTCGATTTGCACCCCCCCCCCCCTCAAATTTTTCTCTATATATTTTGCTATTTTTTGCCTTGGTGTCACCCCCCTAAATGGTGCCACCCGGTGCGGTCCGCACCCCCGCCCCACCCCATCGCTACGCCTCTGCAAAGGCTTTCTTGGCTTTAGAGATGTGTGTTTAATTTCAGTGGTGCTGTTTTCTTCATAATTGACAATGCTGCCTCAATATGTGAACTCTTTTACTTTCTGTACTTGTGTGTTGTTTATTTTAATAGCTTGACCAGAGGTATTTTGCTTCATAACTTTGGTTTTGTTAATGTTTAATTTGAGTCCAAATAATTTGCTAAATAAATAAATGTATTTAATTTTCCTCGCATGTTTTTTGACTACTTGCTAGTAGGTTATTATATCAGTTCAGGTTGGATAAAGAAAATGTTACATTTTTATCTTATATCGTATGTGCATGATATACTTAAAATAAACTGCCTAAATGTACAGACACACGTAGGTAATTGTTACACTAAATGTATTGAACGGACATTAAGGAAAACAACATAAACGTTAGAATAATATCCAGCGAATAATATCCAATTCAGCAAAACGTTTCAAATTTTAAAACATTTTTTAAAAATGTGAATTCCCGTCGGGTCTAAAACGCTGGCTAAGGTCTAGAAAATCGATTATGAAATAGCCTCAAATTGAACTCACCATAGCACAAGTGCAATGCTAGTATCAGAATCCGATTAGGCTTATCTGAATAAACAAGCACTATCCGATTATGTCTATTCAAATTTCTTGCAAACACGGATCGTTATTTCTGTTTCTTTTAGACCTACTCTCATGGCTTGTCGTGTTTTGTTTAAAAATATATTGATCATAGCAATACTATCAAGTAGATTATAGTAAGTATAGTGTTTCAATCTGTTATGGTCTTGTTTAGATGTGCTGGACCCAAAAAAAAAAGGTTTTAGAGTTCCGATTTTAAAAACTTTCAATGTCGAAGACGAGTTCAGTTTCGTTGCCTTGACTCAAGTTGTTTTAAGTTGTGCATTGTCAGTGTGTGTGTTTGTGTGTGTGTGTGTGTCAGTAAGTATCCGTGTGTTTTTGTGTGTGTTTGTGAGTGTTTAAAGTATGAGACTATTCCTAAACCCAATGGAAGAGGTCGTATGAAAACAAGTCACTTTATTTGCTTCAATTAAAAAAAGTTCCGAAACTATACCCTAACCCTAAAAATTAAAAAAAAAAATCAAATCACTCCTCTTAAAGTGCTTTAAGGGGGCAGTATCACCCAGAAATTTGAAAATTGACAATAAAATTTGCCAAAAAAAAACTATTATACATACACACATAAATCTTTTACCATAATAGTAAATAGCAAGGAGCTATAAAACAGCACATAAAAGAAAGTTAACGTATGATGCAAACATTTTTTAAAAATAATTTTACCAAAAATTTTTACTAAGTAATTTTTGGCTGCGGTTTTCCAACATTTAGGACCTGCCTATGTCCGGGGCTAGGAGATATCCATTGTGACAAATTTTGAAAATTTTAGAATTTTTCAAAGTCAGACCAAATTAATTGAACTTTGAGAATTCCTAAAAAATTTAACTCTCAATAGAATACTAATATCCTAGTCCCGGACGTAGCCAATAACGCAAGGAAGGTTTATACCAAATTTTAAGTACTTTACTTATGGTTTCGAAAAAATGTTTACAAAAAATTAAAAATGTGATAAAATATTAACAAAATAATTTTTTGACAATTTATTACCATACATATATTCTACAATTTATATACTGTATTATAGCAGAAGAAACGTTACTATTGCTGTACAAATTTGACATTTGTATGTCAAATAGTTTTTTTTTGGTGATAGTTTTTGTTTCCCTCCCTTAGTCTGGGTGATACTGCCCCCTTAAAATGCATCCCCTCTTCCTGTTTTTCCTCTTCCCGCTCGGCGCTCTCCTCCCAGATTCCATAACCAACCGTCATCATCTTCTGTTACAGAAAATGGAAGTCGATCCATAAACGCAAACCCATACAAAGACCCCACTAAACTAAATTACATCTTGAACCATGAGTCAAATGTATCGCAAAAGGATCGGCCGCTTCCGTAAACATTGTTCAAGTAAACCTACACTATGTTACTGTGCATTGGAAGAAGAGCACATCAATAATATGTTAACAATAACCTTTTTTAAAAAGTCAATGATAGCAATAACAACCGTTGAATTTACTCAATGATTCGAAAATACCACTGTTGAATTTAACGCAATGCTTAGCAATAACCACTGTTGAATTTCATTCAATGATTAGTAATAATCACCGTTGAAATTAACTCAAAGATTAGCAATAACCACTTTTGAATTTAACTCAGTAATTGCCAATAACCACCGTTGAATTCAAGTCAACGATAACAATAACCATGTTTGAATTTAACCAAATGATAAGCAATACCCACCATTGAATTTAACTCATGATTAACAATAACCATCTTTGAATTTAACCAAATGATAAGCAATAATCAGTGGCGTAGCGAGGTCGGGTGTGTGTCACCCGGTGCGGCACTTAATGGTGTCACCCCCCAGAGGCGTTGCGGCCCTTCCCGGGGACAAACTTTCAAGTTTTCGATTTGCACCCCCCTCAAACCTTCGATTTGCACCTCCACCTCAAGTTTTTGATTTGAACCCCCCCCCCCCCCCTCTCAAACTTTCGATTTGCACCCCCCCCCCCCCCTTTCAAGTTTTTCTCTATATGTTTTGCTACTTTTTGCCTTGGTGTCACCCCCCCCCCCCTAAATGTTGTCACCCGGTGCGGTCCGCACCCCCCGCCCCCCCCCCCCCCCTCGCTACGCCCCTGGCAATAATCACTGTTGAATTTAACTCAGTGGTTAGCAATAACCACTGTTGACATTAACGCAATGCTTAGCAATAACCACTGTTGAATTTAACTCAATGATTGGCAATAACCCCCGTTAAATTTATCTCAATGATTGGTAATAAACACCGTTGAATTTAACTCAATGATTAGCAATAACCACCGTTGTATTAATCTCAATGATTAGCAATAACCATCTTTGAATTTAACTCAATGATGATCAATAACCACCGTCGCTGTAACTCTCTGCCATATAGCATTGTGTGGAAAATAAAATCAATAGTGCCTGGTTGAGATTTCTTTGCTACAAATTCCACCCCCCCCCCTCTTCTGCTCACCGCAGATAGCCCTTTCTCTTCCCGTCCCTCCCCGTGTTAATCCCATAATGTTGATTTGTGCATTGGGTCTGCAAGTAAAAGTTGATAAAAAATATCAATTCGTTTTGACAGTTAATTGCGATGGTTAAAATGGACCGCAGCCATGAGTGGTTCAATGTGGAACGTCCCCTCCTATTATAAGAGTGGATTAACAATATTTTCGAGTTTATCCTGAGTCACAAAGTGGATTTAGCCCAAGACACCTTTTGCACACCAGGAACGCTAACTGAACACCTTTCGTATACGCTGCCCATGACGCGTCCCGTGTGTCACGTGGGAAGACCGTGTCTTCTAGCAAGACCAGTGTTTCTTCCAGACTTTTTTCTCCGGGGGGGGGGGGGGGGCTTTTGAAATTTTCGGGGGAGGGGGCGGTCAACATTTTTCGGGGGGGGGGGGGCGGACACTAGTAAAAGTGTATGTTTACTATATAAAAACCATCTCGTTCGGGGGGGGGGGGGGGGGGGGGGCGGTAGACTTTCTTCGGGGGGGGGGGCAGAGCTCCCCCCCATCCTCCCGAAGAGATGCCTGGAAGAAACTCTGAGCAAGACATCTTGAAGTGAGCCAACTCTCTTAGAACTCAGGGAATGGTAACCCAGAGAAGGCTGACTGGGTCATGTCTGCCGCACGCTTGACGGCCGAACCCCAGAAGACATTCTCTGAGGAGATCTTACCAACATTACCAGATCCAATGGACGACCAGTTTCTTCCAGGTATCTCTTTGGGGGGAGGGGGGGGGGCAGAGGCGTAGCGACCCTTCCCGGCGCCCGGAGACAAACTTTCAATTTGGTGCCCCCCTCGGGAGCAAATTTTCGATTTGCACCCCCCCCCCTCCCCTCATACTGCAAAAATGCAGCTAAAATGACATTTTAATTTGTTTTTACAGCCCATTTTGGCACCCCCTAAGGTCGGCTCCCGGAGACATATGTACCCCTCCTGCCCCCCCCCCCCCCCCCCCATCGCTACGCCTCTGGGGGGGGGGGGGCTCCCGAACTAAATGGAATTTATATAGAAAACATTTACTTTTACCAGTGTCCGCCCCCCCCCCCCCCCCGAAAAATGTCCGCCCCACACGCCCACATCCCGAAAATATCAAGTGTCCCTTCCCCCTCCCTCCCCCCGGAGAAAAAAGTCTGGAACAAACACAGAGAACGACCCCTGCTAAATTACAGAGGTATCAGCAGACAGGAAATGAGGCAAGCAGACTTACATAAACATATGTGGGACTTAATTAGGATAATAATTCGGGATTATAATTCGGGATTAAGACAAAACTGCAACAAGTGTTTTCTTGAAGTGATCATGCGAAATAACGAGTTGTGCATCCGTTAAAACACAGACAAGCACACAATCAGGATCTAAAGCAAAAACAAAAATAAAATTACTCGCACAGTATATCGTTAGAATGTGGTTATGCTAACTTTTTAACATATCATTATACAAGGATATGATTGAGACAAGCTAGATTATTCGACACAGTTTTTTTTAATAAGTTAAACCTAAAAGTCGATACCAGCTGTCGTAGAGCGCAGATATTAGATACAATTGCATTTGCGTGTGGATAGACTGGAACATTATATGCTCTTTCAGTCAGATAAAGAGCTGGGGAAGTAAGGAACAAGCCATGCTAGATGGAAATCCCATCCCTTTTACCTACCTTGGTCACAATATATATGAGCAGTGGGGAGTTGGGGGAGGGGGGTAACAGATGTAGATATGATAACATTGACAGACACAGAAAGAGCTGCCTTCATTCAGCTTAAGAAGATGTGGACCCAGGAGCGTAGCGAGGGGGGGGGGCGGGGGGTGCGGACCGCACCGGGTGACACCATTTAGGGGGGTGACACCAAGGCAAAAAATAGCAAAATATATAGAGAAAAACTTGGGGTGCAAATCGAAAGTTTGAGGGGGGGGGGGTGCAAATCGAAAGTTTGAGGGGGTGGGGGGGGGTGCAAATCGAAAACTTGAAAGTTTGTCCCCGGGAAGGGTCGCAACGCCTCGGGGGGGGGGGGGGGTGTGACACCATTAAGTGCCGCACCGGGTGACACCCGACCTCGCTACGCCACTGTGTGGACCTCGAGAGAGATCCACCTGAAAACCAAAATTTGCATAATCTACTCCATGATAAATTTTGTTTTGCTGTATTGAGCAGAAACCTAGATGACAACCAAAACTAGATTAGGAAAAGCGCAGGCGTTCATCAAGAGATGTCTCAGGAGTATTCTACAGATTTGCTGGCCAGACACCATCAGCAATGCCAACATTAGGCAAAGTAGCCTACCAGACGAAGTCTTTTAAAGGAAGAAGTAAGGAAGCCAAAAGGGAATTGAATTGGCAAACTTTGAAGTAGAACCTACAAGACAAGCGAACGAAAAGCCATCAAATAATATCCCCCCAAAGAAAGTCTACCCCCCCCCCCCCCCCGAAAATTTCAAGTGCCCCCCCCCTCCCCCTCCGGAAAAAAAAGTCTGGAAGAAACACTGATCCTGGTGACGTGAACTTGAGGCAGACACTGGTAGGTTTGGTGAACTCTGGAGACAGCTGACTGAGGAGAGGGTGATCGTGTGCTTCGCGGAGTAGATAATCTTCATAGCTCTACAAGAAACATTTTGCTTAGATTATTGTTCCTTCTCTCTTGTCAACTTAAGCTTAGTGTCAATGGACTCGACCGAGAATAGTCTCGTAATTTTTTTGGAAGGCCCATTAAATATTTTAATTATCATGTACGATCTTAATAAAAAATAAATATGGTTTATAAAAATCTGGCTGATTTTTGTTGGACTGTTGAAAATAATACAACTGTACCGTAGTCTTACACTCAATTTTTTTTTTTTTAAGTTCTCTGGTTTTGCAACTTCCATAGCATCGATTCTAAAAATATTACATTTCTTGTGTTCCAGGCTTACGTTTTTAGTTTTTGTTATTTTTACGGTCGCCTTGATTGCAAAATCTAAAAAAAAAAAAAAAAAAACACGTTTAAAATTTATTTATTTTTTTGCTCGTCAACTCGGTCATGTCCATTCATTTAAAGTGTTCCTGAAAAAAAAAAGTTTTGTATCTGCCTTTTTTTATGCTAAGGAGGTTTGTTTCCTTATCCCTTTCAGAATGTTGCAGAGATGAGTTATATAGATAAGTGTCATTAATTTAAATAGCCGCGATGAGCGATCCGTTGCACTTTTTTCGTATGTCGGGGCACTTATATGTCGAGATACCATACTGGTTTATGTTCTACCCTTTTCAGAGGCGTAGCGACCCTCCCGGCGCCCGGGAACAAAACTTTCGATTTGCACCCCCCTCGAACTTTTCATTTGCACCCCCCCCCCCCTCAAACTTTCGATTTGCACCCCCCCTCGAACTTTTCATTTGCACCCCCCCCCCCCCTCAAACTTTCAATTTGGCGCCCCCCCCTAAGGTCGGCGCCCGGGGACATATGTCCCCCCCCCCTCGCTACGCATCTGACCCTTTTGAATAGTAAACCTAATCTGTTTGTATATACCTCAGCATATTCGTCGACTAGATACATTACTGGGATCGTTCGCCTACCGCCCCGAGTTTCTTCCAGGCATCTCTTCGGGGGGGGGGGGGGGGGGAAGAAACACTGAACCCGAACTAGTGACGCCACTGATCGCACCCTCCTGTAAATAAAAGCTACTCGGTCCTAAATAGGGGTGTATATATATATATAGGGATATATATATATATATATATATATATATATATATATATATATATATATATATATATATATACGCACCTACGTATATATACGCCCCAATACAATCATAGATCTAGCTGTTACAGTTTTATTAGTGTTTATAACTTTATAGTCACTTAGTTAATCGATTGTAGGTCGCGACTCAAGACAGTAATGTATCGATTAACCTTAATAACTAAGCGGCAAGAAAATCTAACTCTTGCCGAGATTTACTTCGTAGTTTACATTAACTTATCTGCATACGGTATTACACCGTTTTTTATCAATAGATTAGATTGAGACTGTTAAGTTTACAATGATGCATTTAATATCAAACAAAAACTATTTTAAATATCTTTTGTTATAAATAATTTCCTTTTGCGAATCGATATTAATTTTGGTATTGTTACAGAGTACATTTTTCGCTGTGGTCCAATGCATTAAAAATCTGGCACACTTACTAGCGACAATTCAACTTCCGTTGCTTTGAGTAGGATCGCTACATGTTTAGTTAACAGTAGTTAACACCAAATATTAACTTTTCAAAATTATGCTTTAGGTTTCATTAAGGCAAGGTAACTTGGTTATCCCTTTTTAATCACCTAATTTATTGTAGTGATGTGGTTGCCATTTAGTTTTGCGTATTACCTTTTATATGTAGATTCTTGATCTATCTTCTCTTGGGTGTGTGCTTTTGTGTACTGCAGTCTGCAGGGCTAGCGTACTTCTTACTTCTTCTTAGTAACGACGGCAACGGTTGTAGATCTAGAAATCTATGTCATTCTATGTTCATGTTCTGCTAGGCCCTATGATAAGAATCTGGCTTGTTGACTAAACTTCACTAGTCTTAGGAAAAATAACTTGACATCTAGATCTAGCATTGAACATTTTACTCCTTTAGTGAAGTTTAGTGTCTAAAAATCATGGCGTTGATTATCCAGTTATTTTTAAAGTTGAATAATAAAACAAAAAAACAAAACAGGCTTAAGTTTTGGGCCCAATAATTTAATAAACTTTTTCTTGTAGTTTCTAGTATTATTGTGAAGGCCTGCTTATTACTTGATAAATGAATCAAATGATCATATCATATAGGCCTAGATCTAGTTAATTAATACTGCAGAGAGACTAGTTTACTAGATCCTCTGGAAGCTTACATAATACTAATAATACATAGAGTAAATCTGCCTGGCCCGACTATGTGCCTCGAAACGAACAACTCCATAACTCTCACTTTGAATACTAATTGCACTGTTATTTGAATGTTTTATACAGAAACATTATAATTGGTAGCAAATAGGCCTATGTCCATTTATAAGTCCATTTATATCAAACTTTGATCCATTTGAATTACCCACAGTGGGATATGACCAATTAAAAGCAACCCGTCATGTAGGCGGCCATTTTATGTTGCCGGGACAAGCAAAGCCTCCTCCCAACTTAGCGTCTTTTTAAAACGTTTATTTTTTTTTCCAGAAAAAATGAACTGAAATTGAATAGGATAGGCTACAGAACATATATTTTTATAGAAAATGCTAATTTTCCTTACTAAATACATTTTTGGGGGGTAGTCATAAGGAGGATGAAAATTTACGTGTTTTGCCTGGAAACGATTACCCATAGTAAACCATAACACAAGCATTTTTATTTGGAAGAGTTATCTCCCCTATTATTTTTTTTCCAATGTTATGAATTATATTATTTTTGGCATTTAAAAACAAATACACACTGAAACACAAAACTAAACTCATAAAATATTAATAGTACAAGATTATTTATTCAACTGAACTGAAAAAAACAGCAAAAATATGACTTAATCGGATGGAGGAAAGACCAGTCGTTTGCAGGCAAAACCGGGAAAATTTTATTCGGGTACAGGACGACTGGGTTGTCTGTTTCGGGGGCATATATTTAAAAGTTATATTGCAAATGGAAAAAAAGGGAATACATATTTTTATTCTTCTTTGGCTGAAGAGTATTTCTATGCTTTGGTTTTCATTCTATGTCAAATAGTAACGAAATTAGGTGTCTCGAACCGGAAAGAAGTCTCCGTTTCGGGCTAAGGGTGTTCGGGGCGGTAATGTTACTCTAGATCTAGATTCTATTACATTTTTTTTAAATGATGGATTTTTTTTACCAGTGTTTGATAACCCTAATTTCTAACCATAAGACTAGTAGGCCATTTAGAATACAATTTCTGGGTTTGTTTGTTTAACCCTCTTAAGAAGTAGCTTTATTGAAGAGCCAGTGTAAAGAAGTCAGGCCTACCTTTAAGATTTGCACTTGAAATCCAATTTTTTAAAAATTATTTTACATGCATGATAATATATATTATCTTTTAAGAAATTGAATAAGCTAATATGATTTTTATAAATCAGTCTTAACATTTATAAATGAGCTTCCTGATTTGCAGAATTTATCCCTGAAAAAAATTTGACTCAACTAAATTAAGTAAATTAGGGTAGTTTTCATTACGTGGTAGATTTTAAAACCATCATCAGTTTTAGAAATTACAAATACCAGTTTCTATTTAAGTCAATTAAGGGGGCACTACACCGTACATACAAAAATTTACAAAAAAATTTTTTTTAAGAAAACAAACACATGTATTGCAGTTATAAAGATATTTTATATACTTTTAGACCAATGTGAATGTGTCTTCAGCGTTAGCCGATTAAAAAATACAGAAATAAATGATTTAGACATATCATGCTTCAATCTGTTTAACTCAATAACCATTTAATGTATTGACTTAAAACTTCTAATTTAAATAAAGGAGAGGATTCCTAACAGGAGAATAGAGAGACTTTTTGAATATATGACAAAATGTTTAAGTTACAAATTTTTTGTTTTTAGATTAAAATATTAACCATGAAATCAACTTTGAAATTCTCTAAAAACAAAACTACTCAAGATAACCTAAAAAAGTCTCTATTACTCTAACAGTAATTATGTTGTGTTTCTACTGTACAAATTTCATTGAAATCTAATAGACAGTATTTGAGATCATAATTTTGAAGTTTTAAAACTGGTAAAAAAACAAAATTGTGAGAAAAAGGGGAAAACGTGTTTGAAAATGAAAAAAAACTGTTAAACACTCTTTATATCTTATCAAAAGCTTATCATATAGTTTAAGCAATGTATACAAGATACTATAATCAAAGTTTCAATCAAATCAAGCAATAATTAGTCTTGGTAATTAGGTTTAATGAGGTGCACCCCCTAAAAATAAATTGTAAATAAGAGTTATCAAAAATATTTTAAAAATTAATAAAAGCTTTTAAATCAAATAATATCCTAGTAAAAGCTTATTAAATAGTTTTAGTATGTACAGAAGTTACTATTATCATTTGGTTTCTGAAATTAAGGAGTAATTATTCTTGTAAATCAGGTTTTATAAATGTACCCCTGAACAAAAAACTTCAAAACAGGTCAAGTAAAATTTACAAAAAAATTGAATTAGCTTACAAAATAGCTACATAGAGGTACAGTATACAACTCTGAAAACATTTGCATATTACTAACATTACAAAAACAAAATAGTTACAGTAGGCCTAATCATTCTCTATTTAGAAAGCCGAAGAAAAATATGATGATCTGCCTTCAGCCTGAACTAGTTTCTGTTGGGCTATGGGTGAAATAACAGCCATCTTTCAGTATTACTAACTGTCATGTAATCCCATGATTGGGGCCATATGCCTAGATGCATGCAGAAAGACTTTCATTTGGGTTGAATCTATCATGCAACTGCTCAATATGGCATTTGTCGTCAGTTGCTAATAAACATTTTGGACAGCTTTGGCAACATGTTCTAAGATGAATGATGAACCTTTGTGAGATAGCGGTGTTGAATTATGTACCATGACACATTTGCCAGAAGCACCAGGAGGTTTTCCCTGTCTGTCAATCCTGGTGTGTGTCCTTTCATCTGTCAAAGGGACATGATTAGAAGGAGCTCCAACTTTCCACCTCAGTTCCCTGTACTGCCAGTCTTACTTGAAACTGCCTTCTTGAAGTAGGTCTGGAGATTTTTTCAGCTGCTGAAATGAGATTGAGACAATATACTGATCTATACATTCTAGCTATCAGAGTGATTTCAAGAATTCAAACAAGTTTGACAAATCCTAATACCTGCGTAAGACTTCCAATCTATCCACTCAGTGCATTACGGCGATTAGACTGCAGAAGCACTAAATTTTCTTTGCGATGGTTGGTGGAAGTAGTGTAGCTGCAACCGATGCATGTGCACTGAGATGCAGGTACTGTAGGTGCATCTAGTGCATCTGTGCAGTCCCAAGTGATGTGCATCAACCCTAGCAAGCTTGGCAGCACTAGCTTTGAGACTTCAGGCATTGACTGTAAAAATATTTAAAAATAATAAGGCATATTGTTATTTCTAGATCTATCTATTATTCTATTATAAACTATTGTTTGTATTTATAGACTCATATTTACCTATATAGATCTGGACTAGAATCTAAATTCTACTTCTAGATCTTGATCTAGGTTTTAGATTTAGAATCTCCAATCTAGATCTAAATCTAGATCTAGATTTCTAGTTCTAGATCTAGAATAGATCTAGATTCGAGATCTAGATCTAGAACGACTCATTATCGATAAGGAATAATAGTCCAAGTTTATTGATGAAAATACAATTAATAACTATATTTTAGAAAATAATTTCAGTAAAATAGTAATTAAATCAAATCTTACCGTAAAAAGAAGCCAACAAACAAAAAATGTGCACTTATTTGATAAAAAAGAAGCACTCAGGTTCGCAGATGTCGAGTAAAGGAAGTCATGCGCTGAGCAAAATAATAGCCGGTATCTCGGCAACCGCTTACATTTCGGTCATATGTCGCCTTGACATGAGCTAATTTTAGTAACTTACAACATGGCTTCGCCTGGTAACCAATGGGAATACAGCTTTTCTTATTTCCATCATGCATTCACCTCGCGATTTCTATTTTAGTATTTAAAACTAGGTCAATGTATTTAGGTTATTTAAATGAGCAATTGCAAGCCGGTCATTCTGATATACGGCTTGCTATGCTAGGTCGCTTAGTTAAGAATCGACAGGCATGTTTATGGAGGCCATTTTTCCGTAAATTTATATTTTTCCAGGCACACACACCTTCTTCAAATGCACAAATATGTATGAAAATGTCAATTTACAGTTAAAACGATAACGGCATTAGGTAAATAAGATGTTAATGTATAGAAATAAAAAATAAAAAAAAATCGAAAAAAAAATAAAAATAAAATAAAAAATCAAGCTGAGTACGGTGTTGTAGCCCCTTAAGAATTGTTGGATGTAGTTTAGACATCATTTCTTTTTTGTCTTGCAAGCGGTGCTTTAGTGAAAGTAGCTCTCCTTATTCTTTGTGTTCTACAAATCAAATAACTCCTAACAGCTTTATTAATGAAAACCAGCATATGATTAATAGATGTTTGAAAGCCTTAGTTTTATATACATGACAACATCTGTTAATACTTCATTTGTATGGTTATATCGTCCAAAATATCCTCCCTCAATAATGCCGAAAACATTGCGGGAAAATGTGTACAGCACCAAAATCTAATCGTTTAGTTAGATGTATTACTATATGTATGCTATGTCGCCTAATTTCTAGAAATAGAATTAATTATGCTTTCCTCATTGCTGATCATTTTTATTATATTTTTTTATAATTGAAAATATGAATTATTAGTTGAATTGCAGTTCATATAGCTTGAAATACTTATTCTCTGTCAATTTAAAATGCAAATATTGTCACAACACACAAAAATATACAGTAGTTCAAACTGCAATGTGCCACTCCATTCAAGAAAGCATATGTTTACTTAGCTGTTAGTCAAACTTTACAACTCTAATTCAAATTAATTTTCAAATTTTTCTTACACATTTAGGTAAGATTAAGTACTCTATTTTGAGTTCAAATCCGGGTACAAATCAGTAGTCCGCCCCTGAGTCAACCCAGCTCTGATGGGTACCTAACTCACGTTAGGGCAAGTAAAGGCAGCTGGGCATAGTGCTGACCAAACTATCCCTTCGTATGCAGAAGTCACAGAAACAAGAGAACACTACTTCACTTGCCCAGTAGACCGTCATGTTTGAAAGAGAACTTTACTAAGTGCTCTATTTACTTAGAATTAAAAGCAAACAAGAATAAACCCAGTTTTAATGGAGGTCACATGCCAAGTACTTGCCCCATAGTTTTTTTTTACAAAAGTGACGAAGGATAGGCCCACTGTCACTTTGGAATTTTTTCTGTAATAATAAGACAAAGATTTACTATATGCTAAATTGCCTTAGTTTACTATTGAAAATCGGATTATTGATACTTTTTGATACATTTTGATATTTTCATAAAACTGCCTAATTTAAGGGATTGGGTTATTAAGCTTATCCTTAGTGTAAAAGAAGATTCTATTATTGTGTCATTATTCGATACAGTATAAACTCCCCAGGTTTTTATCTATACTAGGGTTTAAATTAATTTTGTCCAGCACTTTATTTTAGCCCACTTTTATTACCACCTCTCCTAGCAACACAACAAAAGGCTTGGTTAAAGTAACAATGAAATGGGCAAAGTAAAAAAAATATTCAAGAGCAAAGATGTAAAATACAAGATTGATCACTTAGCAAGATTGATCATGTAGCATTTTTATCCTGCAGCTGTTTCCAACTTGTAGCTTCTATGTGCTTTCATTTTACTGCACCTGAATTTCAACAGTTGGATGATTTTTTTGTCTGTTTGCTAATACTGCATGCTTTGAACTTTTGTCTCATTATCTACTTGTTGCTCAGCACATAATGGCTCATATATGAACCCCACTCTAAAAGCTTGCCTACGCATCACATTTCTTGAACTCTCTCCTAACAAATATAACACATCTCACAAAAGTTTTAACCCATCTCTATATAGGTGTGTGATGTCAATAATAATAGCCCCTTATCCAGTAGGGTTCCTCAATCAAAGGTGGTTGTATCTGGTTGCTATCAACAATGGTACCATGCTCATTTAATTAGAGAATTTTTTGTTTGCTTAGTTCTACTGACCATCAAAAAAAATTTTAACATATGTTTCAAATAACTATAGATGAAAGTAGTGTATATATCAGGAGGGCATAATTTAAAATTTGCTTCTGGTCATGACATTTTTTTTTAAAGACATTAGTATTGTTAAATCTGTTTAAAAATTTTCAATTGGCCGCAGAAAATGACCTAAAGAAAATTTTGAATGTTGTGGATTACTAATTGTTAAATAGGCCTCTGTTGAAGATAGCTGAAGGCGTCCGTGCAAGAAGACTCTGGGAGACAGCTTTGACTGTTATTAATTCATGTAGCACATGTTGCTGTTATACTCATTTTTAATTTAAATTATATCGCTTGATCAGTTATTTCCTCTGTCATATAAACAATGCAGTCATCCTGTGTTGTTTGTTGTCATTGACATTAGTAATAGTGCTTAGCCTGCAATTAACCCTTTCTGCTTTAAAATTTGTTATAATAACTATATTACAATTGTGGGTTTGTGTTTTGTCATCTCTACAAAATTGATAACAAGATATTTTAAAACTTTTGTTGTTTGTATTTCTGAGATAATAAAACTAATTAGTTTTTTGTCCAAAGTTGGCTGTGAGCCACGTTTCGCCATCATATCACAAATCAAATAAGTAGCAACATGTCAATTTAGGAAAAATGTTCAGTTATTTTTACTTGCTTAGACGTGAAAGCTATTTATTTTTTAATGAAGCAAAAAAATAATTACTACCAGTGTTATCTTATATTTCTAAAACAAACACCAGAGAATCCACTGTTGATTTAAATCCCTGTGCATGGTGGACATGTGACTTGCACATTAGCATGGCAGTGATGCAACTGCAATATTGTCCCTAGATTTCTTCAGGAAAACTCCAGCTATTAAATAATAATATGCCCTTTTACTAACAAATTATTAGTTTTTTAAAAACAAGTCAATACATAGGCATATTGTGGTTGAGTTTTATAAAATAGATCCCACTACGTCATTCAGTTGTAACATAAGCTATGCTTAGGATTGTTTTTACTTGTCATCTGCTGTATTTCCCATAGCTATTTATTACATGGGTTTATTCAGAAATGTATTAATATACCTGATTGAATATTTTTTATTTTAGTTTGTCAACCTGGTCCCTTGAAACTACACAATATTTAACCATGAAAATGGGAAGGATGCGATTTCAGTACTGCAAGGTATGTGTAATTTTAGTGTGTGGTAACTTTGGAATTAGCATTTCTGTCACTGTGCTATTTCCACTCTCTTTCTTTCAAATACTATCTAAAGCTTTGCTATTTAATGAAGGTAGTAATAACTAAGCCTAGAATGTGTGTAGTTGATGTACTGATGTCATACAACAACACATGCTCTGACATGGGGTAAAAAATACTCTTAAGATTTATTTAATAACTTAAGCTCTAACTTAAGCTCTGATGTTAACTATGGTCAGCCCTATGTTGTGCCACCATTTCCCTAGTTTAATAACAATGTCATCAAACCCCCATCATGTTTCTGACAATGATTGCTTGATCCCCCAGGTTATCATAGCCACCTCTATGGTGTGGATAATGCTTGATGTATTTGTGCTGATGTATTTCACTGACTGCACCAATGGACCAAGGTGTAGTCCCCCTGAAGGGGATCCCAAAGCACTGCCTGACAAGTCCAAACCTGGTTTCTTAGAAAAAATATTCCCCAAAGGTAAGCAAGATTTTTCTGTGTTGTTTTTTCTTACCATGTACATTTGGCTAGTTTGTTACAAAGCTAACACAGCTTCCATAAATGATGTAATATGTGTCTGATGAAATTTGATTGTTCTCCCTCCACTTAATCATACAGTGTGACACGCTGAGCCAGCCTCCCCATTCATCTTGTCATGACGGCTCTATTATTGTCATATTGGCAATATGTTTCCCTGTCATTACTCACAAAATTAATTGTTACGAGTCTATAGACATGGAAAACTATTTTTTTTCTTCTTTATGTTTGAAAAAGTGTATAATGCAACATTTTTCCTGTTGATTATTGGTGGGCAAGACTCTTTAACTTATTCATGACACCACACTTAGGATAGGTACTGTGGCCCTAACCCCCCATTAAAAATATTATTTATGCAAGCTGCCAGAACAATTTCTCAATTAAAGAGCCAAGCTATGTAGCATTGAAAGGTCTTTTTCTCTCTTTTTTGTTTATGTCTTGTATAAAACCTTAGTTTTTTTGCAATCATCTTTTTTTATGTGTGCATGCATTTACTCTTGGTTGAGTTTAAGATATAGTTATACTTTAGTTGCTCCATACATACAACGTATTCATTACTTATTTGATTAGATTGTCTTTGATGTAGGTAATCTAAACTCACTATTGTGTTTACTTTATTAGCCATTATTTTATTCACCTACTTTCCAAAAACCCTGATTGGTATTAAGTTGGCAGAATAATTCTTAGGAATATATTAATTATATAGCTTTTTACCAAACATTTTAATAACAGATTAGTTGTCTCTCTTGTTCTTAAAAAAATACTGATATGAATGGAATCTGGTAATGTAGGTGTCAAGGTTTAATTGAATTTTGACAGCCCTTGGCTAAATCAGACATGGAGCGGAAATATTTGGGTGAAAGGGGCCAAATGTTTATTTTACAATAAACATTGATTTGTGTGTTAACTTTCAACTCAACTCACATTCAACTTCACTCCTCTACTTTTTTGCAGTAACAACTAAAGGTAATAGTGCCCAGCAATTCTTAGTCTGGTATCTTAGGCTCGGTAATGTGTCATTTTAAATTTATGGTCAGCCAACTTTAAAGCTATGAATAGCAAAAGAATAATTTGCCTAAGATTGAGGAAAAATTGCATTTTCTTAATTTTATTTTGCATTGAGTTTCATTTTTACAATTGATTTTGGTTTAATTTTCTTTACAAAGTGGATACCTATCAATCTATATATATATATTTCATACATTCTACCTCTTATTTTTAGATTATTTTTTTTGTGAAAATTACATTAAGTATTTTGTGTTTTTTTTTTTTAATGTTGTTTTAGCTTTTTCAAAAAAATATACATAGATGAAAAAGCTTGTCTCTCAATTCATGTGTACATTTTTTCTACTAAATGTGATTGACTATACATCTAGATCATTTCATGTAGATTGTATGTACCAATAGACAAAATTTATTTTGTGAAATTTGTGTCTTGCACATAGTTTGTAAATTAGACTTTTTAAGCCACTGCTATTTTTATGGTGAGTCTGTGTACTCTTATTTACTAAAAGCATTTATTGGTAGAGATTTTTCTGTTTTGCCACAGATCTCCTGTTAATTGCACTACCTTCCAAACTGGTGATCATTGTATTACTCTTTCTGTAATTACAAGGTACACAATAAATATTTCCCATCCTAATTACAACCTAGACAGATGGCTCTTTGCCGAATATGTTTCTGGCGCCTCATAGAAAATGGAAAAAATATAATGTGGACAAAATCAATAGGAAGGAGATAGGAAAAATGATTGAGGACTACAGTAATTGTAGTAAAGTCCCTTATAAATCTGGGCTGGGGAGAATGACACTGTTCACTTAGTTAGCTTCTCACAAAACTACTGTTGGTTTTTTTTTCTTTTGTATGTGTGTGTGTGTGTGGAAAATATGACTTTTATTTCAAGGATAAGAGACTTTGGATTAGGATCTGTGTTTTTATAATATGCGGGTGTACTTTGCATTGTAGTTCAACAGTTCTTTCTATAATGGGAGCAGAAATTGTAAACCATTTGGAGTTGTCTTTTAATCTCATGACGTTCAGCTTCCACGGCTGTGCTGGCTTCGTGGGATGAAAACCAACATGCAATCTGCAGGCTTAAAATAACACAATGGCTACTTTAAATAACACAACAGGGTTAAAATAGACCCCTCATCCACTGAAAAGCATCATTAAGGGAATAGAGTATTTCAACCTCGTCTATGTTGATCCCTTCTTTTTACATGGCAGAGGAAAACGCCAGACAACTTGAGAAACCTGGTTACGATTTTTTTATTTAATTTTTTTTTTTTTTGTGTCACATGTCGGGTCTATACGCGTCGGCCATCTTTCCCCGTGCGATAGAAATGTGGGTTGATTCAAAGGTTAACCACGTCGCTACTATAATTAGCTGTTATCGTGTTTCTATGTTCTAGCATTGCACCTCTAGATAGATCGATATTTTTTGTATCAAGTTCCTTGGTCGAGGGAAGCGTCCTTACCTTGACGGCGGGGGAAGTGGTATCGTTGTCTTGAGGCGTAGCTTGCCTGTCCGTAAGGTGATCTGTACTCGACGTTTTCCCTAGCACACCCGCCCGTCTTTAACCAAGGGACCCATGGGGATATTTGTACGCAGTCCTACCCATTGATAGTTCAGTATTGTAAAATCCAGTGTAACACATCGACTAGGCTTAGACTACGTATACCCCTCCCCCCCCTCCCAAGGAATTAGCATTTATTTATATGCAAATTATATATACTTCAACCCGTGTCCGCCCTCCCGAAAGTTACTAGTCGACCCCCCTCCCGGATACATAAAGACTGAAAGAAACCCTGATAATTTATGCTACTGACGGTACCAGTCTGTGATCCATTCAATACACAACAGTACACCAGTTGTTGAGCTGAATGTATCGGAATTACCCTGTATGCCAGCCCTTTGAGCTGTGGCTGTGTGATAATGTCATTTTGAACTGGATAGAACTCAGCTCAATATAGAGTTAGCCTACACTGGGCGTGTAATTACAAACACCTTATCTGGTTAGCGCCATAAAACACCGGCATAATTTTCTTCTCCTGCCTTCATAAGGTAAATATCAATACTTGGGTGGAGAACTGGCTCTGTCTTGCTAGATTTATGTTTCTTTCTTTGCTCTCTGGGATATCTTAACTATAGGTTGTGTCTTAAGATAGGGCAGAAATGATGGTTTAACTTACGGTTGGGTAGAAGTGATGGTTTAACTTAAGGTTGGGTAGAAGTGATGGTTTAACTTAAGGTTGGGTAGAAGTGATGGTTTAACTTAAGGTTGGGTAGAATGATGGTTTAACGTAAGGTTGGAGAGAAGTGATGGTTTAACTTAAGGTTGGACAGAAGTGATGGTTTAACTTTAGGTTGGGTAGAAGTGAGGTTTAACTTAGGGTTAGGTAGAAGTGATGGTTTAACTTAAGGTTAGGTAGAAGTGATGGTTTAACTTAAGGTTAGGTAGAAGTGATGGTTTAACTTAAGGTTAGGTAGTAGTGATGGTTTAACTTAAGGTTGGGCAGAAGTGATGGTTTAACTTAAGGTTAGGTAGAAGTGATGGTTTAACTTAAGGTTAGGTAGAAGTGATGGTTTAACTTAAGGTTAGGTAGAAGTGATGGTTTAACTTATGGTTAGGTAGAAGTGATGGTTTAACTTAAGGTTGGAGAGAAGTGCTTTAAGGTTGGGCAGTCTGATGATGTATTGAGCAGACTGGTGATGTTATAAGTTTTGGCAGCCTTGCTCAAGTGTGTCAATGTCCTTTAGTTTTGTCAGACTCAACGTCCTCTGCCTCTAGAGCTTCACTATGGGTCTTGTGTTTTTAACTGAACTACCTCATTGAAGCCGAAAACTCTAAACCTAGCGTAAGTCAGCGTGCATTAGCCTACATGACCTGAAGGGATGGTGCCGAGATAGATGGCTGATTGGTGATCCAAGCATCGAATTTATTACAGGAAACAAAATAGCCACGCCATAAATCTTTATCAATCTTATATCACACGAGTCGTTTGCCACTTTTTGACATTACGTTATAACTGTTTTTTTAATGATTTGAAATAAGTGTCATTTGGTTTCAGTTGGGGAAATTGTATCTCGATCCTTTGTCTAGGGGGTAATGGATTTTAACGCCATGGTTGTTTAGTGCGGGCTGTTGGTTGGTTCAGGCTTTAAAAATGATTAAGACCCGTCTCTAGGGGGATCGGAGCATGGATTCTATTTTAGTACACAGGCGGAACGTTCATTTTGTCTGACGTTCCTGAAGATTTTTTCCCCGCGATTCCTTGTTTAAAAAAAAAAAGATCTATACCCAGTAGTCAGGTGAAGTATTTCTAGCGTGACCAAGTGTATTGCAGCCAGCGGCTAGGCACAGTGCAACAATACAACCAAATGTTGCTGTGGGCTGTCTCTTGCGTTTATTATTTAATGAGCGTATTTTGATTCGCCCTGTTGTTGTGTTCAGCTGTCGCCACGTCTACACAGTGATCTGCTGTAGGATATATTGATTTGTAGCCTGTATCGAAGGATAACTTCCATGTTGTTGAATCTCCTCCACTTGGGGATAGTTAGTTTTCTGGTTTGATGGGCTTCCTTGACGTGGGTTAAAGGCGTCTGTAATTGACGGTTGTACGGGCTCTATGCTGCTGTGTTCCAGACAGAATGTAGTATACGTGTCTATTTCGCTTACCACCCGCAGTTTTATATTTGATATATATATATATATATATATATATATATATATATATATATATATATATATATATATATATATATATATATATATATATATATATATATATATATATATATATATATATATATATATATAAACTGATTTAGTTCATCTTTTTGTTTTGACTCACCGTAGTATTTAAATATCTGGTGTCCCTTGAAATGTATCTGTTGTTCATGTTTGTTCTGTTATTCTCTGTATCAACTGTAATGAATACCGGGATTAGTCTTTCGCCCTAATCCCTTGCGAATCATTACTATAGCTAATTCAATTAGACGTTTGGCTGAACTTAACAGCAGTTACATAATCTCTATTGATTTCTTCCGTCTAATGATATGGAGGCTTTGAATATTAAATTTTGTTTCATTATTCCCATCATGTTTCTGGACTTTGAGTTTTTAGTGTGTTAACATTCGATCGGCGAGTCATACATCTTTACAAACGGTTCTCAATCAGTCGGATGATCGGTCGGGTTGTTGTCGGTGTGCAGGATAAAGACAATGGCTTGACATGACATACATATGGTTTTTTTTAGGTTTGGTTTACACGTAATAACATGAAAGTCTATGATGGGTCACTGGTATAACAAAGGAAGACCGCTGTATTAAATTAGAATGATACGTGTGTGTCACTGGTATAACAAAGGAAGACCACTGTATTAAATTAGAATGATACGTGTGTGTCACTGGTATAACAAAGGAAGACCACTGTATTAAATTAGAATGATACGTGTGTGTCACTGGTATAACAAAGGAAGACCACTGTATTAAATTAGAATGATACGTGTTTGTCATTAGCTAGGCTAGCTGTCGTACCTAACTAAACGATCGTGTTATAACTACGCGTGCACTCTACTGTATATCCGGGTAACATTAAAAAAAATGAATCGAATAGTTTAGTTGACGAATAGTATTAAGTAAATGTTACTAGTTTGATTAGTTATGAGTGGTTTATTGATATATAAAAAAAAATCTCAGTTATGGGTCAGTTGAACAAATAAAAGGCGGGTAACCGCTGCATTAGACGATAAACAATATAGATCTTCCCGCTTGATACACCCTGTCCACGTCACCAGTTAGAGAACCGCTGCATTATACGATAAACAATATAGATCTTCCCGCTTGATACACGCTGTCCACGTCACCAGTTAGAGAACCGCTACATTAGACGATAAACAATATAGATCTTCCCGCTTGATACACCCTGTCCACGTCACCAGTTAGAGACCGCTGCATTAGACGATAAACAATATAGATCTTCCCGCTTGATACACCCTGTCCACGTCACCAGTTAGAGAACTGCTACATTAGACGATAAACAATATAGATCTTCCCGCTTGATACACGCTGTCCACGTCACCAGTTAGAGAACCGCTACATTAGACGATAAACAATATAGATCTTCCCGCTTGATACACCCTGTCCACGTCACCAGTTAGAGAACCGCTGCATTAGACGATAAACAATATAGATCTTCCCGCTTGATACACCCTGTCCACGTCACCAGTCAGAGACCGCTGCATTAGACGATAAACAATATAGATCTTCCCGCTTGATACACCCTGTCCACGTCACCAGTTAGAGAACTGCTACATTAGACGATAAACAATATAGATCTTCCCGCTTGATACACCCTGTCCACGTCACCAGTTAGAGAACCGCTGCATTAGACGATAAACAATATAGATCTTCCCGCTTGATACACCCTGTCCACGTCACCAGTTAGAGAACCGCTGCATTAGACGATAAACAATATAGATCTTCCCGCTTGATACACCCTGTCCACGTCACCAGTTAGAGAACCGCTGCATTAGACGATAAACAATATAGATCTTCCCGCTTGATACACTCCTTCCACGTCACCAGTTAGAGAACCGCTACATTAGACGATAAACAATATAGATCTTCCCGCTTGATACACATGGTCCACGTCACCAGTTAAACAACAGGTCTTGCCAATATTTGTCTACCTCCTGTTTACACATGGCGATACACACGTCCCATAAATTACCGCTGATAAGCCCTATGATAATGTGCCGCAATTGCTAAAAGTAAAAACACATCGATGGTCTAGCCTGACAATAAAGCCTCATATTTCAAGTGTCCCGGCTCTTGAGTTTAATTATCTCTGCGCATCTCGCACATCGGGAGCTGCCTCCTTAAACTTGAATATTCAATTAGAGTCGTTACTAAACAACTTAACACGTGTGTAGTGTGCATTCAGCACAATAGACATAGATGTGTGTTGTTACGTGAGTTTATTTATTGCTTCTCTATACACAAGTATGTCGTGTCTACTTGTCGGTGTTTAAACGCTCATTAAAGTTGGTTGCATATCTCTTTGTTGTATAGCTGTAGCTGAGGTTTCTTTTCCATCAACATACGTTTGATGTCTACAGTTGCTGTCGTTTGAGTAGCTTAGGCATCTACCAGTCTTTGCTTTAGGTTGTCTCATTTCTGGCATGAGCACAATCTGTCTTCTCACTTAAACATACTGACCCATCTACTAACTCATCCTAACTAACTTAACCAAGGTGACCCACCTACCCATTTGACCAACAGTTAACTCTTACAAGTGCTGAGTGCTAGGACGCGTGCAGTCAACTCCCCCATACCACATTAGTTCAACTTTTCATTAGCCTTTTCTAGGGTGAGGGTAGACTAAATCCATTTGAAAGGTTTCATTTAACTGTCAACTCGTGCAACACCCCACTCCCCCCTCCCCCCCCCCCCCCACCGGCTATGAAATATAAACTGCCCTAGCGCCCCGAGTGTTGCACATATGTCGTAGTAATAATAATAATACTTAGAGCCTGTTATTTCCTTATTTGCTCTAATTAAGCTGTAACGTATCGATAAAGATCTACTAAAAATATCAGGGTCGATACACGGTTTTATTACTAAACCAGTGTCGGCTAGATAGGTGAGCAGCTGATGAGTTTATTTTAGCAATATAGATCTCCCCGCTTGATACACCCTGTCCACGTCACCAGTTAGAGAACCGCTACATTAGACGATAAACAATATAGATCTTCCCGCTTGATACACCCTGTCCACGTCACCAGTTAGAGAACCGCTGCATTAGACGATAAACAATATAGAGAACCGCTACATTAGACGATAAACAATATAGAGAACTGCTACATTAGACGATAAACAAAATAGATCTTCCCGCTTGATACACACTGTACACGTCACCAGTTAGAGAACCGCTACATTAGACGATAAACAATATAGATCTTCCCGCTTGATACACCCTGTCCACGTCACCAGTTAAACAACAGGTCTTGCCAATATTTGTCTACCTCCTGTTTACACATGGCGATACACACGTCCCATAAATTACCGCTGATAAGCCTTATGATAATGTGCCGCAATTGCGCTGAAAGTAAAAACACATCGATGTCTAGCCTGACAATAAAGCCTCGTATTTCAAGTGTCCCGGCTCTTGAGTTTAATTATCTCTGCGCATCTCGCACATCGGGAGCTGCCTCCTTAAACTTGAATATTCAATTAGAGTCGTTACTAAACAACTTAACACGTGTGTAGTGTGCATTCAGCACAATAGACATAGATGTGTGTTGTTACGTGAGTTTATTTATTGCTTCTCTATACACAAGTATGTCGTGTCTACTTGTCGGTGTTTAAACGCTCATTAAAGTTGGTTGCATATCTCTTTGTTGTATAGCTGTAGCTGAGGTTTCTTTTCCATCAACATACGTTTGATGTCTACAGTTGCTGTCGTTTGAGTAGCTTAGGCATCTACCAGTCTTTGCTTTAGGTTGTCTCATTTCTGGCATGAGCACAATCTGTCTTCTCACTTAAACATACTGACCCATCTACTAACTCATCCTAACTAACTTAACCAAGGTGACCCACCTACCCATTTGACCAACAGTTAACTCTTACAAGTGCTGAGTGCTAGGACGCGTGCAGTCAACTCCCCCATACCACATTAGTTCAACTTTTCATTAGCCTTTTCTAGGGTGAGGGTAGACTAAATCCATTTGAAAGGTTTCATTTAACTGTCAACTCGTGCAACACCCCACTCCCCCCTCCCCCCCCCCCCCACCGGCTATGAAATATAAACTGCCCTAGCGCCCCGAGTGTTGCACATATGTCGTAGTAATAATAATAATACTTAGAGCCTGTTATTTCCTTATTTGCTCTAATTAAGCTGTAACGTATCGATAAAGATCTACTAAAAATATCAGGGTCGATACACGGTTTTATTACTAAACCAGTGTCGGCTAGATAGGTGAGCAGCTGATGAGTTTATTTTAGCTCTGACCTCTTACACACACACACACATAGGCATGCTATCTATTGTACCTATGTTAGGGTGAGCTGGATACGGTTAGCCGACATAAGTACTGTCCTAATTAACTTGATAGATACAGCCTTAGTCGACATAGTACTGTGTTGTCACCTTATGCTACCATCACTTTGGCCAGCTGGTAGCTATTATGGTAGATTATGCTACCATCACTTTGTCCAGCTGGTAGCTATTGTGGTAGATTATGCTACCATCACTTTGTCCAGCTGGTAGCTATTGTGGTAGATTATGCTACCATCACTTTGTCCAGCTGGTAGCTATTGTGGTAGATAATGCTACCATCACTTTGGCCTTCGGGTAGCTAATGTGGTAGATTATGCTACCATCACTTTGGCCAGCTGGTAGCTATTGTGGTAGATTATGCTACCATCACTTTGTCCAGCTTGTAGCTATTGTGGTAGATAATGCTACCATCACTTTGTCCAGCTGGTAGCTATTGTGGTAGATTATGCTACCACCACTTTGTCCAAAGGGTAGCTATTGTGGTAGATAATGCTACCATCACTTTGTCCAAAGGGTAGCTATTGTGGTAGATTATGCTACCATCACTTTGTCCAGCTTGTAGCTATTGTGGTAGATTATGCTACCATCACTTTGGCCAGCTGGTAGCTATTGTGGTAGATTATGCTACTATCACTTTGGCCATCGGGTAGCTATTGTGGTAGATTATGCTACCATCACTTTGGCCAGCTGGTAGCTATTGTGGTAGATTATGCTACCATCACTTTGGCCATCGGGTAGCTATTGTGGAAGATTATGCTACCATCACTTTGTCCAGCTGGTAGCTATTATGGTAGATTATGCTACCATCACTTTGTCCAGCTGGTAGCTATTATGGTAGATTATGCTACCATCACTTTGTCCAGCTGGTAGCTATTGTGGTAGATTATGCTACCATCACTTTGTCCAGCTGGTAGCTATTGTGGTAGATTATGCTACCATCACTTTGTCCAGCTGGTAGCTATTGTGGTAGATTATGCTACCATCACTTTGGCCTTCGGGTAGCTAATGTGGTAGATTATGCTACCATCACTTTGGCCAGCTGGTAGCTATTGTGGTAGATTATGCTACCATCACTTTGTCCAGCTTGTAGCTATTGTGGTAGATAATGCTACCATCACTTTGTCCAGCTGGTAGCTATTGTGGTAGATTATGCTACCACCACTTTGTCCAAAGGGTAGCTATTGTGGTAGATAATGCTACCATCACTTTGTCCAAAGGGTAGCTATTGTGGTAGATTATGCTACCATCACTTTGTCCAGCTTGTAGCTATTGTGGTAGATTATGCTACCATCACTTTGGCCAGCTGGTAGCTATTGTGGTAGATTATGCTACCATCACTTTGGCCATCGGGTAGCTATTGTGGTAGATTATGCTACCATCACTTTGGCCAGCTGGTAGCTATTGTGGTAGATTATGCTACTATCACTTTGGCCATCGGGTAGCTATTGTGGTAGATTATGCTACCATCACTTTGGCCAGCTGGTAGCTATTGTGGTAGATTATGCTACCATCACTTTGGCCATCGGGTAGCTATTGTGGTAGATTATGCTACCATCACTTTGTCCAGCTGGTAGCTATTATGGTAGATAATGCTACCATCACTTTGTCCAGCTGGTAGCTATTATGGTAGATTATGCTACCATCACTTTGTCCAGCTGGTAGCTATTGTGGTAGATTATGCTACCATCACTTTGTCCAGCTGGTAGCTATTGTGGTAGATTATGCTACCATCACTTTGTCCAGCTGGTAGCTATTGTGGTAGATAATGCTACCATCACTTTGGCCTTCGGGTAGCTAATGTGGTAGATTATGCTACCATCACTTTGGCCAGCTGGTAGCTATTGTGGTAGATTATGCTACCATCACTTTGTCCAGCTTGTAGCTATTGTGGTAGATAATGCTACCATCACTTTGTCCAGCTGGTAGCTATTGTGGTAGATTATGCTACCACCACTTTGTCCAGCTGGTAGCTATTGTGGTAGATTATGCTACCACCACTTTGTCCAAAGGGTAGCTATTGTGGTAGATTATGCTACTATCACTTTGGCCATCGGGTAGCTATTGTGGTAATTATGCTACCATCACTTTGGCCATCGGGTAGCTATTGTGGTAGATTATGCTACCATCACTTTGTCCAGCTGGTAGCTATTATGGTAGATTATGCTACCATCACTTTGTCCAGCTGGTAGCTATTATGGTAGATTATGCTACCATCACTTTGTCCAGCTGGTAGCTATTGTGGTAGATTATGCTACCATCACTTTGTCCAGCTGGTAGCTATTGTGGTAGATAATGCTACCATCACTTTGGCCTTCGGGTAGCTAATGTGGTAGATTATGCTACCATCACTTTGGCCAGCTGGTAGCTATTGTGGTAGATTATGCTACCATCACTTTGTCCAGCTTGTAGCTATTGTGGTAGATAATGCTACCATCACTTTGTCCAGCTGGTAGCTATTGTGGTAGATTATGCTACCACCACTTTGTCCAAAGGGTAGCTATTGTGGTAGATAATGCTACCATCACTTTGTCCAAAGGGTAGCTATTGTGGTAGATTATGCTACCATCACTTTGTCCAGCTTGTAGCTATTATGGTAGATTATGCTACCATCACTTTGTCCAAAGGGTAGCTATTGTGGTAGATAATGCTACCATCACTTTGTCCAAAGGGTAGCTATTGTGGTAGATTATGCTACCATCACTTTGACCAGCTGGTAGCTATTGTGGTAGATTATGCTACCATCACTTTGGCTATCGGGTAGCTATTACGGGAGATATTTCTGGCATTGTTTCAATGCGTGCACTCTAATGTACCGATGCCAGTAAACGTCGTTAAACTCGGTCAAAATGTTTAGAAAACTTATGTTTGGGTCTGAGGAAAATCTTTTTATAGACTCTCTCGTCTGTGAAAGTGATGTTTAGGTCAGAGCTTAATAAATAGTTGGGCATCACACGGTATGAGATATGATGTATCGGCCTGAGCTAAATGGTTGGTTAGAAATGTCTGTGTGGGTGCAGCAGCTGGCTGTCTCACGTAATAGCGTTGTTTCAGTCACCCGTCTCCCCCCCAGTCGGCCACTTGTATTTGTCGAACGGCAGTAGACGGGCAATAGACACGTTGTGTCAACACTCCTTCTTTACACAGTTGTGTCCCCTTGATTTGATCACACTTTTTTTTTTCTTTCTCGCTCACAATGTTTTTAGCGAGCTGTGTCCCACGATGTCTTGGTGTACACTCAAGTTTTTAGTTTTGCTTTTAAATATTGTTTTCTCCCGCTCTGGAGTATAGCCCTCCTCCCCCCCCTTCCCACACACTAACATCCATTATCTGGACTTCCCCCCCCCCCCTCCCCCTGCACCGTAGCAAAGATCAGTAAACGAGCATCACTTACGTAGAGCCAATGTTGAACTCGACTATCAGGTTTATCATCTATCTCACCCAAAGCATTGTGTGTGCCCAGATTATGCACTACCATAGAGACGTGTCAAGCTCTCTGTTTACATATGGCTGCATTAGTGTATTGTAAACACGATTATCCCCAGCTGGTATACACATGCCATCTTTTTTAACCTCCTGGTATCTCTATATCTGTCTATCCTGAACTACATCTATGTAATGAAGTATAATCTCCTTACATGTGTCTAACCCAAACTAGATCTATGTAATGAAGTATAATCTCCTTACATTTGTCTAACCCAAACTAGATCTATGTAATGAAGTATAATCTCCTTACATTTGTCTATCCTGAAATAGATCTATAGATTGTTTGTGTTTGTGCAACTGTATGTTGATTTAGATATGTTTTTCTTTATGTATCATTACCCCCTTGTTACTTAGGTACTGAATCTTTACTTTGCCTGATCTATCAAATATTATTCTATGTATTTAAAATATTTTCTTTTATTGTGAAACACTATTATTACTTCCTTCTGTTATGTTGTGGTACTATAAGGACTACTATTTTACTTTCATTTTTTTTAATTTTTTTTTGCTGGAATAACGTGGGGCTTGTCTTTCTTTATGCTGGTTAAAACATGTCTAAAAGTATATGGATGCCTCCTACACACTGGCAGATACTGTCATAACAAAACCTTCAAACACGCTGGGAAGGAGAATGTTTAAAAGGTTGTGGAAAAAAAACTGAATGAGAAAACCAACTGTCATATCAGACACCAGCCATCAATCAAGTATAACCTGTCATATCTCTGCCAACTATGGCAGGTAGAAGCTGGTCAGTTTGTTTTCACACAGTGTCACAGCTTGGGTTAGCTAGCCTAGCTCTTGTACTCCCAGACTCCCAGTACACCATGTGTGCATTCTAGAGGAATGTCAATTTTTTTTTTTTACCATGGTGTGGTCTAGGCAGGTAGGTGATTGAAGAGGCTGCCAGCCTCAATGGTTTTACAACTCAATTGATGTTAAATCACAGCCTCTGTGGTTTTACAACTCTGTGATGTGAGTCACGGCCTCAATGGTTTTACAACTCATTGATATGAGTCACGGCCTCAATGGTTTTACAACTCTGTGATGTTAATCATAGCCTAGATGGTTTTACAACTCAATGATGTTAGTCATAGCCTTGGTGGTTTTACAACTCTATGATGTTAGTCACAGCCTTGGTGGTTTTACAACTCTATGATGTTAGTCACAGCCTCAATGGTTTTACAACTCAATGATGTTAGTCACAGCCTCAATGGTTTTACAACTCTGTGATGTTAGTCACAGCCTCAATGGTTTTACAACTCTATGATGTTAGTCACAGCCTCAATGGTTTTACAACTCTATGATGTTAGTCACAGCCTCAATGGTTTTACAACTCAATGATGTTAGTCACAGCCTCAATGGTTTTACAACTCTATGATTTTAGTCACAGTCTCAATGGTTTTACAACTCTATGATTTTAGTCACAGCCTAGGTGGTTTTAGAACTCTATTATATGCTAGAATGATGTAGTACAAAGATGTTTCAAGTTGCTTAGATGTTAGTCACAGCCTCAATAGTTTAAAAACTCAATGATATACTAGTTCTTCAGGCATTAATCACAGCATTGGATCCCTATCACATGTCACTGATTATATTAGCATTCTACATTTAGCCACACTTCTGAGCTATAATGAAAAAATAAATAAATAGGTAGAATAGTTCTAAATGTAAACACAATGATGCTTTAGGTGATAAATCCTGGTTAGCACAGTGGGGTCCTTGTTTACATAATGTCATAGGTTCCTCAGTTGGGACCCCAGGTTACTTCAAGTTTAAGTGAAAATATATAAACAACCATTAAAGAGAGGCCAAAAGAGCTGGATGTTTTTGTTAGAGACAGGGCAAAGAGAGAGGCCAAAACACCTGGATTTTCTATGTAGTGGTGAGTTAGGACTGGAACTAGCACTGAGCTGTGTGGCAAATATGAGATGGCACTGTATATTAGACTTTTCTTGCTCCATTCAAGGTTCTAACCAAGTATTTGCTTGGTACAAGTAGTCCAAATTTAACACAGGATTACACATTTTATAGGCTTACATCACATTAATGTACATGATCTAGCTTTAATTGTGTTTACTTTGTTAACTTTAATTATGTTGCTGTTTATATAATTTTTATTTGCTATAAAGTATGTAGGATGTTCTTTTAGTTTAAAGTAAAATGAATTGAAAGTTTTATTCTGTTGGTTGTTTTTATAAACCTTTAAAAACATTTGTCATTTTCAAATTCACCTTTCTATGTTTATTCACTGTATTGTAGTTCCTAGTTTAAAGAAGGCCCAGTATAAAATAAGGCAACAGAACAGGTTGCATTAATGTATATGTGCAGTAGGGCCCCAGGCTACAATCTCCCTGTGGTGTTCATAAAGCAGAACGTATTGCCCCACAGTGTACCCTTGTAAACATATTAATCCTGCTAACTTTATGTAAATTATGTTTTTCTCTCAGTTGAATAATACTTTCTTCAAAATTTGATCAAGATAGTAATATTAAGAATACATTTGTTTTTCTCTATAAATTCTAAGAGCATTATCTGTAACATTATATTTATTTTAGATGACATTTGTTTTATTTAGAATAATTTTGTTGTCTTGTTTTTTTGCTTTTGTTTTCATTAGAATGTGAACAGACTTAAAACATTTGGTTTTATCTTTGACTGTCTTCTTGTATCTTTATCAGGGTTGTTGTCTGTTAGCCGTCCTAATGGTCCAGGGGATGGAGGAACAGCTGTTAAAATTCCTCCAGAGAGGGAGGCAGAGGCTAAAGATACCTTCAAGATCAACCAGTTTAATTTGGTAGCCAGTGACTTAATGGCACTCAACAGGAGTCTGCCTGATTATAGGATGACTGAGTAAACAAGTTTTTTTATTAAAATTTAAAAAAAAAAATTGCCTGCTTAGACAAATGCACACTTGCAGCAAACAGTTTCTAAAAGGTTAACATGTTACATAGTGAGTTAGATATATCAACAGGTCCCAGAATGCAAATATATCTTGACACTAAAAAAAAACACCTATTAAAAAAAAACATCTATTAGTCAACCATATGTTCCATGTATTATTTTTAAAATTATCTTTAAAAAATTATCCCTTACTGCAAATGTATTGATGGGAAATAATAACGTATTTAAAAAATATGAAAATATGTAAATTTACATTTTTTTTTATTGGATAAGCACATTGGCTGTTGTTGATAAATGCTAGCACGATAATTACAATTTCTTTTATCTGCAAGCTAGTAATAAGATGTCTAAAATTTAAAACATCTATCAAGATGTAGATTAAGTAATAATTTTATATCTTCATCTTCAGATGTAAACGCAAGAAATACCCACCTATCAAAATGTTGCCAAAGACAAGTATAGTTATAGTTTTTCATAACGAAGCGTGGAGTACACTGTTACGTACTGTACACAGTATTATAGATCGTTCACCTCATGAGCTGGTGGAGGAAATTTTGTTGGTAGATGATGCTAGTGAGAAAGGTAATGTTAGAACCTGAGTTGAACATGTCTTCTTGTTTAGTGAAGGAAATATTGTTGGTAGATGATGCTAGCGAGAAAGGTAATGTTAGAACCAGAGTTGAACATGTCTTCTTGTTAAGTGAAGGAAATTTTGTTGGTAGATGATGCTAGTGAGAAAGGTAATGTTAGAACCAGAGTAGAACATGTCTTCTTGTTAAGTGAAGGAAATTTTGTTGGTAGATGATGCTAGTGAGAAAGGTAATGTTAGAACCAGAGTAGAACATGTCTTCTTGTTTAGTGAAGGAAATTTTGTTGGTAGATGATGCTAGCGAGAAAGGTAATGTTAGAACCAGAGTTGAACATGTCTCCTTGTTTAGTGAAGGAAATTTTGTTGGTAGATGATGCTAGCGAGAAAGGTAATGTTAGAACCTGAGTTGAACATGTCTTCTTGTTTAGTGAAGGAAATTTTGTTGGTAGATGATGCTAGAGAGAAAGGTAATGTTAGAACCAGATCTGAACATGTCTTCTTGTTTAGTGAAGGAAATATTGTTGGTAGATGATGCTAGAGAGAAAGGTAATGTTAGAACCAGATCTGAACATGTCTTCTTGTTTAGTGAAGGAAATATTGTTGGTAGATGATGCTAGTGAGAAAGGTAATGTTAGAACCTGAGTTGAACATGTCTTCTTGTTTAGTGAAGGAAATATTGTTGGTAGATGATGCTAGTGAGAAAGGTAATGTTAGAACCTGAGTTGAACATGTCTTCTTGTTTAGTGAAGGAAATATTGTTGGTAGATGATGCTAGCGAGAAAGGTAATGTTAGAGCCAGATCTGAACATGTCTTCTTGTTTAGTGAAGGAAATTTTGTTGGTAGATGATGCTAGTGAGAATGTCTTCTTGTTTAGTGAAGGAAATATTGTTGGTAGATGATGCTAGCGAGTCGAACATGTCTCCTTGTTTGATATGTAAAAAAGAACTAAAACATTGAAAGCTTATTGTTTTTTATGTTGTTTCTCTTAGAACATCTGGGTAAAAAACTCGAGGATTACATTGCTACGTTGCCTGTTCCCGTTAAAGTTATACGCACAGGTTCAAGAGTCGGATTAATACGTGCCAGATTAAAAGGTTAGCTTGATAATTGTGTATTTTATCTACTCAGTTTGCTTTTTTTAGTCGATTTTTATTTTTTTCGTTAACTTTTATTAACTTAGTCATATTGCTAACAATGGTAACGCTGTATCTAATTTAATACATCTGGTATCTAATTTTTAAAAAATGAAGTATAAAATGTTTTGTAAATATGCTGTCCCACCACAAGTTTTGGACTAAAAAAACCCATCTAAAATAATATACCAGTGTAGGCACTTATGTAACTTGAGCCGGTTACCACTGTTTTAAACACTGGGGTGGATTGGCCTAAAGCCCTGCAATTTACCTCTTTTATTATTATGCTGTACTAACCAAACTGGGTTGAACAAGAGAGGAACTTTAAAACCTGAAGATATTTTTTATTAATGAAAATTAAATTGTTCAAAACAGAACTTACGTCAGCTGATTTAAAAGTAGCCATATAATAATCACATATTTAAAATGTTAAAAAATGTTAAGTTCAATATCTCCTATGGGAATTTTAATTTGAAGAAGTCTAGTTATCCAAAACTAAATTAGTTTTCAAGTAAATAACATTTGAAAACACTTTAGTTTAGACTAGCTTTAATGAAGCTAACTTATATATTTCTTTTGAAGAAGAATTAGGTATTGTGAATTTTTAAAGAATCTCCTATTCATTCTTTTAGCCTTTTGAAGATTAATTTTAATGTTGTGAGCACTGATATTTGAGTCAGGAACTTTTCTTCTTGGCCTGTTCTTGTTTTAACCATGCAGTGTCTTGCTTGTTTCAGGTGCTCATATATCTAAAGGTCAGGTGATCACTTTCCTTGATGCACATTGTGAGTGCACTGAAGGGTGGCTGGAGCCTCTACTCTCAGAAATCCATAATGACAGGTAACAATGAGCTCTATCCAACTAAAGTCCACTATATAATCTCATGCTGTTTCTATTTTTGTTAGCCAGAATACCAAAACTGAAATGCTTTTAAAGAAATAGTCTTTGCAGATATCTTTTTTTTGCTTGTTATCAATGAGATTTAGATTCAACTTAAAAAAAAATCTTAATTAATCATCCATATATTTTTATGTTTAGAATATATTGATTTTTTTCACCACTGTACTGTAATCTACTAGGCTACATTTAAATACATTACAAAAAGCAATGTTTTATTTTAATATATCCACAGAACATCAGTGGTGTGTCCAATTATTGATGTCATCAGCGATGATACTTTTGAATACATCACAGGCTCTGACATGACATGGGGGGGCTTTAACTGGAAGCTCAATTTCAGGTGGTACCAGGTGCCGCAGAGAGAACTTGATAGGAGAGGTGGTGATCGCAGTCAGCCAACCAGGTTAGTTTGGTGCTCAGAGATGACTGGGTGGAGGCTCTTCTTTTGTTAAATATTTTTTATGATTTATCACCACCACAAGAAATAGTGTCAGTGATAGTATTGATTATACCTCAAAGTCGTAATTATTAAAACTACCATATTAGACAAAAAAAACGTCGGCAATTATATTTTTAAGTGCTATTTTGTTTACAGGACTCCAACAATGGCTGGTGGTTTGTTTTCTATAGACCGAACTTATTTTTATGAAATGGGATCGTATGATGAAGGCATGGATATCTGGGGTGGAGAGAATCTTGAAATGTCCTTTAGGGTAAGTGTGTAAAGACTTTATATAATAGCTATGCAAAAAACAAAAGTGCCTTTTCAGACCAAATGGTTTCTCTGACCTGAGCAAAAGAAGTGATAGTGTGTCCAAAGCCAACTTTATGGTTATTTTGTTAATGAAATATAATTCACATATTGTCATTGTCCATAACCGATTACACACAATTTAAGCAGGTTCCTTACCAAATGTAAAAAGTGAGCGCCGTTCCAAAACAAATAAAGCAACAAATTTACAACACCCCTAACTATGTTAACTCCTTTGAGCCCTGGCCTCCCTGGCCTAATTTCTCCCATTTCCTGAGCTCCGAGGGCCAAACCAATTGTCACTTATCTACGTCTAACTTTGCCTATAACTTTTGAACCGTTTGAGATAATGAAGCCAAATTTGGTATCCAGACTCAGGATCAAACAACAATGCAGCAAGATTTGGAAACTTTTTATTTTTTCGCAATGTATGAACAGAACAATGTATATAAAACGAACACATAATTATTATCAACACGCCAAGGAGACTGAAGTTTTACAGCACCACGTGCATCAGAACGTACTTGAACAGTTTCATTGTCACTGTCAATTTCAATGTCACTGTGTTCAGTCTCAAATTCAACGTCACTATCATCACAATATAGACCAGGAATATTATCTTCTTCATCATAATCAATAAGTAGTTGTATTGCCTGAGATGCAGTCATTCTGCGTCTTTTGTTGATATTTTGGTCTTTTGCTTCATCTTTTGCACCAAATTTAGGTGCTGAAGTCACTGGCTGTGGCTCAGCTTTTCGTTTCGGCAGCATTGTACGAAATGTAAACACTTTCACTTTTCCTAAAATCTATTTTTAGAATCATAATCCTGCACTAAAAAGACAAATGCGCAGTTTTAGTCAGTCTTCCGCTAATTATATTTAATTAGACGGTATATCGGCCGCTAGGAATATGACGCTAGATCATTGGGCCGGAAAACCGGCTTTTCGGAGATATATGCCTAATGTTGAAGCCGGTTTACCGGCCTGGCGGGCTCAAAGGATTAATGTTAAATTTTTGTTTTCAATAAATATAAAACTATGCTTAGTAACATTTCTTAACATCATTCTTGTTCATCACTCAGTTATCAATATAAAATCAATAAGCAGTATTTTATTTCTTCTCATTTTAATTTTTATGGATATATTTGCTATTAACATTTTTATTTAAAAAATAAACAGCTGTAAATGATGGATTTATTGAAAATAAAATAGTTGTTTTTATGCATGTTCATTTAATTTTATTCAGATATGGATGTGCGGAGGAAAGATTTTCATTGTCACCTGTTCAAGGGTGGGTCATGTTTTCAGGAAAACATCCCCGTATTCCTGGCCAGGTGGTGTAGGGAGAATTATCAACCATAATACACAACGTATTGTTGAAGTTTGGATGGATGATTACAAAGATTTTTTTTACAAAATCAACCCGGGTAATTTACATGTTTCTTTTAAAACGGGTTACATTTTTTAAAAAATAAAATAAAATTCCGTCTCACATTTTTTGCTTGAATGTTTTTGTATGTAGGTGTGAGAGCGACAGAGTATGGAGATATATCCAGCCGAGTCAAGTTGAGAGAGCAGCTGAACTGCAAAAGTTTTAGATGGTACCTGGAGAATGTGTACCCTGAGTCACAGCTCCCGATAGATTATCACTCTCTAGGGGAGGTAATATTCTTTTCTTTTTTCAATTAATGTAGACATTTTTTTTTTAAATTTTTATCACCATATTTAATCCAACAAGTATTTATTCTTAGAAATAATACTGCATAAGAGTAGAAACAAAAATACCTGTGCTTTACAGGGGTCAGCAGTCTTTTCTTCTAAGTTAAGACTAACAAAATATATTTTATAAGCTGCACTTAGGCTTTGGTTAGTAAAGCTGATGTGCCCATGACAAATTTTTTTTTCTTTACTGTTTTATATGGTTAATATTTTTCTAATGTTTGATACTTAGGAACTGTTTCTTTCAATCATGCTCAATAAATTTTAAAAAGTAACTTTTCTAACCTAGCAGTCCATGGGGGCTGGTAAAGTAGAGTTCACCTGTTCCAGTGACATTGGCATATGAAGGGATAGTGTGGACAGCACTATGCCCAGCCGTCTTTACTTTACCTAACATGAGTCAGGTACCCATCAGAGCAGGGTGGACTCAGGGACATCCTATGGACTCAATAATGAGATCTAAATTTGAGACTGTTGGGTTAGCAAGTCAAATGCTCTACCATTTAACCATGCTGTGTAAAATTTTACGCATCTAAACCACAGGTTATTAAATGCTGTACTGGGATTTAACACAACGTAACTTGAATTTTAAAACTTACAATTTAGATTTGACATAAAATTATCATTTCTTAATGTATAATTTTTTACTTTTATTATATCAGATGCGAAACAAGGCCACAGGCATGTGCTTGGATACCATGGGACGCAAGAGTGGTGAAAAAGTTGGCTTTGAAAGGTGTCATGGCCAGGGTGGCAATCAGGTAAGATTGAACTTTTCCATTTCAATTTTATTTAGCAGTTAAAAAACACATTTTAAAAGATGTGGAATACTAAGTGTTGCTAGCATTTTACTGGTAATAATTCATTTGCATCAAGAAAAATTGCAATATTAAGATATGGAACAGCTGATTTAGAACTCCACTATTTTATATACATCTGAAATCTCAGTTAAAAACATAGAAATAGAAATGTTTTTGCCAATTATTATTTTCTGCTTAATATTTTTTCTGCAGGTATATTATTTCCTTTTTTTTTAATAGAGGTTTTTAATGACAATGTGTAATTATTTTTGTTTTGTCCATTATCCAGTCGAAACTTTAAGTTACCATTTTTTTACCCATGGTATGTTTTTTGTGTAATCCAGAGTTGAGCTTTTCTCTTGATTTTCTCCCATCTGCTGTTGATAAAAGTGTCCTCTGCTACCATTTCCACTCTAGGTGTTTTCTTATACAGCCAAGGAAACAATACAGACAGATGATCTCTGTTTAGATGTTTCCAGCTTACGGGGACCTGTCAAATTATTTCAGTGTCATGGAATGGGGGGAAACCAGCGGTGGCACTATGATGTGGAGGTAGCCACCACAGCCTCATTCTGGCTTATGTTTTGGCAACCATCTTGTTTTCTTACTCACCTGCACCAGTTGTTAACTGCATGGATAGGGCTTTTTGTGTTGGACTTTGTGTGCTTTTTTTTAAAACTAGAAGTTGGTGGTGATCTCTGGAAAATTATTGGACCTCAGAAGACAGAGATTCAATTTTTTTTATTATGAATCTATTTTTCTATTTGGATGTAATTTTATTGCTGATAAAATTTTTTTGGAAGCATTGACTGCTGGACTGGTAATCTTGTGCTGCTTGGCTTGAGTAGTTTAGTGGAATGTATTGTCTAGTTGCCTCTTGTCTTATTTACAGGTTTCAACATGACAGTTTCCAGCTTGATTTTTTTTTAATATTATTGATTGGTGACAGGTTTATCAACATATTGGGGATTGTAGGTTTATATTGATAAAAAAAATTTATAAGAGAGTAATAGCAAAAAGGTATCATTAAAGAAAAGTTGTTTTCATCATTTTATAAAAGTTTATTAAAAATTTATCATTTCTAAAAAAAAATAAAATAGAAGTACTTATAGTGCAGTGGTTCTTAACCTGGGGTTGATCAAACCCCAGGAGCGGTGAGTCAGTCTCAGTTATTCGGCGGAGGTCAAAACACACACCCTACTCACAAGATTCACCACCGGATTTTGTCAGTGCAGATGATTGAACCATTAGAAGTGTTCGACGAATGCGCTTATGAAACATGGGGTGCGGTACCTCCAAAAAGGTTAAGAACCACTGACTGAGTGGGATGTAGTTATCCCCCAATAGGCTGGGTGAATCTGTCACTTGTTGGTGTGTTCTAGCATCCCAGCCTCTGGTGGCCTGCAATGCATTTATTACGTGTCTGAATGTGTGTTGCTTGATGTTGTTATCCAGGTGTTTTGTCTGACCAAGAAACAGCAGCTGATGACAGATGATGACTTGTGCATCATCCTTGTCAGCAATGTACTCAAGTTTGGGAAGTGTGATGGGAACACTAACAAATGGGAATATAATACTGAGGTCTGCTCTTTTGTTTACTTTTGTTTATTACCTTGTAATCTGCTGGGGGAGGGTCATATGTGTATCAAGGGAAACATTACTACCTGTAGTTGCTTTTGGGGAATTCTTATTCTTACATACATAATACTTAATTTCCCAAAAATGATTGTATTTACCTAAAAAGAAATTTTAAGTTTTCAAAAAGCAATTTTTTTATATTTTCAAACTTTTAAAAAATAAACATCGAAGACTGGTGTTTTATTTATTTTACGATGAATTTAACTCATATCTTTTTCTGTAAACAGTTACATATAACAGTTTTTATGTCCATTTATATTTACCAGTACCTGACAATTAGTTTAGTGTCGATTCAACCCCTGTATTTAAATTGCATACAAATACATTTTTAAAAAGGGTATATCATTTCTTATCTACTAATATTTATACTTAAATTCTGAGTTAAAATTTTCTTGTTTGTGAAGCAAATTTTTTTTCTTCTGTTACTAATTAGGTTAACTTTATGAGCATAAAGGTTTTTATTCCGGACTAGACAATAAATTTAATTCAAATTAATTTACTAGCAGCTAAATATTTAAAAAAATAGTTTTCTTAGCATTAGTTAATAATGACTCCACCTGGATATACTATTAACAGTGGCAATGGATAATCTGAAGATCTTTGACTTCTATTAATTAAGTTTTTTTTTAGTAAGGTTTAGATTTATGACAAAGGTCAAAACCACCATAAAGATAAGATGCAGTAAACATTTACCGACAAACATTACATTTTAAAGAGATGCATTATGTATCTCAACTTTCTATTTCACCTTTATAACATTTTCTGTGTGTATTATGTCTTGAATGTAGTAACACTGTCACACTTTTAAAGATTTTAACATCAAAAGCTAGTTACTTTATATTGTCTGCATTTGTGTAACTCAAGTTTTATGCAATAGTATGTTTGTGTTGAAATTGTATAAAAAATGCAAAGTTAAGTTAATTACTCATAGAACTCTTTGAAATACATATAACACACTATTTATGTTAATTTACTGTAGATTAAAATGTAATAAGATTTTGTAAAACAGTGCCATTACAGTCTGATAGCGTAGCAATATCCTTGCTAAGTCCCACAACTCAAATAAGAGACAACAAATCCATTTTTTAAAAATATAAAATATTTCTTAAAAATAGAACTAATTTTACCTTGTAAATATTCTAGTCCAAAACACTTCAAAATCACTCCTTTTTTAAAAAAATATTTTAAATGACCAGTACATTTTCCACGGGGGTGATTTTCGGTGCATTGGACTGTAAGGGTTAATAATAAATTGAAAAGTTAGACAATACAATTTGACTCATCATTCTGTTTGCTAATGTGTCTTAATCTTTGTTTAGACTAAAGCAATTCGACATGTAAATACAGACCAGTGTTTAGGCAAGCCAGATCTTAAAGATAAAGATGTTCCTACTCTAGGTAAGTGTTTGGTGAAAGGTCTATAGTCCCTATCATTAATTTAATTATTTTTAGGGAGACTTCTCTTTCACTTAGCCATTGGTAATATCTCTATCCTTTGACATACAGCAGGGTGTAATAAATAAAATTTATGTGTGAGGTAGACCGTCACTATGTTTTAGTCATTGCAAATTCGTCTATTCTTTAACATCCAGCAACTCAATAAACGTTTTTAGATGAGATGTAGACCTTATATATGAGTTGGTCATTGCTAATCCCTCTATTCTTTGACATACAGCAACTCAATAAACATTTTTAAATGTGATGTAGACCTTATATATGAGTTGGTCATTGCTCTCTATTCTTTAAAAGCAGCAGTGTAATTAACTCAATACATTTTTTTTAGATGAGAGGTAGACCCTATCTATGATTTAGTCTATGCCAGGGAGACTCCTATGATTTAGTTATTGCTGATTCCTCTGTCCTTTAATATAGCGCAGGTTTTGATTCATTGAGTTTCTTCCCCAGGTAAATGTTCAGGCTCTGAAGACCAAGAGTGGATACTTGGTGGCCTGAAAGAAAGCGCCCTGTGATCTCTTTCTGTGATTGTGTTTTGGATGGCGAAATTGTTGTGGCCAAATGCTAGCTGATAGTGATGTTGTTTATGTGCTATACACTACTTATTTCCTAGTGAAACTGGAATCAATCTGATTGGCTGAACAAGAGGTATTTTAAAATGTTGGATTGTCTGAGAAAAGAAACGAATCAATCTGATTGGATGAACAAGATGTGTTTAAAATGTTGGATTGTCTGAGAAAAGAAACGAATCAATCTGATTGGATGAACAAGAGGTATTTAAAATGTTGGATTTCTGAGAAAAGAAACGAATCAATCTGATTGGCTGAACAAGATGTATTTAAAATGTTGGATTGTCTGAGAAAAGAAACGAATCAATCTGATTGGCTGAACAACATGTATTTAAAATGTTGGATTGTCTGAGAAAAGAAACGAATCAATCTGATTGGCTGAACAACATGCATTTAAAATGTTGGATTGTCTGAGAAAAGAAACGAATCAATCTGATTGGTTGAACAAGAAGTGTTTAAAATGTTGGATTGTCTGAACACCAGGTTCTAGTTGTGCTCATCATTTCAAATCTCCACTCACCTGTTTTATTTTATAAGTTGACTGGCTGAGGAGACCATCTTTGTTTGATTTTTCTGTTACACAGCCTTAAATCATCATCTCCTCCGTGTAGGGGATGTCAATCACACCCCGGGATAACCTGTGCTCTACAGGATGCTCATCTGTACATGAATGCAATTCACTGTTTAACTCTCTTTTATGTCAAACTTGTTTCAATTATGCATTTCTGTTGTGTTTTTCTTGTTACAAAATTTAATTTGCCATATTTATATCATATCATATTTTGTTTTTATTTTATATTTCAAATGTTTATCATCAAATATAGTGTACCTGTGTTACCTATAATTCACATTGTTTATTTATGAATAGAACTTGTAATATTCTACATTCTGAACTTTCGTCTAATTGAACTTTGTTTTAGTTTTTCCCTCTTTAATTGTTAGTCATGTTTTATTTTTATTAACTATTTAAAAATGTTTGAATACAAATTAGTCCAATATAAAAAATGTCCAATTCAAACCCTCGTTTACACTTTTGAAGAACTGAATCAAGATGAGATCTGAAGACGAGTCTATTGTTATTATAGCCCTGTCAGAGGAAAGAATTTAGAATGTGTGTTTCAGTGTTGAGATGCTGACCCAACCTTTTGTACTGTTACTAATGTTGGACCACTGTTCACATATTTTCATGTTGCGTCCAGGCGTGTTTTTTTTTACTAGTATTAAGGTCAAAGGTCACCAGAATTAAACCCAGTGTAACTTTGTGCCATTGATTTCATTCTCTCAGAGGTTCTTAGCTTTTATTCTGTGCTGTGACCTCATCACATCTCTTTTGTGTTAACTAGTATTAAGGTCACCAGAATTAAACCCAGTGTAATTTTGTGCCATTGATTTCATTCTCTCAGAGGTTCTTAGCTTTTATTCTGTGCTGTGACCTCATCACATCTCTCTTATGTTAATTAGTATTAAGGTCACCAGAATTAAACCCAGTGTAACTTTGTGCCATTGATTTCATTCTCTCAGAGGTTCTTAGCTTTTATTCTATGCTGCGACCTCATCGCATCTCTACATTTACTTTTTAATATACTTAGGAAATTAGGTATTGAGAATAGAGTTTACTGACTAGACCAATCCTTCAGAACTAGTAAAATGTTAGGCAAAGTTCAGTCTTGTATGTTTAAGATGTAAACAGTGTTTGAATCGGTTTTTTATAAATAGCAATTTATATAATGTCTGTGATTGGCTTAAATTAATTCTACTTAGTTTTTCATCTGTTAAAAGTGAATAGATTGGTTGAACTGATTGTGGAGCTAAGTTAATTGAACTGATTGTTGAAATAAATATATTGAACTGATTGTGGAAATAAAAGTAAATTTTGTTCTATGATCTAGTGTTACCCCTCTAAATTGAATCAAAGTGTGTTACGTCCCTTTAAAAATTGGTCATGAACTATTGACCCTTGCAATACAATGATTTTATTATGAATAATCTCTTCATATAATCATCTCATATCACAACAATACTTTATTCCATCAGTTTTTTAAAATTCACATCAGGGTTTCTTATCCAAATTTTGATAATTGCTTTTGTAAGATAAAAGCTTTTTGATGATTTGTCTGCTGTATGCATTGTGTGTGAAGTGTGTGGGTCTATGTGTGGTGAAAGCTGGTTCATACATCACAGTAACAATGTGACAGCTGCCCTTGTCTGAACTGTTGCAGCATGTAATATTTTTTTCTACCCATTTGTGGCCAGATCAATTTTTACTTTATGGGTGTAAGTTTGAGCTTCTGAAGATGACACACTTGACGTTTGGTTTAGTTTACAAAAAATTTTTGTTACCACTAGACGTAGTTAAAAGTCTGGAAGAATACTCATACACTATATAACACATGCATTTCAATAGCGACTTGGTGCAACTTAAAATATCTGGAGGGTGTACATATTTTTATGAAACATTTATTTATCTTTTTTTTTTGTCCTCACTACTGGTCTAAGAAACAGTATGTAAATAAGATTATATATAAATTGTTTCTATTTGGGCTAGATGTCTCTTTACCTGACATAAACTTACTTTAACCCCCTAGGGACTATGGATAAAAATGACGGTAGTGTAAAACAATTAGACTGGTTAAATCAGTACGGTCTAGACAAGATTGAGTAAATCCTTTCAGAATTTGTTATATGTTTACATTATTTTACAGCAAATTTTTGGCCTAATGTATTGTATCAATTTAAAAAAAATTACAACTGACATTAGCCATTTAAAAATTATAACAAAAATGACAAATAGTTTAAAACACATTAGCTTACTCTATCATTTTCATCAATTTGATGTTTCTATTTTTATTGCTTGCTTTGTTTGCACAATAACTTCAGGAAAATTGTTATAGTATTGTGAAGTGAAAAAAAAAATCGGTCATGGTTAAAAATGTATCCATTAAAACTAGTTGATTCTTTCAATAAATAATTGGTCAATTCTGTGTATTATTCAGATCAATTTGTCCCTTGAGGGCTAAACAATTTAGATGTCATTTCAGTGGGATTTAAATCACATTTTTTTTTCCTTTGCAATCAACTGGGTCATCCCAACTTTGTGGAGTGTCCAGATCAATTTTCTTTCGGCTAATGTAAACTGGGAGGCAGCTATGAATAGGTCAGGTTGGTCAAAATACTTAACCCTAGCAAACATTTGGCTGTCTGTAGATGATAGCACCATCCTGTATTCAGATATATTTTTTAAAGTCAAGCCTAAATAATAAGTCAAAACTTTGAATTTAGGAATGTTTGCCTCTCAGTAAATGGTAGTGAAACTGTGGCATTGTCCTATCATTTTGCTACTTTGTCTTGAGGGAGCAGGACATCCCCCCCCCCACCCCACTGTCATTTACACCCAAATAATAAACCCCTCATATAAATCCCCCCCCCCCTCCCGTAAGTGATTTAGAGAGATTGGGATAGGTCAAGAATAAGCTTATGTTACTCAAAATACTTAACCCTAGCAAACATTTGGCTATCTGGCGATGATGCCTCATCCTGTATTGATATTTTTTTTTTTGAAAAGTCAAGTAAAGTAAAAACTTTGAATTTAGGTATTTTCACCTCTTAGGCAATGATATGGATAATGTGGCATCCACCCCACCCCATCTGCCATTTACCCCCAAAGAATTAACCCCTGTTATATAAATCCCCCCTCCCGTCAGTAATTTAGAAAGTTTGGGTTAGATTAAGAATAAGCTTATGTTAGGGATAAGAAGCTGATTTTGGATTGGCAGCTGGATATTGAAAAGGATGGGTTAAAGGTACCATATGTATTCTAAATCTGGGGGGGGGGGGGGGGTATGTCAGAGACCCAGATTTTGAAATCTGGTATTGTACCCACAAACTAATCCTTTAGTCTGTAGGTCTGTACATTGATCAAACTTTAAGGTATAGCTTTATTTCAATACAACTCCCTCTCATGTATTTATCAAGCCTGTGTCATATTCCAATATTTATTTCTTGTATAACATGCTTAGTTTTAAGAACAAAATGCATTTTATTTTTAGCTAGACAGGGCCATGAAGTAGTAGAGTATATATGTGTGCAGTAGCTGGGTATGAGAGTGCTACTTGTTACATTGTTAGTATTACAAGCACAAGTCTGTTAACTATAACTTGATGCTAGGTTTAGTGGAGTGGATTGGAAAAGTGAGAGTCCAATTGTTTAGTTTTGCTATGTGCACTGTATTTTCTAGATTACTAAATGTCACCTAGCCCTTGTTATTATGAAAAAAAAAATATTTTCTACAAAGTCGTTTTTTTTTTTGTTTTTTTTTCAAGAGCTTTTTAGATTTTTTTTTGTACATAGCTTGATTAATTAATTAAGACAGGGTCTTGTTAAGAAATAAAATGACAAGTTTTCAAATTTTGGAAATGTTTTATGTTTTGTATTTCAAACATTTTACTTTTTTCTTTAATGTTTGATTGATATCTCAAGTAAAAATTCACATTTTCTTTCTGACATTCAGCTAATGGTTTATTTACTGATTTGTAATCAGAGTTTTTTTCGGGCATTTCTCCCCCCCCCCCTACAAACGAAATAGAATTTATGAAGAAAATATATACTTTTACCAGTCCCCCCCCCCCCCCCCCCCCCCCCCCACCACCACCACCGAGAAAAAAAAGATTGAAAGAAAATAAATAAGAAAATTACAAGGGAAGCAACAAAGGAAACAATGAACACAAGTCAAACAACAGTTGTGGAACACGTGTTTATTTTTCACAGCACTAATTAAGTCTGGAACCGTTTTTTACAGTGATCCCTCCCAAATGGAACAGCATTGATTTTTTTTTTTTTAATCAGCCATCAGATTGTCTCAAAACTCCACCTCTCACTGGAGTCAACTTGAGAACCACTGACTTGAAATGATACATTTTTAATGCCGTGCAAATAGCAAAAGGCCGGGTTTGTTTTACCCTAATTAAACAGGATGGCTAACCCCATTTTTTTTATAGTATAAAAAATGTTGGTTCTTCCTTGAGACAAAATAAAAGAATAGTTTCCCATCATTCTCATAGCTTCTACCACAGAACATAAGCTATTCTTTTTGTTTTATAAATTATCATACCTATTGAGGTAAATGTTTTTAGTATCATCAAGTACTGCCAATGATAAATTAAAAAAATAAACCGGGAGTGATCTCCCCTAAACTTTCTCGAATATTTTTATATAAAATAACAGGGGATGGGAACTCGGGCTATATACATGATTTTTAAACCATTTTAAATACTTAAAGTTTTAAAAATAGAATAAAATCTCGTAGACAAATTAATTGCATACCGAGTGAACGCGAAATAAAAAAGCGCATAATAGTGCGCAATATTATTAGTACTTTTAAAATTTACATTAGTTTTTTGAGAAATCGGAATTAGCGTAAATTACTACTTCCGGTCAACGGAAATTACTCAAAATTTGACAGAAGGTAGAGAATTAGATATTTTACTTACATGTGAAATTTCATTTATCTATCTGAAATAGTACTCAAGTTATAGGCTTTTGAAAAATTCAAAGTAGAAAAAGTACCACTTCCGGTTATCGGAAATCGCTCAAAAGTTGATACGGATCTACGATTTTGATAAAATACTTATATATGAAATTTCATCAACCTAGCAGTAACGGTACTCAAGTTATCGTGTTTACACACGGACACACAGACACACACACACACAGACATACGGAAAAGATTGCAAAATTATGTTTTTCCGTATCAGTGAGGTGTAATACGTCGAGATTTGTAAAAATTCTGCGTGAATGTAGAACTAGTTCTGCTAAAATTGAGAAAATTGAGAAAGAAGAGTTGAAATCTTCTGTTTGTTAATAATAGACTTGGATTCTAATAGCCAGGTTTTCTTTCAGGCATCTCCTCATTCTGTGTGCCCCCCCCCCTCCCACACACACACACTATTTCGGTCCGTTCGTCCGAAGTTTTAAATGCACCCTGAAAAAAAAACCTGCTGACAGTTCTAATTTGACATATTGGTTTAAACATTTTTTTTCTAATTGTTTTACTTGGTAAAAAACCCAATGTCCTATGAATTACGAAAGTAAATTATCAGATTCCAGAAAATGGAGTAGAACGTCAATGACGTAATTTTCAGCTAACATTAATTTTAAAACTCAATATATTTTTTTGTTGTAAAAATGGGTTAGCGTTTTATTTATGCTTTCGTATTTTTAACTTGTCATTTTGCAATACTCAAATGGGGGAAAGGGTGAGGGGGGCTTCGGATTTGTGTGTTTTTAAAAATCTAATATTGACTAGGATTTGCGAAATTTTCCAGTAATAATAAAACAATTATATGCGAATCAACACAGTGTACATACGGTTAACTGTAGCTCGGTATTTTGTTAGTTGTGTATACTATTTCAGAAATACAGAGGTTGTATCTTAAGAGTTAAAAAAAAAAACAGCTTCCCGTTTGTGGGAAGATGGAGAAAGGGGGGGGGGGGGGATAAATTGTGATTGTTTAATTTAGCAAAAAGTGCGACTTCTCTTGTAGACAGCGTCCCTCTTCCCCACCCCCTCCCCTTCTCTCCCCCCCCCCGCCCCCCACCTAACAACTAACACCCTATTGTTTATCTTTCATCTATTTTAAGCCTGATTAGTTAAAATAATAAAACGAACAGTTACGTATTTTTACGTCGTACAAACAGTTAGGCAACTAATCCATTGAACATGTGCTAGTGGCACACAATTCATAAATACAAGAGCTGCTGACTCTCCAGAATGTTGCATTACAACAGACGTACAGCCTTAACTTGGTGTCAGTGGCGTCACCAGGTCGGGCGTCATCCGGCGCGGCGACTCAGTGTGTCACCCCAATTCATCCAACACATTTTCATTTTGGTGTCACCCCCCCCCCCCCCCCATCTCTTTTATTATCTTAACAGCGTAACACATTGTTTTTTGCTAGTAAACTTCGATTTGGTGTTACCCCCCCCCGCCCCCCACTGTTTTATTATTTTAACAGGATAAAACTTTGTTTTGAAAGCGTAAATTTCGATTTGGTGTCACCCGGTGCGGGACTCAACCCCCCCTGCTCCCCCTTGTGACGCCATCGGCTGGTGTTGGCCAACACATACGCCCTAATTGTCCTGCAATCTCTTATATGACCATGACTTAGACACACAGCAAGATTACAATCACATTTAGTCCTCTCATATCCGTGTTTACTGAAACAACAAAACAAAAACAACTCCTGTTGATCAACAATAATAGCTCCCGTGGGAGGGGCCAGAGTACACAGGACACCCCCCACCCCCCGGGATCAATAATTTTACAAAATTACTTTTAAAGTAGTTTACACGGAGAAAGCCTGTCAAACAACAACACAACAACACAGACTGTTGTTGAAATAGTTGCTAATGCGAATTATGTGGAAAGGGAGTGGATGTTAGTCTTCTCTATTATTGTACCTGAATCAAAATATATTTGTTAATATTGTTTTTTTAAATATCTTAAAAAATGAATTCAAAATTTAAATTGGCGTATGTTGTCTCATATTTCAGCAATATCGGGCTATGTAAACAGGTTAGGTTTCGGCATTTCGGGTTATGTAAAAAGGTTAGGTTTTTCGGCAGTTGGGTTAGTCCTTTAAATTATTTTAATAATTTACTTTAGGCGTTTTGGACTGACTGCATTAAATCTTATTTTCTTAAGAAACGCGATTGACCTCCCCTGTTTAAAAAAAAATAAACCTCACTATTTCATCAGTACTGTCTGGTTCTAGCCTTGTAGCAAAGTAATCTCCCCTTAAAAAATATCACTGTGGCGCCTATGCCTCATGTTTGCCTAAATCCTTCCCTCGGCTGGCATATTTTCGTTTACCAGCCAACATGACACAGTAACGATCCAGCAGTTCACCAAAAACAACAAAAAACAACATCTCGCCAACGACAGCATGAATATGGGCGTAGGTTTTTAATACAAGTTCGATAACTATGAGCAGTTCGCGCACGTAACCTTAAACCAAAAAATACAATATTGATTTTGTGGTGCGGGGCTATGATTTTTTTTTTCTTGCTCATTTCACTCCCAAGTACCGATGCTGTGGTAAATTATGACTTCAAAGTCATGTGGCTTTGACTGAATCAGGCGTGTCGGAGCCGAGGACTGTGATACATTAGCACCATCAAAGACAGTTCGAGCTTCATTTTTTAGAGCAGTATTTAGCTTATAGCGTCATTAAACGGGGGGTGGGAGGAGGGGGGGGGGCTGCGGGTCCCAACCGGTTGACACTCAATCAAAGGGGGTGAAACCAAGCCGAAACAAATTGTTAAATTTGGTGTTAAAACAATATTTAATCCGGTTAAAAAGGAATGAGATAGTATGGGGAGGGGTGACACCTAAACTATAAATAAAAATTTGTTGCGAGAGGGGGGGGCCTTAAATTATCATTCCGGGTAAGACTTAACTTAGAGACGCCACTAGTATTAACTAGCATATTGAGCGCTACCAGTGTTTCTTCCAGACTTTTTTCTCCGGGGGAGGGGGAGGGGGGCACTAGAAATTTTCGGGGGGGGGGAGGGGGGGCGATAGACTTTCTTGGGGGGGGGGGGGGGCGGACACTGTTAAAAGTATAATTATATTTTCTATATAAATTATATAAATTTCATTTCGTTGGGGGGGGGGGGCGGTAAAAAAAATTCGGGGGGGGGGGGGGTCTGGAAGAGAACTCTGAGCGCTACGGAAAATAAGAAATATATTTGGATCCATCATAAGTACTCATACAGAATGTCGGTATATGCAAAGAAGATGTGCAGAGTTCCTAAGATAGGCATACACTAGTCTTATACACTAGTGTTGAGAGCAAGTCTAAATGAACACTGTTTAACACATTATTTATATGCCAATTGAACATTTTAATACTGTAATTTACATAGGTTGAAGCCCTTTATCTTATGGCCCGTAGCCCGTGTAGTGAGTGATAAAATGATCTCCGCTGACAAGCAAGTCTTAGGCACCTTCAGACCAGTGTTTCTTTCAGGCATGTTTCCGTGGGGGGGGGGGGGGGGGTTGTCCCTCCCTGCCTCCAGAGCACGTCCACCCCACACCCCCGCTTGAAACTTACAAAATATAATTTTTAAATAAAATACATGCTTTCGTTAACCAGTGTTCACCCTTCCCCGAAAGTTTCAAATGCCCCTCCCCGATCCGTAGAAAAAAAATGGCTGAAAGAAACCGTGCTGTGGGCATCTCCTTAAAGTGCAAACCACAAATGACCACAAGGGCTAGGTTACCCCCCAACCCCCTACATCAACACACATAGGTGTCATCTTCCCTCTTGTAATGACGCCGCCCATTTTACATTTCGTAACATCTAGTTACGATCGTGACGTCATACACAATGAAAAAACAGGATCCGCCACGCAGTTTTGTGAACTGGAACTCATTACAAAAAAGTAATTTTCCCTTTGGTGTTGACATTGGTTATGACCAAATCTTTCACCTGTGTTTGATTGCTTGACATGTGGTACTGCGCTCTGTTTAAAAAATAATGGTCCCTTTCTAACAGTGGGCGTAACGACAAGATTCTTTTAAAAGCTTGTCGGAATTCGGTGTTGAATATACTATAAATAACTGGGTTCAAACATGAATTGACATAACCTAGCCACGTGGATACTAGAAAAGCTGTTTCATTAATATTTGAGTTGAATGCAGATATCGGGTTTATAATAAAAAATGGCAGCCAGCAACAGAGAAAAACGCCGGTAATGACACCAAGAGTATAAGCAGCTTTGTAATCAGTGGAACGCAAATCAATTTTAAAACTCGTACCGTGGAGAGTTCTTTTTTTCTCCTCCCCTGGCGGAGTCACATGACGCGCCGTGTTTCGGATGCTCGTCACGTGACTGCGGGATACTAAAAATAGCTTAAAATACAAAACAAGCATGATGAGGCAAGGGGCGTAGAAGCTGACGGTGGAGGAGAGGATGGCGTAGAGGAAGTTGAGTTTGATGATGCACTCCGCGTCGTTGTAGGAGGTGTCGTTGGCGTGTAGGTTCAAGTGCCAGCCCATTTGGATTGGAAGAAACGAGATGAGAGCGGAGAGGATCCAAACAAAGGCGATAAAAGTCACCGCTTTTCTCGTGGTCATCCAGCTGAAATAAAACATGGCGTTTTTGATCTGTTTGTATCGATCAAAACAGATGACGCATAGGTTTAAAATGGAGGCGGTCGAACACATGACGTCAAATGAAATCCAGATGCGGCAAAAAATCCCGCCAAAAATCCACTTGTCCAAGATGTCGTTGGCCATGGAGAAACTCATCACGACGCATGCCACGAGTAAATCGGCCACCGCCAGAGAGACGATGAAGTAATTGTTCTTGCATTTTTTCAGGCGCCGGTCCGAAAACACGGCAACACACACCAACAAATTGCCGCCGACGGCAAATAGAATACACAGGGCAAAAAACAAACCCAGAACAATCTTCCATCTAGTGTTTATGTGCTCTAAATCATTGTCACTGCTGTTTGATTTAGAAACTGAACTATTAATATAATTTACGATAGATCCTTCAAAGTTTGATATCATTTTATTCATGGTTTAAAAACAAAAACACATCAACATTTGGTTCTAGAAGTTCATAAGAACAATACATTCTTTTAAATTTTACGCGTAACTTTTCTTTTCCACCCGCTAGCTTGTATCTCTGAACTTGTATTTATAATCGTGGCAAAAGTTCATAAACACTTTCTTTTACATTTTGACACTGTACAATTTTTTGTGCTAGTTTGTATCTTTGGATTTGTATGCAGACTCTATTCGGGGCAAAAGTTCATAAAAACACATTCCTTTTGATTTTTACTTTACCACTTATTTGACACGCTGGTATTTAAATCCGTATTTTATATCACACTTTTCAAGAGATTTCCAAGTAGTCTGGCATCGTGGTGGACCTTGCAGTTGCCGTATTTATCATTTATTAATTATTCCAGCAGCTGAAAAACAAAAAGAAAGTATTGATTATAAAATACCAGTAGGCCACTTTAATAAGTTTCACTGACATTGTGACATTGTGCTAGCGTGCGAATTGTCATGCCATGAAATATTGAAAGCCAGATGAGACGCAGATGAAACATACAAGAATACACTGGTGAATCCAACTAATTGTTTGTACATTAAATCTTTTAAAAAATGTATCACGGAGCTGAGTTTGGCTTTTATAAGCTGCTTGTCTCAGTCGTGGGGAGGCAAAATCTGGTGTTAGTTGGGCGGACTTTCTTTTTGTTAAGTAGAACTTTAAGGCGAATGGGGGGGGGGGAGGGGTATTTGTTAAGTAGACTTTTAAGGCGAATGGTGTATCACATGGTGGGGGGGGGGGGGTATTTGTTAAGTAGACTTTTAAGGCGAATGAATGGGGGGAGGGGTATTTGTTATGTAGACTTTTAAGGCGAATGGTGTATCACATTGGGGGGGGGATTTTTTAAGTAGACTTTTAAGGCGAATGGTATATCACATTGGGTGGGTGGGGGGGGTATTTGTTAAATAGACTTTTAAGGCGAATGGTGTATCACATTGGGGGGGGGGGGGTATTTGTTAAGTAGACTTTTAAGGCGAATGGTGTATCACATTGGGGGGGGGGGTATTTGTTAAGTAGACTTTTAAGGCGAATGGTATATCACATTGGGGGGGGGGGGAGGGTATTTGTTAAGTAGACTTTTAAGGCGACTGGTGTATCACATTATGGGGGGGGGTATTTGTTAAGTAGACTTTTAAAGCGAAATTGTGTAACAGATGTGGATGGAAGTTCACGTGTGTGTTAAACTAGTTAAATAAAATTAGCAGTGGTATTTTTCAGCTTTGAGAAGCGTCGATCTGATGAAGATATGTATTGTTGGTTATTGTGGGCGGGGGGAATTTCAACATCCGTTACCAAGGTCTGGGTCACGATATAGGATGGTGGTGTTGATGGGGTGGGGTGGGCTAGTTATGGGGGTCGGAGGCAATGATGGGCAAGAGGAATTTAAGTTTGGAGCTATAGTGATGTGGTTGGAGCAATTATGTGAGTGGGGCATTAATATGGGTGGGGTAATGATGTGGTTTGGGCAATGATGTAGGTGGGGTAATGATGTAGGTGGGGCAATGATACACGTAGGGCAATGATGTCGGCTGGGCAATGATGTGGGTGGGGCGATGATGTGGGTGGGGCAATGATTGACTGGAGTACTGTGAGAGACAGCTGTGTATCTCATCTTGTTACATATAAGCCTACACGTCCTTGTGCGTATATTATAACCCAAGTATGCGTCTGATCCCAAAATAGGTTAGTACAAGTATCCTAAAGAAATATCGGCTACATGCTGTATAGTTAACTAGAGCAAACGATGCTAATATTATGGCGGACCTTGCTGTATCGCTGAAGGACTAATGAGAACAAACTACGCCATGGTATTTAGTGAATGTTGATCCCGTCTTTACGTGAAAGTGTGTCAGGGTTTGTATGAAGCTACAGGTAATGTGCTGGGGGTGTTCTAATAATTATTATTATCATCATCATCATCATCATCATCATCATCATCATCATCATCAGCATCAGCATCGTCATCGTCATCATCATCGTCATCATCATCGTCATCATCATCATCATCATCATCATCGTTATCGTCATCATCATCATCATCATCATCATCATCATCATCATCATCATCGTCATCGCCATCGTCATCATCATCGTCATCATCATCGTCATCATTTTCGTCATCATCATCATCATCCTCGTCATCGTCATCAGCATCAGCATCAGCATCAGCATCAGCATCAGCATCATCATCATCATCGTCATCGTCATCGTCATCGTCATCGTCATCGTCATCGTCATCGTCATCATCATCATCATCATCATCAGCATCATCAGCATCAGCATCATCATCACCACCATTATCATAATCCGTATCAGCATCGTCATCATCATCATCATCACCATCATTATCATATTCCGTATCCTCATCATCATCATCATCATCATCATTATCATAATTAGTATCGTCATCATCATCAACAACAACATCATCATCGTCATCGTCATCTTCATCATCATCATCATCATTTTCGTCATCATCATCATCATCATTTTCATCATCATCATCCTCATCATTATCATCATCATCACCATCATTATCATAATCCGTATCATCATCATCATCATCATCGTCATCATCATCATCATCATCATCATCATCATCACAATCATAATCATCTTTATTTTAACATCATCATCATGATAATTCTCATCGTCATCATCATCATCGTCGCCACCTCTGCATGTCGGAAAGAGAGAGCTCCCTCCTTCAACTCCTCCTCCACTCATCTACTCCATGTTCCATCGTGCTGCTCTTGTTTTCTCATGCCCTGTGGTGCCCATCTAAAAGCTGCCTAAACCAATTTGTCGGATCTCATTTTAGCACCTGCTTCAACCATCATCTGCTGATGGGGCCCCTTTTCTGATGTGCTCTTTTTATAGTAAAAGGAAAGTGGGGCAACTCTCGTACATGATAGTGGAAAACAAAAACTCAAAAATATATGACGTCATAATTTTAATTATTTTTTTTTTAATTTTTTTTTATCTGACGTCATTTATGTACAACCTCTTTTTTTTTCAAAGAAAATCATATGAATTTTTTTTTCTTTTTAAAAATTGCAAGATATCGAAATTTCACTCAAATAAACCGTCTTTTGTCATATCTACTAGGAATGTGCCAAGTTATTTGACATTGTTTTTAAATATGTGTTTAGTTATTTTGATTCTACTGTGTACCTCAATATTGTTTACTTTGACCCCAAATTTCTCTAATATGTAAAAATTGGCCACAAATAAATTCAATATTATAATGTTTAAAGAATTTTTTTTAATGCTTGCAATAAAACAAATTACAACATATTTAACAGTAACAAGAGTTAAGTTAACAATAATTTACATCATGTCCAATATGTGATGGTTGATATATAGGGCCTACAGAAAGAAAAATAAATAACAAAAGTGGAGCCAAGGGGGAATAATTGTAGGGGTTAAGTACACAAAAAAATAGTACAGATTACAAAGGGTCAGAGGTTACTATAAATCACCTAAGTTACCTAAAAGGGGAGATGACTCTTCCAGTATCACCTAATAAAATATTAGGACCACCAGGCTTAGTGATTTACATCCTAGATGCCTAGAATTCGTAAAGGGTGATGAGTGATGTTCTGCTATAGTGTCGTCGATACAATTAAAGTTTGAATATATTTCATGTTTAAAATATTTTAAAGTCTATTTCATTCTTTTTTTTAAATTATTATTATTTCATTCTTTTTTTTTTCTGACCGTGAATAATAACAGTTTTCAGCGATTAAAAGTAATTATCAATCGTGAGAAAGATTACAACTAAATGTAAATGTTAAAAATAAAATGTGTCTTAACGATACGTGATTTTAAGAAACGGGTACAACTAATTAAAAATTACTTAGTGTTTATAATCGGTCAACGTAGTTAAGTTAGCTGATTATAATTACCGTGTCTAAACAATAAAAATACAAAAATATGTTAAGTAAGAATGTATTTTCAAAAAAATGAAACTTAAATATTGCTTACGTCCCATTATCTCAGTCACTCAAGACGAATTACCTCCCTTTAATTAATGCCACCATTTCCCCCAAGATTATCAACGTGACACGACTAGTGAAAGTTAGACAACTCAAGTGACTTTATGGTATCTCATCTTACATTATTGTATGTAGTAATCTTTAAATTATTTTTAATCAACAATTTAAATTGACACGGCAAAGTTGGATGCAGGATTTCATCTAGAATGATAGACACACACACATACAAACAATTTATTTCCAAATCACGAATAGCGCCTCCGTGATATAAAATAGGTATAATACAAAGGAAATTATTTTTGTAACCACCTATGATACATGACATTTTTTGGGTAGCACTTTAAGTATAAGTTAGTTTCAACACTCACACATAATACACAGTGACTCATACATAATACATAGTAACTCATACATAATACATAGTAACTCATACATAATACACAGCGACTCATACATAATACACAGTGACTCATACATAATACATAGTAACTCATACATAATACATAGTAACTCATACATAATACATAGTAACTCATACATAATACATAGTAACTCATACATAATACATAGTAACTCATACATAATACATAGTAACTCATACATAATACATAGTAGCTCATACATAATACACAGTAACTCGTACATAATACATAGTAGCTCATACATAATACACAGTAACTCGTACATAATACATAGTAGCTCATACATAATACATAGTAACTCATACATAATACATAGTAACTCATACATAATACACAGTAACTCGTACATAATACATAGTAACTCATACATAATACATAGTAGCTCATACATAAAACATAGTAACTCATACATAATACATAGTAACTCATACATAATACATAGTAACTCATACATAATACATAGTAACTCATACATAATACATAGTAACTCATACATAATACATAGTAACTCATACATAATACATAGTACAGCTCTGACGAGCCAGATTCCCAACAGACTAATTCAGAAGCAACTCACTCACAACAACATAGCTACATAGTCGGCTAAAAGAGACTCGACATTCAAGGGACATCACTGAGATATATATATAACATATGGGACGCAACAATAACTAACAAGACATAACGTAATTAACAACGTATATTATAATTATATTTCGTACAATGGAAGATATACATAATTGAAAAGCGCCAAGACACGACAACTAGACTGTGGATAGCACATACTCAAATAATTTGGAAAACCTCTCGTTCAACGAACGGCTAATCCTGAAATTGGCGCCAACCGTAAAGTGCAAACGATCACACATGGTACTCAGTTTATGACGCCCACTAAAAGAAAATTGAATCAAAATTTTCCAAATTTTCTCCCCTTTGTTTACATAGTTCAACTTTGGACAAACCCCTATTTTTTTCCCGGCATCCCCCCCACGTATACCCCCACCCTTTCTTCGCAAGCACTGAAGAAATATTGAATTAAAATTTTATCCCTTAGCCATTGTCCGCCCCTCCCTACGCAATTTTAAGTCCCGTCCCCCTACCGCAGAAAAATGTCTGAAAGAAACCCCCTGCCATGTAGACATCTACACAAAATGTAGCTCTCTTTAAACTTTCAATTCAGTAATTTTAATAGCAATATTGTGTTTGTGCAATACTGATAATATATGAAGTTATTTTTATAGAAATAATTAATAAATAATTATCAAGAGTAGAATTAATGTAATTTGAAAATGTATACAATGTTCTTGAAAGATTCAAACTAGGACTACGGTTTAGCTTATCCTAATTGTATTTTTTAAATTACCACACAGAATAAAAAACTGTTGCAGAGAAAATCTATAAAGTCTGCAATTAATTTATTTTTGTGTATTCAAATTTCACATCCTTGTGTATTATCTTAACGGCTGGCGTTCATTTGATTCAAAGTAACCAAAATTGTAACCTATACTAGATGCTGCAAACTGGAGAAATCAGCCTGCAGCAAAAAGATGATGCGTTTTGGGGGAATTAAAAAAAACGTCAAATTATACTGGGGTATAAGGTTACCAATGTTCAATCACATTTGAATCAAGATATTTTAGACGTATTGGTTTACAAATGATATCACTGTGCAGCGGTATTGGTGGAGTCTCTCAAAGTTGAGTTAAGAAATGCCAGAATCAGTGGCGTAGCGAGGTCGGGTGTCACCCGGTGCGGCACTTAATGGTGTCACCCCCCAGAGACGTAGCGACCCTTCCGGGGGACAAACTTTCAATTTACGTTTTTCACCCCCCCCCCCCCCGCCACAAACTTTAGATTTGCACCCCCCCCCCCCCTCAAACTTAATTAAGTGGAATTATCATTTTTCTATATATATTTTGCTATTTTTTGCCTTGGTGTCACCCCCCCCCCCCCCAAATGGTTTCACCCGTGCCCGCCCCCCCCCCCCTCGCTACGCCACTGGCCAGAATATTTAATATATTTTTTTCTTTAATTAATATATCGTCTTGAAAACTTTGAAATAAAACACCGACCAAAATTCAAGGTTGAGATTGATAGAAATTTTAATCAAATATTTTTATCTCATTTGTCAACTTAGACGTATGGGTCTTATTCTAGACTAGGCATGCTGCCCAGCTTCGCTTAGGCTTTCGAAAACATTGAGAATGTGAATGCTTAATTAATTCGCCCGAGGTTCGGTCTACGACCTCAAGAGTTATGAAGAGGTTCCTCCGTGGACATTTTTTTTCGATTTATAGCTCATATAAGGTACCGGTCAGTCGAGGTCAGTTTTGACCCCCTCATCGTAGACTTTTCGGCCAACCGGCCTCCGTGTTCTGTCGCCCCAAGGCAAGATCCTGCCAAATTTGAAGCGCCTGCGGCGCCGGGAAGTGCCTTATCGGACACCCGACAATCTAGATCTAGAATCCTAATTGAATTTTTTTTTTTTAAGTTTAGTCCGAGCAAAATAAAAAAAAATACATTAACCAAGTTGACTTAGTGGGTCTCGAACCCGCACCACCTGCGTGGTTTATAGTACACTAACATCTCCGCTATTTAGGCACCTTATAAAATACAGAGAATGAAAGACGTATTTTAAAATCTTAACTTACGCGAATATGCCTATTCTTTCAAATTAATTTTTGTATCCCAAATTAGCCAGTTCCAAACAAAGATTTTGTATAAATAAATGTTATGAGTTTAGGCCGGAAAAATTGTATTGTATACATTTCATAGTGTACGTAGATCTAAATCAAATTTGAATGAAATAGTTCATTTCTTTTCATTCTAAACACGGCAGATGACGTCATTAGTTAATGTATAAGCAATAGTGACGTCACAGTTTTATGCGTTCTTTTTCACATATATTAATGCTTTTCCGGTTGCATAAATAATACTGTTTCTCTACATTCGAATACGCCTTTAATTTTTATTTTTCTTCTTTAACTAAAATTGTGGTTATACATTTAAAACATCTCACATATTATTTTCAACAAAAGTCCGTAAAAAGTTCTTCATATATCGCTGCCGATTCTGACGTGATGTCCGGCGAAAATATTTTGCGGACAGACAGAGAGAGAGAGAGAGAGAGAGAGAGAGAGAGAGAGAGAGAGATGTGCGAACGTGGGGATTTATATATTAGGATAATATGTCATCATATAGTTAGGGTTGGTTAATTTATTTTATATTGTTCAAATTTTACATCATTAAAAATAATTATTTTTTTACTAATGGATAAGGCAAGTCTACGCAAATTGCGACCCTGTTTTACCAGCGGCCTTAAGGTGACCCCGCAAGAAGATGGCAAAAGAGGTCGACTAAGAAAAACATGGCGAGCGACCTTGAGCTGACATCACATAGATAAGCTTCACCTAGAGACAGGTTGAGAAGATGGCATAGGACAGAGGACTGTGGAGATCTGTGGTCAGCGCCCCTTACCCCAGCAAGACAGAGGACTCTGGAGATCTGTGGTCAGCGCCCCTTACCCCAGCAAGACAGAGGACTCTGGAGATCTGTGGTCAGCGCCCCTTATCCCAGCAAGACAGAGGACTCTGGAGATCTGTGGTCAGCGCCCCTTATCCCAGCAAGACAGAGGACTCTGGAGATCTGTGGTCAGCGCCCCTTACCCCAGCAAGACAGAGGACTCTGGAGATCTGTGGTCAGCGCCCCTTACCCCAGCAAGACAGAGGACTCTGGAGATCTGTGGTCAGCGCCCCTTATCCCAGCAAGACAGAGGACTCTGGAGATCTGTGGTCAGCGCCCCTTACCCCAGCAAGACAGAGGACTCTGGAGATCTGTGGTCAGCGCCCCTTATCCCAGCAAGACAGAGGACTCTGGAGATCTGTGGTCAGCGCCCCTTATCCCAGCAAGACAGAGGACTCTGGAGATCTGTGGTCAGCGCCCCTTACCCCAGCAAGACAGAGGACTCTGGAGATCTGTGGTCAGCGCCCCTTATCCCAGCAAGACAGAGGACTCTGGAGATCTGTGGTCAGCGCCCCTTATCCCAGCAGGACAGAGGACCCTGGTTGGCGACCCATACTCCAGCAGGACAGAGGACTGCAGATCTTTGGTTGATGGTCATTCCCCAACAAGGCGGAGATGACAATGATGATTTTTATAATAAGATTTTAAAATCATCATTATCATTCTCGTTGACCCATTGTGGTGCATATAGACGCAACCACACCTCGCAATCACACTCGGTTTTTTGGCAATTTCTCCAAGTTGAGTCCGGCAGCTCCTGCTTCACTGACAACTGATCTATTTTAAGTTGTTTTTGACCGACCAAATGTCCTCTTTTCTTTGGGATTCCAATGTGTTTCGTGTTGAATTTCAGTCTAGTGTCTCTTTAGTGATGTTGTTTGTTGGTTTACGCAAGGTGTGTCCAAACCATCCGAATTTGCCCGTACTTTAGCGAGGGTAAATTTTTCAGACCGCCCGACGTTCAATATGCGACATATCCGTTATCGATAGTCGGAAGATTGTTGTAATTTGGTTTGTGTTACTCTCTATATCCCAGAAACATTGAGGAGAACAGGTTTTACGTTCCTTTCGAACGGCCGTAAAGATTTTTAAAAGGTAGTCGTTGAATTTTTTTAAAATAAAAAGATTCTTACTCACTCACTTCTTTTTTGCCTTGACAACCCACTAACTCCCCACCTCCCACAACCCCTCCCACCATTTATAGATCTTGCCTTACTGCTAGATATTGTTGACCATGAAAAATCAGCCCGAATCGACACGCGGGTTAATTAATTGGTTCATTAAAGTAGAAACATGATCGCACAGCCCAAAATTAGAATCCAGTAATCATTTTATTTGAATCGAGAGAATAAAAAAATCGTGTGTTTGTGTGTGTGTGTGTGCGTGTGTGTGTGTGTGCGCGAGTTTCTGAAATGTAAGTTGATATGCCTGTGTTTTAAATTCAAGTTAAAAATCTTGGGTTGAATAGAAATATTTTTAAAACGAATTTTAACTAATTTCTACATGTAACTTGAGCACGCTACTTTTTCGATGTATATTTTCGACAAAATTGAATTGGAGAGTTATATCAAAATGATAATAACATTAGGTTCATATTTTACTTGTGGTGTTGTATTTAATTGGTGCAGTTTACACACACATATATATATATATATATATATATATATATATATATATATATATATATATATATATTCATTAAAACTATATAAACCTGCATATATATATATATATATATATATATATATATATATATATATATATATATATATATATATATATATATATATATATATATATATATATATATATATATATTACGATGGTGTTGGAAAATATAGAATAAAGCTAAAACATGAAAACATGAGGTAATGAGTTTCGTATCTGCAAATATATGCGTACAAGAATTCAGGACAGAATAAGATATTCATAAATGAAAATCACATGGTACAAAAGTACTCAATTAATTCATTGAGCATGCGTAGAATTTGTTCAGTGATGCAATGTAAAGGGAGACGATAGAGAAGGGCGCACCAAATTACATACTAGGAGCTATCTAATTAAATTCTTGGAATTTTAATTAGACGTACTAAGGTGCACTTTCACTTAATTATGGACAGTGGATTAAAATCAGCGGACGTAAACGAGGCTTTGTGAGTTCACTTTTCAGTTAGCATAGAGATCATGACGTTTTAACTCATCCTCAATCTATATAATTATATAATTCTCTTCTGAGATTAGTTAGAAAACAAGCTGCAAGCGCGCCTTTGCAGTCCCCTCTCTTCTTCTCTATCACTATCACTACCACCCCCACCCCACCCCCACATGATCTTGTGAGCGGTGTTCACTCTGTTTACATTTTACAATCATAGAGACGGGTTTAGTGACGGCTATTAGGGGCAGATAATTTAGTTTGAAACGATTTTAAACTTAGAGGAGGTAACTAAGAGGAGGGTGCTTTCACGTGGGGGCGGGGGGGGGGGGGGGGGGTAGTGTTTTTAAGCAAATATTTTCAATGGCAGCATTGGTACTGTCGAATTCACAAATTATAAATTACTGAAAAGTAGAAAAAAAACAACTAAATAGCGGCGTATGATACGCAGCGGGTCGGCTCGTACCTTATATGTTACCTACCGCTTATATAAATGATTCCCCATTAAACCGTTGGGCAGATGAAGTAGAGTTAATATGTTTCTTGACCTCGCCATATTAAGGGATAATACGGCCTATGTGGACTATACCCAGCCGACTTTACTTTCCCTAACGTGAGTTAGTGGACTCAGGCACGTTCCACTGACTTGAACCCGGATTCGAACTCGAGATTTACGAGTTAGAAGTCTAGCGCTCTACCGCTAGGCCACACCGTCTCACCGCTCATATAACATCCCCATAAACCACCCGTCCCTTCCCTCCCCACTACGTTTTAAAGAAACATCGTGTTCATCTCGTTATTTGGATACAAAACTTTGTATTGAGTTCAAAGAGTTGAGTATCTTATTCATTATCTCTCTTCTCATCTGTTCCGTAACCTAGACGGACCGTAGTGGCGCCACTAGTCTACTATTAGTCGCATTTCTTCAATCCACTCCTTTCCCCCACCATCCTCAAAGTCTCTCCCAATATCAAACCCGTCCAATCCATAATGTCGGCTGCCCATTATCTGTCTCCGTTTGTCTGACACTGTTGGCTATAATTGTAAGAAAGTTTTTTTTCTTGAACTGACATGTCCGTTTTATTTTTAGTTTCCTCGGGTCTTTATTTAGTGTCTGCTATTGCTGGAGTTTCTGGTATATCTGTTGATGGTAGCTAATCGTCTGCAAGCTAGGACTTTTACTGTGTTAGGTTCTAGTCTATCTGTTGATGCTAGTTTATCGTCTACAAGCTAGGACTAGCTGTGTTCCTAGAGTTTCTATCTGTTGATGATAGTTAATCGTCTACAAGCTAGGACTGGATGTGTTCCTAGAGTTTCTATCTGTTGATGCGAGTTAATCGTCTACAAGCTAGGACTGGCTGTGTTAGGTTCTAGTCTATCTGTTGATGTTAGTTAATCGTCTACAAGCTAGGACTGGCTGTGTTCCTAGAGTTTCTATCTGTTGATGCGAGTTAATCGTCTACAAGCTAGGACTGGCTGTGTTAGGTTCTAGCCTATCTGTTGATGTTAGTTAATCGTCTACAAGCTAGGACTGGCTGTGTTCCTAGAGTTTCTGGTCTATCTGTTGATGCTAGTTAATCGTCTACAAGCTAGGACTGGCTGTGTTCCTAGAGTTTCTATCTGTTGATGTTAGTTAATTGTCTACAAGCTAGGACTGGCTGTGTTCCTAGAGTTTCTATCTGTTGATGTTAGTTAATCGTCTACAAGCTAGGACTGGCTGTGTTAGGTTCTAGTCTATCTGTTGATGGTAGCTAATCGTCTACAAGCTAGGACTGGCTGTGTTAGGTTCTATTCTATCTGTTGATGCTAGTTAATCGTCTACAAGCTAGGACTGGCTGTGTTAGGTTCTAGTCTATCTGTTGATGCTAGTTAATCGTCTACAAGCTAGGACTGACTGTGTTCCTTCCTAGAGTTTCTATCTGTTGATGCTAGTTAATCGTCTACAAGCTAGGACTGGCTGTGTTCCTAGAGTTTCTATCTGTTGATGCTAGTTAATCGTCTACAAGCTAGGACTAGCTGTGTTCCTAGAGTTTCTATCTGTTGATGCTAGTTAATCGTCTGCAAGCTAGGACTGGCTGTGTTCCTAGAGTTTCTATCTGTTGATGCTAGTTAATCGTCTACAAGCTAGGACTAGCTGTGTTCCTAGAGTTTCTATCTGTTGATGCTAGTTAATCGTCTACAAGCTAGGACTGGCTGTGTTCCTAGAGTTTCTATCTGTTGATGCTAGTTAATTGTCTACAAGCTAGGACTGGCTGTGTTCCTAGAGTTTCTATCTGTTGATGCTAGTTAATCGTCTACAAGCTAGGACTGGCTGTGTTCCTAGAGTTTCTATCTGTTGATGCGAGTTAATCGTCTACAAGCTAGGACTAGCTGTGTTCCTAGAGTTTCTATCTGTTGATGCTAGTTAATCGTCTGCAAGCTAGGACTGGCTGTGTTCTTAGAGTTTCTATCTGTTGATGCTAGTTAATCGTCTACAAGCTAGGACTAGCTGTGTTCCTAGAGTTTCTATCTGTTGATGCTAGTTAATCGTCTACAAGCTAGGACTGGCTGTGTTCCTAGAGTTTCTATCTGTTGATGCTAGTTAATTGTCTACAAGCTAGGACTGGCTGTGTTCCTAGAGTTTCTATCTGTTGATGCTAGTTAATCGTCTACAAGCTAGGACTGGCTGTGTTCCTAGAGTTTCTATCTGTTGATGCTAGTTAATCGTCTACAAGCTAGGACTGGCTGTGTTCCTAGAGTTTCTATCTGTTGATGCTAGTTAATCGTCTACAAGCTAGGACTGGCTGTGTTCCTAGAGGCCGGGCAAATTTAGGAAGGGGCCCCAAGCCCTAGATTGGATTTTCAATTTGTTTTTTTCCGTCAAAGACTAATTTTTACGCCTTGGTATGAATGAATGAAAGTGGTAAAATGGAGAAATACCAACAAATTATTTAAAAAAATGAAAATACTAATAGAACTATCACAGCACCGTTCATGGGGGCCCATCGAGGCTTTTTTTCAGGAGGCTCGCCAAGATTTTTCCTTCGGGGCCCACCAAGCTTTTTTCCTGGGGGCTCACCGAGATGTTTTTCTTGGGGCCCAATCGGGAAATTTTTTAGGGAGGCCCAACGAGACTTTTTCCAATGGGTGGGGCACACCGTTATTTTTTCCTGGGGTCCACCGAGACTATTTTCTGGGCGACCACCGAATCTTATCCTGTGGGCCCACCGTATTTTTTCCACGGTATTCCACCCCTGATGATCTGATTAGTGCGCGCCATGTCACGCTCCATCTTCACTTGTCTTGCATGTGTTTAAGCAAGAGGTAGACAAGCAACGTACCCAATTAGACAAAAAGCTGGGCGGTCAAGAACCTCTCTATGGAGACCAAAATGATTTAAATCGGATTCAAGCGGTGCCCGTTTTAATGACGGTGCTTAGAAAGGCTTAATTTCCTATTAAGTGGACTATCCAGGTGCAAGTGGAATTATGGTCTATTGTAAAAAAACGGGACCCAATCTAAGACGGCTTGGTTGCCATGGTATTGTGCGTCTTTAACTTCAGGTCGTTAAGTGTGTTCACCACTTTACCGATATCTGTCCGCAGTCTAGCGCGGACGTGCTTCATTTATATATATATATATATATATATATATATATATATATATATATATATATATATATATATATATATATATATATCATCGGTAAATCGCTAGACTGCTAACCCGAAAGTCTGAATCCAGGTTTAAGTCATTAGAAGGTCCTAGAGTTAACCCAGCTCTGAAGGGTACCTGACTCGCGTTAGGGAAAGACTATAGGGCTGGAAATAGTGCTGACCACATTATCTATCCGTTCATATGACGAGATCACAGAAACAGACGAACTCTGACGTAACATAGCGCACCCAATGGACAGTCTGGTTCAAAAAGGGAACTTTGATATAAATATAAAATCTTGTAAGATATATAAAACTATCTTTTTATGCTTGCTATCAAAATCTCTGCCATAATTAATCGACAGATGAGACCGAGGCCAGAGATCAAGCTCGAACAATCGAATAAAAAAACTGTCATTTTTACAAGTAGAAACTGTAGCTCTAAAACATTAATCTTGGAATTACAAGTATAGCGCGAGATTTTTTAACAATCAGATGTTCAAGGCTACACAATATATAGGATCAATACAGACAGACGGAAAGATGTACAGAAGGAAGGACGGACGGACAAACAGGCGAACAGACGGACAGACGGAAGAACGGACGGACAAGCTGACAGACAGACAGACAGACAGACGGACAGACGGAAGGACAGACAGACAGACGGACGGACAGACAGACAGACGGACAGACAGACGGACGGACGGACGGACGGACGGACGGACAGACAGACGGACGGACGGACGGACGGACAGACAGACAGACAGACAGACAGACAGACAGACAGACAGACAGACAGACAGACACACAGACACACAGACACACAGACACACAGACACACAGACACACAGACACACAGACACACAGACACACAGACACACAGACACATAGACACATAGACACACACAGACACACAGACACACAGACACACAGACAGGAGGAGGAGAAAACAAACCGAAAACCTGGCCTCCGTTTTGTATCAAAATAAAACATTCATTTATTTATAAGTTTAAGCTATGACTTAAATAATTAAAAAAAAAAATTTGCAGTCTGGAAACAAGAACGCGCAACATATTTTCTTCTCGATATCAAACACAAGACCAAGTATAAAAAAAATATAGTCTATGTATTTGTAATTTTGCATTACCGGCATTCGTATAAAGGCCCTTAACCCACATAAACAAAAAATAAAACTTACCCAAGAGGACAAATGAACTCCGATCGAAGTCGTTGGTTCCTATCTGATATATTTATATTCAGCTTTTATTGTTAGCGCTGGCTAATGTTTAACATTACTAGAACCGGACACGTAACACACGAGCGTGGCTGAACTGAGAATGGTGTACGGAGTTTGTAAAACTCTATTTGGCTCGGCCAGAGACGTCGGCTTATCTGGCAAGTCTGTTAACTAAAATAAATATAAAAACTATCAAATCGTTGCACTCGATTCGCAGACGAGTGTCTGGTAAATCGACTTGCTCCTCATTCATCAAATCGGAACGCAAAGCGTAAATAAAATTGGACGACGGAGGTCAGATTTCGACCTTCCGACATCAAAAAGCAATAAAGTCAAGTTAAACTAAGCGGAAAAAAAATATCGCATTAAATTTTTGTAATGCTTTCGGGAAATGTGAAAGAGAGTAATGGGAAATCGATTTTGATATATCGCTTTATATTTTATAGTACATGTGCAGTTAAAGTCGACGTGGTAGTTAGTGAGTTAAGTAATTCTCTAAAAGTATGGAGCACTGCCGACTTATGATTCTAAACCGCGTTACTTCTTTCGTTCAGTAATTCAACTTCAAATGAAAATATCATCAGTTCCATTACATTAAAAAAAAAAGGATCATTATTTTTAATCTTTTTTTTTCAGAAATGCTAACCTGTTTAAAGTTTATATTTTTCGATTAAAACCTTTTAAAGACCGAGTTTTAAAATTTGACTTTGATATTTATTGATTAAATAATTGCGAAAGGCAATTTTCGTTTGATTTCTGCTGCAATTATATTATGTTGTCCATCTTTAAAAAAAAAAAAGAATTGAAAGAAATGATCTGAATGTAAATAGACGGCAGCTATCTATCAAGTAGAGGAACTAGGAAAAAAGTCCTTACTTCTCCCCCCCCCCCCCCACGCCCACACACCCCCGGAAATTTTCTTTTTCGGCCAACACCCTCGAGTTTAAAATAATGTGTTTTTTATTATCTTATTTTTAATGTATTAATTTAAAAGCAATAAATCATGAAAGTAATTTGAACGTTTGCCTATCTTTCACACTACAGCTAATGTAGTGTTGTTTTTTTTTTTGTGTTAGCTACTGTAGAACAAATACTACTGTAATAGATATGTTTTCACCCTACAAAACCGTTATCAAGGTGCAAGAAAAAAACATTATCTTCAGATTTTGGGCCCCATAAACGGCCTGCCCCGCCCCCTCCCCGCATTATGGGGTATGGCGGTATGGTAGTTTCGCCCCTGTGGCTGTCTTTATATCATTTATAGATGCGACAGGCATGCTAATTAAATTATATAAAATCAGAGTTTATTGGCTACGTCTTATTTAAAACCAAACTCTATTGCTTATCAATAACTTTACTGACACTACGCCAGATAAGCTACGTGGGTGTGTAACAGTATTATAAATGCCTATTAAACGAGGCCATTAAAACGTAATTAATAAATCATCTTTTAAACCTACCTGAATGTGAACTATAATTTTTTCCCCCCGAATGTTTTAAACTCACAATCGAAACGAATCCATGTATTTACTCTCTGGGTTATTTGTACGTACCGCGTACATCAGCTTTTAACTGGGGTTTAGGTGGACAGCACTACAATACAGCTCCTCTCTCGTTTCGTTATCCTCTCTCCTCCCCGCCCCATCTGTTTTTACTTCCCCCTGCCATACCATCGCGAAGTTCTTCAATGCTGCTGTCTCAGGTTGCTTTTCATCTTAAAAATAAAATGTACACCGTATGCCATTACTTTGGCGTGTTTCCCAATTAGCCTACTCGGCATCAACATTCTCGAGGGTATTTTTGTCTCGGAAGTTAATTAGTATTAATTACACGTAGAAGATAATAGTTTTAAACTTAGGAGATTGTGCAAGAAGTAGATAGGTACTAATACGAAAAGTGGAAGAGAATTGTTAATCGGTTTGTTATGAAGACAGGGGATGGTTAATCATTTCGTAATAGGGAACTGTTTATGGCTTTGTTTTAAGAGACAGATCAGTGGCGTAGCGAGGTCAGGTGTCACCCGGTGCGGCACTTAATGGTGTCACCCCCCAGAGGCGTAGCGACCCTTCCCGGGGACAAACTTTCAAATTTTCGATTTGCACCCCCCCCCACCCCCTCAAACTTTCGATCTGCACCCCCCCCCTCTCAAGTTTTTCTCTATATATTTTGCTATTTTTTTGCCTTGGTGTCACCCCCCTAAATGGAGTCACCAGGTGCGGTCCGCACCCCCCCCCCCCTCGCTACGCATTTGAGACAGATAATACTTTATTCCTTTATTTAAGGGGCAGATATTAGTTTATCCCTTTGTGTTAATGGGCAGATAATATTTTATCCCTTTGTGATAAGGGGTAGATAATAATTTATCCAGTGATACAAGGCAGATAATAGTTTATTTCTTTGTTATAAGAGGCAGATATTAATAGATTATCTCTGTGTTATAAGGAACAAATTATAATTAAAGGATAAGTTGTTGATTTATACTAAGTTTTACACAAAAATAATAATAAAAAATACTTAATTATAATGGAGACGCCATAACTTTTTTAACAAAATTGTGTCTTTTGTTCACTCGCCCATGTTTAACGTATGTTCCCGACATATTCACGTTTCCGTTCAAGCACAAGATATTCATTTTGTCCTATCCTGACTCAGTCAATTGAGGATCGCTAGTGTGATGATATAATTTGTGTACATTTCAAATGTATTACTATGTGGGTCTCTGCAGATATTGTGCTACTTCATGATCTGCATGGCTGTCTGAAGATATTTCAAAAGTGTTGCTGTGTGTGGTTGTCTCCAGATCTTATGATGCATAATATATATTTCAAATGTATTACTGTTTAGTTATCTGTAGGTAGGACGTTATTAAGTGGTAATCTACCATATTCTACATTTCTACTAAATTCTATTCTATTTTACCCCACCTTTCCCCTTCTACCCACTTCTACTCTCTTCTACTATACCCAACCATCTCTGCTGTATCATCTTCCATACGTCCCCCACCTCCCCACTGTGATCTACTACCCTGTCCAGTACGCCTAGTGTGGGGTGGGTGAGATGGATATAGAGGGTGGGGGTTAAGTGGAGTGTGGGTCGTGGTGTATGGGGTAGTCGGAATGGGTATTGGGATTAGGGTTGTGGGATATGGAGTGGGTATTGGGATTAGGGTTGTGGGATATGGAGTGGGTATTGGGATTAGGGTTGTGGGATATGGAGTGGGTATTGGGATTAGGGTTGTGGGATATGGAGTGGGTATTGGGATTAGGGTTGTGGGATATGGAGTGGGTACTGGGATTAGGGTTGTGGGATATGGAGTGGGTACTGGGATTAGGGTTGTGGGATATGGAGTGGGTACTGGGATTAGGGTTGTGGGATATGGAGTGGGTACTGGGATTAGGGTTGTGGGATATGGAGTGGGTACTGGGATTAGGGTTGTGGGATATGGAGTGGGTACTGGGATTAGGGTTGTGGGATATGGAGTGGGTACTGGGATTAGGGTTGTGGGATATGGAGTGGGTATTGGGATTAGGGTTGTGGGATATGGAGTGGGTACTGGGATTAGGGTTGTGGGATATGGAGTGGGTATTGGGATTAGGGTTGTGGGATATGGAGTGGGTACTTGGATTAGGGTTGTGGGATATGGAGTGGGTATTGGGATTAGGGTTGTGGGATATGGAGTGGGTACTTGGATTAGGGTTGTGGGATATGGAGTGGGTATTGGGATTAGGGTTGTGGGATATGGAGTGGGTACTGGGATTAGGGTTGTGGGATATGGAGTGGGTACTGGGATTAGGGGTGTGGGATATGGAGTGGGTATTGGGATTAGGGTTGTGGGATATGGAGTGGGTACTGGGATTAGGGTTGTGGGATATTGAGTGGGTATTGGGATTAGGGTTGTGGGATATGGAGTGGGTACTGGGATTAGGGGTGTGGGATATGGAGTGGGTATTGTGCAGGAGTGTGGTTTGGTTCGGTGTGGGGTGTAGTTGTGTGTGAGGTGTGGGTATGGTGTGGATTTGGTGTTAGTGTTGGGTTTGGTGTTGGATAGGAGTGTGGGGTGTAGTTCGGGGTGTAGTTTTGTGTGAGGTGTGGGTATGGTGTGGGTATGGTGTGGGTATGGTGTGGGTATGGTGTGGGTATGGTGTTGGGTAGGAGTGTGGGGTGTGGTTCGGGGTGCGGTTTTCTGTGAGGTGTGGTATTGTGTTGGTCAGGGGTGTGGGTGTAGATTGGGGTGTAGTTTTGTGTGAGGTGTGGAGCTATGTGCTTTCCCCTTATGTCATTTAAAAAACCCATCTGTATGCAGCTGTTTATAACGATTTTGAGAACGTTTATGACACTCACAATTTGTCAGCTGATAGCATAAAAGCATGTAAGCAAACCGATAGAGACAGCTATCAGCTTTGGGTTCCATGTTCTGGTGATGTGCCGGAGGGGGAAGGGGTGGGGGGGGGGGGGGAGACTCATTGTAACCGTTTTTCAACATTCGCAGTTTTGAAAATAAAATCATCTTGTATTTAAAAAAAACGAAATAAATGGAAAAGGGGGAAAGCAGCTTTAAAATTGCTTTGAGGAACTCGTCACAAAAGACCTTGTCCACCCCCCCAACCCCCCCCCCCTCCCCACCCCCATCACCAGAGGTGTGACGTTTGTCTCGGACGATCCCTTATGATTACACATACTATCGTGCGTGCTCTATACTGTGCACTCTGTATATTTGGTGTGGGAGATGTGTTCGTATTTCTGTGATTATTGTTGTAGAGATGGGGGGTGAAAAGGTGTTTTCTCTGACTGAATAAGCAGTAATGTATTACTTACTTAATCCTCATGGATCCCTGTAGAGCAATAGCCTGCAACAAAACGTCAATTCCCCCCCCCCCCACCCCCATCGTCCTATGTGAGAGTCACTTGAGTTCGTGCCAGGTTTTGCTTGTGGTCAGCTTCTCTTCTTCCCACTCTCTCCTCCAAGGTCTACATGGTTTTTCCATCCTTCGTTTTCCAGGGGATTCTATCCAGTGTTTCTCCGGGGCGGGGGGGGGGCGACGCTGTTAAAAGTATATATATATTTCTATATAAATTCCATTTCGTTCGAAGAGATGCCTGGAAGAAACACTGATACTATCTCAGTGCCATGTTTGTGAGCCTTCTCTTCATCATTTACAAGACAAGGAGACCCCAACCATCACCACCTTCTTGCTCTTAATTCACACAGTATATCGTTAGGGTCCTTCCTTAATCGTATTTCTCTGTGTTTAACGTTCCTCCTACTCAATATTTAGAATAGTTAACACATTAAGGGTGGTTTTAGCGCTTCAAGAATGGAAGCATTTGTTATGAAAAAAAATTAAAAGTATAACAACATAAACATTATTTTGTGTGCACAATGATTTTTATTAGAGGAAAAAAAGTCTACAACAGAATGAGACAAAGTATGCTCCAAACGATTCATATACAGTTTATACACTGGATGAATACAATGATATAATTGTAATGGGATTCAGTTTCCTAACAGGCAGTGTTTCTTCCAGACTTTTTTCTCCGGGGGGCACTTGAAATTTTCGGGGGGGGGGGGGGGCGGTAGACTTTCTTCGGGGGGGCGGACACTGTTAAAAGTATATATTTTCTATATAAATTATATAAATTTCATTTCGTTCGGGGGGGGGGGGGGGGCGGTAAAAATTTTTCGGGGGGGCATGGCTGGAAGAAACTCTGCTAACAGGTGGCTTCAAATATATCTTGATTCAACATAAGAAATGTACTTGCAAGAAAAATGAGTTTATTATTTTTTTCCAGATATACTTTGAATCACAAACAGTACACAAAATATTGCTCTGAAGGTATAATTACAATTATAAGTAATTACACACACACATTACCAGTTGGTGCACGCACACACAAATTACATTAAACAACTTTCACACAAAATATCTGAGATTCTCACCGCCAGTGTTATCTGTGTCCCACAACTGGGGCTTAGACACTACACAGATACCACAGATAACTGGAGGGGAAATGTTATCTGTAAGGATTTTGGGAAATTTTAAAACTACAAGTACCCAGGCTAAATAGAATAGTTAGACTGATCAGCATTAATTTTAAAAAATATATATTTCATTAAAATTTCAAGAATTTTTCCTTCTACATATAATTAAAAATTACAGTACCAATGCTAAACTCAACTAAAATGTACAGTACTGATGCTGAGCTTTACTAAAATTTTAAGTATTGGTGCTAAGCTTTGCTAATTTTTACAATATTATTTAAACTAATAAATTTACAGTAGTGATGCTATACTTCACTAAAATTTAGTTTTAGTGCTGAGCATTACTAAAATTTACAGTATTAGAGTTAAGCATTACCATAATTTACAGTATGCTTCACTAAAAAGTATGTACTGACACCATACTAAAATTGACAGTTCAAGAAAGTGGAGATAATTCCCACTATTTTTACAGATTCTTTTTAACATAATTAATTTAGCTAAAATAAAGACACATTCATTAAGTATAGATCCATCAGAGAAAGTAATGAAACGTCATCCTAGTATGTTACATGACACAAGAAACTCACTCCAGTTTAATGACTGGTCAAGTCATGTAGTGTTAGCTGAGATTTATTATGGTTAAAATCATTGTTTCTGTTGCCGAAAATTTTACTGACCACAAACTTTTCACAAATTTTAAAAACAAACAAAAATACTACATGCTATCTATGAAGATTTGTCTAGTAAAATTAAATGTAAAAAATGAGTATTTAAAATTCAAAGTTTAGTTGTTTTTTTCTCAGGAGTTTTAATTAAAAATTATTGCCAATATGAATATATACAAAGACGGAAATTGTATAAAAGATGAAATGAAAAAAACAGCAAGCCTGGGAAATTTTATTTGGATTTTTTTTTTATTCCAATAAAAACACAAAATTTTGTCAAGCAATTGATCAGCAACCACATATTTCTTACAACAACATATTCCCATAGACATTCACTAATTTAATGTACAACCCTACAAGATTTCAAGTCCAAGATATTCACATAGACATTCACTTCTATATTGTCCAGCCCTATATGAATTTAAAGTCACAAGATATTTCTATTGACATTCACATCTGTAATGTACAGCCTTATAGTCAACAGATAATAGTGCATTCATACTGCTAACTTTCCCTATATCTTTAAGTATAAATGCAACCATTTTGAAAAAAACTTTATTAAGAAAAAGAGGCCATAAATTAATGATTCTGAATAATTAATAAATCCTAGAAATGTTTACATTTTACCAACAATTTAGCTAAAATTTTACCAGACTACAATTTAGTTTAAGAAAAACATTTTAATACTAGTTTTTAAAGTACGATACACAACAACAATCAGTCCCATCGACTTCTCTTCTTCTTTTTAGATGGGCCCTCGCTGCCTAGGCCCATGCGTGAAGCCCCCCCTGCCCCTGAGGGTTGTATCATCTGTGGTTGTAAGGAGGAGTTCAGCTGTGAGGCCCCGCCGGCTGCTGCGTAGTTTTCTTCACTGGCAGATTTGTCTTGTTCAATGGCTGACACAAAGCTGCTCTTAAACTGGGACTGTTGGGGGGAGAGAAGGAGGCTATTTTAGCACTTGAATTCAATCTTTGAATGTCTCATAATGATTTAGGAATGATTGAACAAAACAAAATTATTGTTTAATATAATAGAACTAGTGTATCTGCTAAAAGGATGATTGTGTTAACTGAAAGACAGCTGCTAGCAAAAAATGACTAAAAAATGTGCATTACATTTTATTTTGTATTTTTTAAATTAAAATCTGTGCTATTGTTCAGTAAGACCATTTATAAAAGTGCTACATACATAAAAGGCAGACTTCATCGCAGAGAGTCTGTCTGACTGCGGACCTGCATTTGCTGCTGCCCTGAAACTGCTAAGACTTATAGAATCTTGAACATGTGTACTCTGTGATGGAAAGAAAAAAATTTATTCATCATTACATCCCTTTTGTGCATAATAAAAGTAGACGCCTAAAATTTATTTGTATTGAGCTGTTCTTGTCTCCATTTCTCAAAACTATAAGGCTTTCAACAAGAAATAAACACAAAATTTCTTTTTAAGAGCTTTAGCACATTAGTTTTGCATAATAAATATAATACGACAATTATTGTACTTTTGGTTATTGTAAGTGTCATGTACAAGTTTCTAATGGAAGTAATGTGAACATTTTCACCAAAAAACAAGGGATAATTATTAGATTTGGTGATACATTGAGCCATGTTGAATGGGTAACAGATCTGTGGCAAACAGCTTGACTTTCACAAGCCAAATCCATTTACAAACTATCTGGCAATCCATTTACAAACTATCTGGCAATCCATTTACAAACTATCTGGCAATCCATTTACAAACTATCTGGCAATACATATACAAACTATCTGGCAATCCATTTACAAACTATCTGGCAATCCATTTACAAACTATCTGGCAATCCATTTACAAACTATCTGGCAATCCATTTACAAATTATCTGGCAATCCATTTACAAACTATCTGGCAATCCATTTACAAACTATCTGGCAATCCATCTACAAACTATCTGGCAATCCATTTACAAACTATCTGGCAATCCATTTACAAACTATCTGGCAATACATATACAAACTATCTGGCAATACATATACAAACTATCTGGCTATCCATTTACAAACTATCTGGCAACAAAAAAAACCTTACATTTTCAGATCCAAGTCCAGGTCTTTCTTTACAGCCCAGCCCTCTTCCAGCAACAGTCTTTCCTTTTCCACCCTTGTAGCGATTCTTTTTAAACCATGGACACTGTTGAAAACAAACAAAAAAATTATTACCAACATTACTATAGTATAGTTTAAAAATCACAAGCATAGAATTAACAACATAAAATAACCATACAAACTTAAGTTTTTTAATTAGATTGATGTTTGTATTACCTTTTGTGCTAGTTCTAACAGAGCAGGTGGCACATGCTGATTTGCACCCTCCAAATTCCTCACCAAGTGAGGAGCAAACTCCTTGTCTTTTTCTGTGATGAGTGTATACGCATGGCCCTTTGTTCCTGGTTAGAAAAATACAAACAATGTGTTCAAGAGACATTATGTGGAAAAAAAATGAAACACAAAAAAAAACCTTTACACTTGACTAATTAATTATATATGTGAATCTGCATCTGAAGTTTTTAATTAGTAAGTTATAAAAAGTACCTTTTATAACATTTTATAACTACAAAAATTTATTTATCATAACTTACTGACATTAGTAAATTTACCTCTGCCTACAACTACCAGTAAGTTTACCTCTGTCTATAACTACCAGTAACTTTACCTCTGCCTACAACTACCAGTAAGTTTACCTCTGCCTACAACTACCAGTAAGTTTACCTCTGCCTACAACTACCAGTAAGTTTACCTCTGCCTACAACTACCAGTAAGTTTACCTCTGCCTACAACTGCCAGTAAGTTTACCTCTGCCTACAACTGCAAGTAAGTTTACCTCTGTCTATAACTACCAGTAAGTTTACCTCTGCCTACAACTACCAGTAAGTTTACCTCTGCCTACAACTACCAGTAAGTTTACCTCTGCCTACAACTACCAGTAAGTTTACCTCTGCATACAACTACCAGTAAGTTTACCTATACCTACAACTACCATTAAGTTTACCTCTGCCTACAACTACCAGTAAGTTTACCTCTGCCTATAACTATAACTAGCACTAAGTGTGTCCACTTACCAGCACGCCCAGTCCTACCAATCCTGTGTGTGTGTGTATCAATGTCTCTGGCCACATCATAATTTATGACTGTCTTAATGTGGGGGATATCCAAACCTCGAGCTGAAAGTTTGATCAGTGTTAAATAGAATTTAGGTATTTTGAAAACTGAATGGCATGTAAAACATGATGGTAATACTAAAGTGAAATATTTTTTGCTTATAGAAATGTTAGTTAACACACAAAAAATATCATTCAAATAATAGGTGCTGTAAATCTTTAAGCCGTAGGAAAACAGCTCAAAATTAGAGGGGGGGGGGGGGGTGGTTCAATCAAATTGTAAGTCATATATATCTGTGAGCCCTATGTGTGAGATGAACAAAGGAACTCAGTGATAAGTGGGGGGGGGGGGGGGAGATAGGGAGGGTTCAGTCAAATTATGGGCCTTATAAATCTGTGAGCCCTATGTGTGAGATGAACAAAGGAACTCAGTGATAAGTGGGGGGAGATAGGGAGGGTTCAGCCAAATTATGGGCCTTATAAATCTGTGAGCCCTATGTGTGAGATGAACAAAGGAACTCAGTGATAAGTGGGGGGAGATAGGGAGGGTTCAGCCAAATTATGGGCCTTATAAATCTGTGAGCCCTATGTGTGAGATGAACAAAGGAACTCAGTGATAAGTGGGGGGAGATAGGGAGGGTTCAGCCAAATTATGGGCCTTATAAATCTGTGAGCCCTATGTGTGAGATGAACAAAGGAACTCAGTGATAAGTGGGGGGAGATAGGGAGGGTTCAGCCAAATTATGCGCCTTATAAATCTGTGAGCCCTATGTGTGAGATGAACAAAGGAACTCAGTGATAAGTGGGGGGAGATAGGGAGGGTTCAGCCAAATTATGGGCCTTATAAATCTGTGAGCCCTATGTGTGAGATGAACAAAGGAACTCAGTGATAAGTGGGGGGAGATAGGGAGGGTTCAGCCAAATTATGGGCCTTATAAATCTGTGAGCCCTTTGTGTGAGATGAACAAAGGAACTCAGTGATAAGTGGGGGGAGATAGGGAGGGTTCAGCCAAATTATGGGCCTTATAAATCTGTGAGCCCTATGTGTGAGATGAACAAAGGAACTCAGTGATAAGTGGGGGGAAATAAGGAGGGTTCAGCCAAATTATGGGCCTTATAAATCTGTGAGCCCTATGTGTGAGATGAACAAAGGAACTCAGTGATAAGTGGGGGGAGATAGGGAGGGTTCAGCCAAATTATGGGCCTTATAAATCTGTGAGCCCTATGTGCGAGATGAACAAAGGAACTCAGTGATAAGTGGGGGGAGATAGGGAGGGTTCAGCCAAATTATGGGCCTTATAAATCTGTGAGCCCTATGTGTGAGATGAACAAAGGAACTCAGTGATAAGTGGGGGGAAATAAGGAGGGTTCAGCCAAATTATGGGCCTTATAAATCTGTGAGCCCTATGTGTGAGATGAACAAAGGAACTCAGTGATAAGTGGGGGGAGATAGGGAGGGTTCAGCCAAATTATGGGCCTTATAAATCTGTGAGCCCTATGTGCGAGATGAACAAAGGAACTCAGTGATAAGTGGGGGGAGATAGGGAGGGTTCAGTCAAATTATGTGCCTTATAAATCTGTGAGCCCTAAGTGTGAGATGAACAAAGCAACTCAGTGATGTGTGTGTGTGTAGGGGGGGGGGGGGGGCGGGGGTATTGAGGGTTCAGTCAAATTATGCACCTTATAAACCTGTGAGCCCTAAGTGTGAGATGAACAAAACAAATCAAAGTGATGATGATATAAAACACAATCAACAAACCTGCAACATCTGTGGCCACAAGTATGGAGAAATCTTTTCTTTTAAAAGCACTGATGATCTCATTCCTTTCGGCCTGGCTGATATCACCGTGGAGTAAGCCCACTGGTAAGTCAAGAACAGGTTCAATTATAGCAAGCAATAGGCGAAAAGTAATAGTGTTTAGTTTCACTTGGCAGCAAGCAATAGGAAAAAAACAATAGTGTTTACAGTTTCAATTACAGCATGCAATAGGAAAAAGGCAATAGTGGTTACAGGTTCAATTACAGCATGCAATAGGAATGTTATGATAGTTTACAAGTGAATTTATGCATCTTTTACTTTTCTTCATTTTTTTATTGTAACATTGGAAAGATTTACTCTAATATATGGCCTAATGTGCTAATATTTTATGCACCATATAGCCTGTTGACTACGATTTACACTTGTTTTTCTTTTGGGATTTGCCTCCATAGCCTTTGTCCAACCAAGAACAAACTACAAGGCAGCAGTTGTTTGATTTATGAGTTTTCTTTCCTAGATGGGTTGCTGTCAACAGCTAATGAGCCTTGTTTGCCCAGGGGCCAGGGAAAGTAACTCTGGACTAACAGGTTAGCAATCACTTCTATGTATCTGTTTAATCTAATCAAATAAAATCACACAAGGATGCAGGGGCAATGAACCTAGAATAAAAAACTTACAACTCATAAAGACTTTCACAATGAAAACATCACAATGAAACAAATTTCACATGTACACGTTTTTTTTTTGGCACTCACTTTCAAAGTCTTTTGCTTTTAAATTTGCAGCCAATTCCTCTGAATTAGCCTTTCGTGTCACAAAAATAAGAACACTGCCCTCTGAAACAAAACAAAACGTACAAGAATAAAATACTATTCAAAAAAATTTGTGTCTTTTTTTAGTTATAGAATTTTATGTTATCCTTCAGGCCTAATGATCAATAGCACAGAAGAAGTAGAGTTCAATTTTTCTGTAATTACAGCACATGAAGAGATAGTGTAGTCAGTACTAAGACCAGACACCTTTAGTTTCCCTAAAATAAGTCTGGTTCCCATCCAAGCTTGGTGGACTAGAGTCTGAGAATCGAACTCAAAGCATTTAGGTTAGTAGACAAGAGCTCTTCTGCCCAGCCATGCTATCCCATCAGAATGTTAAGTACCACAGATAAATCGTAAGTAAATCTGAAGCAAGACACACCTGATGTGAAAGACACCAACCGCCTCATCAACCAGGTCCATTTGGCTGGACCAAGGGGGAGAACTTCAACCACTTGCGTCACATCTTCATTAGCCTGTGAAAAAAAAATTTATATCACTCAATTAGACACTGACATCACAGAAAAATTGTTTTACATATTGTTATTTGGTGTTAATTTTTAATGTGAAAATATAAACTGGCCTACCTCTCCAACTTCTCCCTGGACAACTCTAACTGGATCTGCCAGGATGTCTCTGGCTAATTTTTCTATTCGTTTTCTGAAGGTGGCACTGAATAAAAGTGCTGGAATAAATGTTCACAATGTTAAACAAACTCTGAATTTTTTTTCCCCACACATCTACTTGTACATTAATACAAACAATGTAAACAATTGTATTAAGACATATACAGTTATAAATGAAAGGAATAAAAAATACAACATACTCTGTCTGTCTGGCCTTACATGATCTGCAATAGATCTGACTTGCGGTTCTAAAAAAGTAAAATTTTACAAGTTAAACAATATCAACACAAACACTAATTTATACTTTTTATCTAATTCTTTTTTTTGGAATTCAAAATTTTATTTACTAATCTAAGTTTTTGATAACCAACAAATTAAAAGATGACACATATTAGCATATGTTTTACATTTCCAACAAGCTGATGAATAAATTATTCTTAACAAAAACTCATTTATCAGCATACTTATATGTAAAATATACACACATATATATATATATATATATATATATATATATATATATATATATATATATATATATATATATATATGTATATATATATATCTATATATGTATATATATGTATATATATATGTATATATATGTATATATATATATATATATATATATATATATATATATATATATATATATATATATATATATATATATATATATATATATATATGTAACTAGGGTAGTTACCATACTGTTGTAAGAACGTATTACAGTCTGATGCAACAGTTGCAGGACTGATAACGAACACAAAGCCGCGGCGCAGTTGACAGGCTGATGCAACTAATGGTAACGATTACATGTACGAGGGGATATATGGGAAGGCGACTGGTAGAGAGGGGCAGTATCAAGTTGGTTACTGAACGGGTTAGACGTATTGTGTTAATAGGGACGATAGACATGTGCATTCGGTTATGTGAAGACTAGTGAGGACGGTTGGGGGTCAGTTGATTAATTATATTATTGTGAAGCATTTCTTTTGATTCATGTAATAAAAGGATCAATGGTAAACCTGCATCTTCGAGTATCTATATTGTGGTCGATGTTGTGTAGAATGAGTAAATACACTCGTTAACATTTGGCACTACAAGCAAATAGACTCGCTACATTTGGCGTTGTCGAGCAGAAGATGCAACTAGACTCGGTTACATATATATATATATATATGATACACAGAGTTACAAATATATATATATTCAGCACACTTATTATATGTAAAATATTCTTACCAAAACCCATATCAAACATCCTGTCAGCCTCATCATACACTAGATACGTCACTCTCTGGAGGTTTGTGACTTTTTTCTTCACCAGATCAATCAATCTGCCCTACAGGTGGGAACATAGAACTTTCATTTTGATGCACAACAAAAGGGTTTAAACAAAGATAAGCTAATTAAAACTAGTATAGAACATACATCCATTTTTTATGATGGGTCTACCATTTACTACAATTATATCAGTTATTTAATAATCTACCTTAAACTCAATATTGCAAAATAATTTTTGAAATTCCAGAAAGGATATTTTTGTTGGTTGAAAGATATTGGCTTCCACTGTAAACATGGTAATATGCTCATAATAATAAATTACAATGCAGAAGGCACTTGTTAATATGTTATATGCCTTTTATCATAATGAACTTTGTTACTTCTGTACTTTGACAATGCAGGCACAATTACAATAACAGGGGACATAACCAACTTACTGGGGTGGCCACAATGATCTCTGCCCCTTCTTGACAAGCCTTGGACTGTTCCCACATACTCCCACCACCATATGCGCACACCACATTGATGTTGTAAACTTTGCCAAACTTTTTTGCTTCGTGATAGATCTTAGAAAATGAAAATGTTAAAATGCAATCACTATGTAATCTTGTTTGAGTTCAGCATTTTATTTTTCAATTTTAAAATAATTTTTTTTTCAATTTACTGGTTTTAAACTTTATCTTCAGTATTAAATTTTGTAAAAATGTACATTATTATTAGCAGTAATACACCGTGGACCCTTTCTTCTGTTATTGGAATGAATTGTTCACTGTGGTAAATTAAATTACAACTCAGTATCAAAATTGTAACTATATTCTATTATATTTCAAGTTACCTGTTGTGACAATTCTCTAGTTGGCGCAAGGATTAAACCTATGGGACCATCTCCTTTACTTAACTCTTTCTAAAAAAATTAAAATAAAATAAACGCAAGTTTAAAAATAATAAACCAGTTTGCAAAGATAAAGAATAATGTTGATTCATGTAGTTCTAAAAACTATGTTAGTGAAATGCCATTTGCTGGATTTGTTCAACTGAATGAAGATATGTGGAATCGATGAAAGGGAATCATGTGAAGAAGTGATAAGATGATCACATAAATGATAAAAATTACAAAAATATTACAATTCATAGGCAAACTATATTTATAATAAAGAAATCTAACGAGTTAAGTCTAGTCATGACAAACCTGATCCATGATGTGTATCAGCAACGGCCACAGGAAAGCAGCTGTTTTACCACTTCCTGTCTTTGCTATGCCAATCATATCTCTGCCACTCAGTGCCACTGGTATTCCCTGTGGTGCAATAAACATTATATCATTAAAATATTTAAAAGAATCTTTAATATCCAACTAAAACACATAACTAAGAAATCCAATTTTTTAAATTTTAAATACCACACAGAAAAAATTTATTTAAACTATTTCAGCAAATAGTTCCATTGAGGTAAAAGAATTGAAAGCATGATGTAATGTGGCTGATAAAAACCTGAGCTTGAATCGGGGTAGGCTGCGTGTATTCAGATTTCCTGATGGCTGCGATCAAGGCTTCGTCAAAGCCAAAGTGAGCAAAACTGCTGACTGGACGAGGTGGTGAAAGCCCTGAGACCTGGAGAAAAATTGTTATGGAGATTTACACTGAGACCTATGACCTATCATAGTTCAATAGTTCACATGAATTTATATTTAAATCTAGCCTTGATCATTAACAAAACAATTTTTAAAACCAATTTCCAGTCAACAAAGAAGGCTCCTACAAAAGGTTGAAGCTGTAGCAGTACCTACAAAAAGATGATAATGTACCAACAAAAGGATGATAATTTAGCAGTACCAACAAAATGATGGGGATATAGCAGTACCCACAACTGACAATGTAGCAGTACCTACAAAAGGATGATAATGTAGCAGTACCTACAAAAGGATGATAATGTGGCAGTACCTACAAAAGGATGATAATGTGGCAGTACCTACAAAAGGATGATAATATAGCAGTACCTACAAAAGGATGGGGATATAGCAGTACCTACAAAAGGATGATAATATAGCAGTACCTACAAAAGGATGGGGATATAGCAGTACCTACAAAAGGATGATAATGTGGCAGTACCTACAAAAGGATGACAATGTAGCAGTACCCAATAAAGGATGATAAAGCAGCAGTACCTTAATTCCTAGTTTCCTTCTCAGGTCATCCACTTGGCCAACGGTCAGAGCTTCAATCTCTTTGTGCGGTGTATAAAAGTTTCGTTCAAATGGCTCATAGTCAATTTCTGAGTGGTCCATTGGTGGAAGAGGATCAATTACCTACATTCAGTAAGGAGAGGATTTTCAAAAAGGTCAAAATTAACAGAAATAATTTTGCATTGGATAATATTTTTAATAGTTTTAAATTCTTACAAACTGTTCTGTTTCCTTAATTAACCAATAACAACTGAATTTTTAAAACTCAAGACCTTTTTCCTCTCCATAATTGGATTTCCATCGCTATCATAATCCACAATATCCTCATCTTCGTTGATGACACCAGCGTTAGGATTTTCCTCCATGTAACGGAAGTAAGATTCTTGTACATCTTCATTATCTATGTCATCACGAGTTCCCCTGTAACAGTAACCAAAATTATTGAAGTTATTTTTTTCATCCTCTTCAAGAAATATATACCAATTTTTAGAAAAAAAGATATTGAATTTCCCCCCCCCCCCCCCCCCCCCCCAAAAAAAAAACAACAAAAAAACAAGAATATAAGAAAAAACTCTGCATTTTGTTAACAAATTTATCAACACCAGAATACAAATAGGTATACTAAACAATAAACTTTAAACAGTGAATATTTAAACTGCAAATCCAACTGGTAAAGTCAATTTATTTTCTAATAAATGAAAAAGATAACTTTACTGACTGAATTAGCAAAGTTTTCAAACAAATTTACACAAGAATAGACTTGACTATTACAATCACTTACTTTTCTTTTAACTTCTCTTCAACTGTTGAGATGCGTTCCTTGGTCTCTTCTACTATCTCTTTCTAAAACAAGTATTAATTATTAAATTTGTAATAACTATTACAATCACAAAATGCTTTTTTAAATTTAAGATTTAGACTTCTGTATTGATTGAAATGAGGAATTTGTAAAACTGCGAGGAATACAACTACTTTTTGTATTTTGTTTTGATTACAGTATTACACTCACTAAGATCTACATAATTTTGTACCTTTTTAATTCTATTTTTCAAAATTAAAATATATAAAAATAACTTTATCATTAAACAGTTTCACCATCCTAATAAATCTCTACTGTCATAAAAACCCAAAAGATGCCTTTCACATAACAAATTATCCTGGCTCACAATTTATTCAATTCGCCATACTGAAAGGAACACATTTCCTATGTAATCTTGATTCAATGTACCCATAGAAAACTAAAACAAAAATTTCAAGGTTTGCTCTTAAGCTAACTACTCAACTCTTTTCCAAAAAATATTCTACAAAAAATACTAGTCATCATAATAAAGAATATAAACAAAATGATAGTACTATTAAACAGCGATGCATTTTTTAAACTACAAAAAAAAAAAGAAATAACAACATGTATCTAACGGAATTACTTCAATGCCTGCCATGAATGCATCAAGTGGATCATCACTATCATTACTTGCTGCTCCAGGACTGTCGGAACCTTTCTGATAAGTATCTTTCTCTCCAGGTGTTTCTTCCTCTTCATCATCATTAAAATACCTAAATCAAAATTGTTTTTGTTAGTATACTCATTTTACCTACTTGTTTTCAATAAAAGTAATGACAATATCGACTGTACAGAAGATAAAGGCAGTATGTCAATTTTGTTGTGAAATCCGTGTACACCAAGAGTCTCCAAACTTTTCGTTCCGAGGGCCGCATTAACTATCAATTTTCAGTACGGGGGCCAGTTAGTTCCAGGCATGTCTTTGATTTTTCTGGGCAAAGTTCCTCAGCCATCAACAACAAATGTTTTTTCCGTGGACAAAAAGATCTCCGCGGGTCGGATGAGAGGATCTTGCGGGCCGCATCCGGCCAGCGGGCCGTAGTTTGGAGACCACTGGTGTACACTAATACTTATGTTGACAAAAATAGAAGCTACCAGAGCATTTACGTTAAATGTCACAAAACTATAATGCAAATATTTTTTAACATAAGATTTTGCACCATTTTAATATGAGAATGAGATTTCTCAACTTGTTTTTCTCAAGATAATGTTTTTGGACATACTGCATTTGTCCTCTCTACAATCAATATAAGATTTGTAAAATAAATAATGTTACATTACATAATGAAAATCACGCAATAAAAAATATGTATATAATGGAGTTGGTACTCACTCCTCTTCAGTCATAGCTCGCCTCTTTCCCACATTAGCAGTATGGTAGTTTAACGTCCTCCCTGGAACAAAAGTCTTGCTGTTACTTGCCCCTTGCATGGCAGCATATCCTGAAACGGGGGCAAACTGACCCTGACCTCTCCCAAATCCAGGGTAAGACATGGTTTAGCATGCGCTTTTCTTGAAATCAAATTCAAAGGCTGGAATACAATTATTTGTAGAAAGTGTTACTGTTATTTAAAAGTGTAAACATAATATTAAATATTATTAGGCTGAGGATGTGTTGTACATCTTTTAAGATATTGTTAGCAGTAAGTCAATTTTAGTATGACCAGTTAAAAGACACATAAATTCCAACCTTAAGTGGCAAAAAGAGGTGTTGTGTATGGATCATATTTGAATTTCACAAAGGTGGACGGACAAGCAAAAAGATAAAGAAAACAGGTATATTTTAAGGTCATTAATCCAGAGTATGTATTTTTTTTAATCACATGCTACATCCAAATCAAATATTTTGATTTTAATATTATCAAGTAAATTGTAAACCATGCCCTATTGCTAAGTAAAAAAAAGGTAATCTATCATTTTAGGTTTGTAAAATTGTCTGAGACTAGTAATGTGAAAAAAACGTGACTCATTTAATTTTAGTAAATATTTCACATTTATAGGAGGTTTTATGTTTTGAAAGTTATAAAAATGTATCAAAGTTTCACTCATGTAACTGTTTTAAAACAATTGTATTAAAACATTTCAGTAATAAATAAAGACCAGCGATGTTTACATCAGATGCAACCATGCTCATTTACTTAAGCAGCCATGTTGTTTAAGTTTTTTTTTGTAAAATTATATTCATTGTAGGAGATTCAGGGGAAACCACTCTTATTTACAGATGTCCACTGTTTATACAGCAAATCTTGCTTGCAAACACTGCTGTTTAAAGTTAATTTCTGGCCTATATTAAATTTAGCCATTGATTTGGGTTTATTATTTAGTTATCTATAATATTTGACACAATGTATTACAATGTACTTCTATTAAAGCAACTTTTCTTCACATTACTAGATCTAGCCTCGACCGATTTTACACACCAAAAATGTCCTAACCTAAATAAAACAACCTGATGGATTACCAAAAATTCCAAATATTAGGGCCTAAATAAAAATAATAGGCCTAGGCCTAATATCTTTTTTATTAAAAACTATTCCATGTTTTTGATTTTATAGCTATTGTAGCTAGTAGTTACTAGCTAGGGTAAATTTTGTTTGCCAGTAAAACTATAAAAACAAAAACTTGTAAATGTAGTGTAGTACTATTACAATAATATTATGGATAACTTTATTTTTAACAATAACATTAACAACAGTCTCAGGGCTCTCAGGCTCTTGCATCGCTGCTCAGAGCTCTGCTGTGCTCAGTGGTGTGCAAGCACCAAATCAGCTAGTTTCTTTAAAATTCATTTTTTGTTGCAACATAAATTATTTCTATTATCAGGGAATTTTAAAATATCATGCAATTACCTGTGATTTATATACAATAACGTTATTTTAAAAGTTTATTTATGTAAATTTTTGTGGGTATTTAATTGTTCGTTGTTTACTTCCCAATTGTTTTGGAAGAAAATGTTAATTACTTCCCCTGATTTTACGGTGCATAATGTTTATAAGCTAGACCAATAGTCCTATTCTGATAATTCTATCATGTATTATTTTTCTTTTAAAGTATTTTACACAATACAGAAAAGGAGAATAAAAAGGACAATAATGTTAATTATTGTTACTTAAAATAAAATTTCACAGTTTATTTTTTTTATTTGTAGTTACAAATGCTTTGTCATTTTATATACAACTCAGTTAATTTTATAGTACAACTATTTATTGGTATCACCGTATGTATTTACTGGGAGCATTCAATGTATTTTTTGACGTCCCATGATAAACTAAGAAGAACATAAAGACCTGTACTGAACTTTGAGCTTTTATTTTTAAAAGATGCTTTTACCGTCTATACATAATACAAACAACTGGTTTCATAATACAAGTACAAGATCTCCATCTGCAGACGTAAAGCTGTTTCTTAAATCCCCCTTTTCAGTCTTTTGCTTTTCTTTTGCCCACTTGAAAATCGAATGAGATGAGCTTGTCTTTACTCAACTTTACTGTTTTGTGAATGACTTGAGTACTCTTGAGTTGAGTGAAGTTTTAAGTTTATTTAGTTAGTCTGATAGTCATTAATGATTTTGAACTAAAAAACTAATTAAAACAACTTTAACTGAACTCAGTAAAATTGAGATTATATAAAATACATGGAATACTGAATACAGTATTACAGGCCTAGATTCTGGAATTGAAATATTTAATATAAATTTAAAAGTAATTTTTAGTCTATAGCTATAGACTATTACTATAGACACTAATAAGTTAAAGTAATAAATTCAATAATAGTACTTTAGTAGGGGCCTAATAAATTAAATAATAAATTAGGCCCATTTGTCTACTGGTTTGACAAAAAAGAAATTGAATACGCCATAGATGACGTCACGCTTTTTTGACGATTTTTACCTCTCCCCTCCGTCACACGTCATCACAAAAAGCCAGACATCCCCCCCCCCCCCCCCCCCCTAAAATGACATCACACCTCAGCCTACAACCCTCCTCAAAATTGCAGTTGAATTTTTTTTAAACAGCTATATTTTTCCAAAATCTTGTCTGAACTCTGTCAAAATACAGTATTTTAATCAATTGTTATTACAATTTATTAAAGCAGTTTTCTAAAACGCAAAGTAACGTCTAAAATTCGTTTTCTAACATTGCTTTTTTATAATGCAAAAGTGTGACATCGCACCATCTGAACCCCCTCCCCCTAATCACACACCGTCACAAAATTACGGACCCCCCTCCCCCTTACGAGTGTGACGTCATTTATGGACGACCCCATAGGCCTAACCTAGCTAGTAAGTTGTAGATCTAGCTACAGGCTACTTGTAACTTTTCGTCTTATATAAGTTATAGTTAGGGCCCTAGGCAGAATGAATTTAATTATAATAATTAGGGGCCTATTTATTAGTAATTAGGCCCTACGCTATTTTAATTTAGCAGATTTGGTCTCCTTGAATTTATTAACTTGATTTAAAATAATAAATGTTAATTAGCCTAAATAGGGCCTAGGCCTAATTATTTCTTAATTACTAATTAGGCCCTAAGCCCATTTTTTTTACTATTTTAGTTTGGCATTTGGTCTCCTTGAATTTATTAACTTGATTTTAAAAAAAATTAATGAAATAGGGCCTAATTATTAAGCTCTTAAGTATGCCTTTGATTAGTAATAATTAGCAATTTTATTAGGCCTACTACTAAACTTATTGTTTTTGATATGTTGTACTTCATTATTAGTGTTATCGCTTAGAATAATTGAGCCTATATTGAATTCTATGAAATTTAGGGCATGTCTAAAACAGTGTTAAAGTATTTTGATTTCTTAGTAAAACTATCTGTAATTGGGGGCATATAAGAACTAGTTATTTTTTCAATTAACAGTAGGGCCATCTGTAGAGTTTGAACCCATATTGATTTAATTAATAAGAGCCGACCCGCGGCATATAATACGCCGATATTTAGTTGTTTTATTTTCTACTTTTCAGTAATTCATAATTTGTGAATTCGACAGTACCAATGCTGCCACTGAAAATATTTGCTTTAAAACACTATCAGTAGGTCGTTAAGGACGATACTACTACTACCCCCACCCTCCTTTCCCCCAACCCCTACCCTACACAACCCCCCCCCCCCCCCCCCCGTGAAAGCAGCCTCCTCTTACTCTTAGTTACTTCCCCTAAGTTTAAAATCGTTTCAAACTACATTATCTGCCCCTAATAGCCGTCACTAAAGCCTTGTATTAGACCTGAGATGGCTGGAGAGGGGTGATTTCAAATCTCGTCCGAGCTAGAGAGAGAGGGATGGTTATATACTGTCCAAGGTAGAATTGTTTTTTTTTAAGGTTGTATGGTGTGGTAGGGCAGGTAACTATGTCCAACCAAGTTTCTCTTCTGTTATATTAATCTTCACTGCACAGTCTCACTGGTATTAATTACACTACAGAAATTCCAGAACAGGCCTTGAGTGAAGTAGCTTATAAATTAAGGTGTGCCTGATGCCCTAATTATAAACATAAGTGTCATTTTTGTGTGTGCTAACCACACTATCCCCTCTATATCCTGAGGTCAAGTAACATGTACTTATTAGATCTGGAAGGTGAATTGCAGTTAAGTCCACCCAGCTCTGATGGGTACCTAACTTAAAGTAAAAGTAGCTGGGCATAGTGCTGTCCACACTATCCCTTTATATCCTGAGGTAAAGAAGCATATGAAATCTGAAAAGGGTACTACTTTATAGCAAAGCATACTGTATTGTAAATCTGGATACTCTTTTGTAGGACATGGCATATTGTCCCCCCCCCCCCCTTCCCCCCTATTAAGGTAGATTTTCAAATTGCCAAACATTCCTTTAATTTTTGTAACAACTTGTCTTTTTTATACAGGCCTCCACATAGACAAAAACAACAAAAATGAATTCAGATTTTGTTGATAACTTGGTTAAGTTTAATTCCCTTTCAAATGGTAGAGATAAGTTGTTCAGGTATAGTACAATTTTCTCTATGCCCAAAATTTATGATCATTTTTTATTCTCATTAGCTGTAGTCTATTATTTTTCTATAATGAGAAATTTGGCTAATGTTGAAATTTGATTTGTAACTAGCTCGATGATGGGGTTTGGTGTCTAGAAGAATATTAAAGGATTGTAATCATAATCATTAATGTATCATGCACTAATCTGTAAGTGTAATTCTCATTATAGACTTGTGCAGTATGGAAGCAAGTTTGCTTGGTGGTACTTGCAGAAATATGATGTTAGTCCAGAGGTCGTTGACCGCTTACAAAAACTGGGAAATGCATTGAGTACAACTAGAAAGTGTAGGTTACACATATTTCATTTTGTTTGGAAGTGTCATTTTTAACTATCTGAAGACTATGAATGTGATGATTGTTGCTAGCTGCTGAATGGTAGCACAATCGACAGCTAGCCTGAAAATCTCAGGTTCAGATCTCTGTACTGACTCAGGACTACATGGCGTTTTTGAGTCCACCCAGCTCTGATGGGTACCTGACTCAAGTAGGTGAAAGTAAAAGCAGCTGGGCACATTGCTGAACACACCGTCCATTGTGTCCCGAGGTCAAGAAACATGAACTTGTTAGGCCTGAAAAGGGGAACTAGTTACTTAATTATAGAAAAAATAAATTAAGACTTTGGCTGCAGTTTGACAAATAAGTATTTCATTAATTCAGTTTGAATGAGAAAATGAGCAGCTGTAAACAAATTCATCTTGAAATTTTTTACTACTTTTAGTATGCAATTTGAAACCTTACTGAAAAGATATTATTTATTAGCAGTTACAAGTAAGCATTTAAGTGTTATGTACTGGTTACTGGTAGTTATAAATTGTCATTTTTACAATTATCTTATGATAATTTTCTTCATTTCTTTAACAGTTATGCAACTTGGAAGAAGTGTTGACTTCGTTCATGGTGCATTACGCAGTCTTCATTTAACAGATCCAATTCTTCGCTGGTCAATCACAATGTCCAAGCTAAACCAGGCTGTAGCTCTTCTGTTTGACCACATCATTTGGGCAGGTAGAATAGGCTTAGCAACAATTGACAAGGACAAATGGAGCAACCTTTCTGCACGCTTTTGGATTGTAACTCTAATTTTGAACCTTACCCGAGATATCTACGATATTATCACAGTAATTTCACGTGAAGTTAAAATTCGAACGGCCAAATCTTCCAGAAGCCATTACAAAAATGGAATATCAGATCACAAAACTATTAGCAAACCTAAACTGACAAATACACAACTTTTTGTGAAATGTGTCACTGAAAACCAGTCTGTCTTTTTAGACCTATTGAAAAATCTATGTGATTTGGTTCTACCCCTTGAATCACTGGGGTATGTCAAAGTTTCACCAGGTGTGCAAGGGTTAACAGGTTCTGTTTCTTCTTTAGTTGGAATTGCATCAACTTGGAACCCATTGCTCAAGCTTGTGCCGTCATAATTTGGAATGCCCAGAGTTTATTTATATTTATAGCTCATTGTGACTTGAGTGGATTACTAATTTCTCTGAGAGACATATGTTTATACACAGCTTAAACATACTATTTAAATATGCAAAAGTGTACTCATTTTATTTTACTGTATGTATTTGTTCGTTTCATTTAAATTTTCTTGTATTAAAATAAAAATGTATTGACCTATTCTGATGTTTGATACTATTAGATCATTTTGCATTCTAATACTATGTACTCCCACAGAAGAATAATTGTGTGTAAATTTATGATTGGAAAGTATTTATAAATTATAATTATGAATTATCATATTGAATAATGTTTTTTTTTTTTACATTTTGATTAAATTGAAGCTGTTTAAATATTCTCTTTGTTGATGCAAAGCTTTTATTTTAATATTTAAAAAGAACTTATTAAAACCCCCTTAATCTGAAGCTGCTTAACAAAAGATTGACTGACACAGCAATGGTGGAATAACATTTTCTGGTGTAAATTTTTTTTTATTTTTTTTGCATACATGTGATACACAACAGTAAAAAAAAAAAAAACATAAGGACTCGCATTAATACATTTTAGTAGAATAACATGAATGCATTTCACTTCAGGTCACAATCACAATAAGTTTTTTGTGTCTAGTTTGAAACATTTTTAATCTCACTGAACTTTATCACCTGAGAACTGCATTTGTTTTAGTCTTTTAAGCCTCTTTTGTATCCTTAAATTTCGGATAAAGGATATTCTAGACAACCGAGTCCAATACTCTTGTGTGTTGGGGTCAAGCTGTGATAAATCTACTGCTTTCCTTTCCAGGCGTAGATTCCACAACCAGTCTGGGTATTCTGAATCTGGCTTGATTTCAGGATCTTTTCCATCAACATTAATGTTGGCACCACAGCAAAAATTGATTAATTTTTCTGGATCAGTTTCAACCTCCATCCTGACTTTTTTAGCAGTTGCTGCAGCACCAACTTTGCTAACTGAAAAATAAAATGTAACCATTAGTGATACATCTCAAAAAGTATCTGGCACCTTTTTTAAAATGAGTTTTAAATGAGTAGGCTGAATTAGATTAAAACATTTTTTTTTTTTTTTACTATAAACATTCAATTATAAAATTCCTTATAAATGACAAATGACAGAAATCGCTTTTAAAACTAGTACATATATACTATTAAATGTTTTGTAATAAATCCAAGAATGTATGATATAATACAGAGCTTCAAATATTCTAAAAAAATCTGTTTGAATATTTTATCAAGGAAGTATTTTGCAATCTAAATCATTACATACAATTTATAGTTCTCCCCCTTTTTTTGTTGAGAATACTGTTTTTGAAACTAGCAAGTAAAGCCAATAAATATACTTTTGGACAAGCTTGAAATTTTTGTAGTAAAGTCTTCACCATAAATTCCGAATGTGTTCAACCAATTTTAAATTAACACGTTTTTCTTAACTCAGCTTCGCGTTTGTTTGTTTGTTTGTTGTTAAAATTGACATCGAAAATTAGCCCACTTCTGATTGCTCTAGAGACCTGAAATTTGGCATGCATGCTACTTTCGCCTAACAATTTCAGATGCAAACATAAAAACTACATACAGATAACTAAACAGTAATACATTTGAAATATATATTATGCATCATAAGATCTGGAGACAACCACACACAGCAACACGTTTGAAATATGTTCAGATAGCCATACAGTAGCACAATATCTGCAGAGAACTACATAGTAATACATTTGAAATGTACACAAATTATATCATCACACGATCCTCAATTGACTGAGTCACGATAGGACAAAAAGCGAATTTTTTTTTTGTTTAACTTTCGTTTTTTTCCATTTTTAACACGTTTTTATTAACTCAGCTTCGCGTTTGTGTGTTTGTTGTTAAAATTGACATCGAAAATTAGCCCACTTCTGATTGCTCTATAGATCTGAAATTTGGCATGCAGGTTACTTTCGCCTAACAATTTCAGATGCAATCATAAAAACTAGCAATTAGAGACCGTAATTAGCTTAATTTAATTACGCCCCAAGGACCATAAAATTGAGGACATGATTTCTAAAGATACCGACAAGACTTGAGGCCTATTGACACAGTTACTTCGGCCCCAATCGATGTGAGCGCGCTGGCCGTGATCGTATAGTGGTTAGTACTTCGCGTTGTGGCCGCGACAACCCAGGTTCGAATCCTGGTCGCTCAAGATTTTTAGTCCGTGTATTTATAAACACTTTTTTAAAAACCACGTTTTTCATGTGTAGCAACGGACTAAAAGGAGAAAATAAAATACTTAAAAAAAACTTTTTAAAAAACCACGTTTTTTATGTGTAGCAACGGACTAAAAAAGGAGAACGGACACGGTAACACATTGTTAACGGTGACACGGTTGGTACGCTGGGCATGCTAAAATACACATAAACACGTTTTTCCTTAACTCAGCTTCGCGTTTATTTGTTTGTTTATGGGAGATTTGATCACGTGATTCGTGAGTAGATCTCCACGCCAGCAACGTAAATTACACCCTTTCTCTGTTTAAAGCGTATCGGTCGCTCAAGATTTTTTTAGTCCGTGTATTTAAAAACACTTAGTCAAGTCATACTTAATCAAGTGATTAGATAAAGTAGAAAATAAACTATATAAAAAACTTTTTAAAAACCACGTTTTTCATGTGTAGCAACGGACTAAAAAGGAGAAAATAAAATACTTAAAAAAAAACTTTTTAAAAAACCACGTTTTTCTTGTGGACTAAAAAGTAGAAAATAACTATTTACATACATTTGATGACAAAAAACGTGGGTCGGGCAGATGGGTCGGGAAATTTGATGGTGAACGTACCCACGTTTTTTGTCATCAAATGTATGTAAATAGTTATTTTCTACTTTTTAGTCCACAAGAAAAACGTGGTTTTTTAAAAAGTTTTTTTTTAAGTATTTTATTTTGCCTAGACATATTTTGTCAACCATGTTTAACCTTTCTTAGTTTCTATTCTCCTCTGCCCAGCTTACTTTGCTTGGTGGTGGAAAAGAACCAGTTCCCTTTGACTCAAATATTATAAGTTGAATTACAGTAACATTTAACTTTCAGTAGGCCTATATGAATATAAATTTAGTAAGTCAAGGGTCAAGGTAGTAAGTTTTGAGCCTTAATAAGTGGACATATTCTGGCAAATGTTAACTTTCAGGACATTCAACTTGCTATTTAAAGATTCAATATGCCTGATAAAATCAAATTTGTTATTAGCTTTACATTACTAATTATAAATAGTATCTTAAAAATGAGGTTAATGGACTAGGAGATGTATGTGCTGTGCTCGCCATGTGGCAGGTGATGCTTCTCTCACTGACAAAGCAGTGAGTGCACCATCTGTCAAGTGCCATGTGCTGCCAGTGACAATGCTCGAATTTCTCACTTTTGGGTGAACAAATCAAATAGATACAAATCTTAATGAAATATTTTGAACTCTGTTTACAAAGAACTTTGTGAATATCATGCCAGTCCCAAGCTCTTAATGAGTTGGGAGGAGGGTTGGATTCATTTTGAAATGACAAATCAAGCTCATAGGCCAATATGTTATTTATTTTTTGGTTCATTCATTACTGTTTGGCCAAGATGATTTATACTAAATAAAGCCTACATAACAAATTTGCAACTATCCTTTCGATAAGCATAATGTTTTTGTTGCACTGCACTTGCAGCATCACACAGTCCTAGTTTTACACTTCACACATTTTTATTTGAGCTTCCAAATGAAATAAAATTAGGCTAAATGATTTTTTGCTAAATCTAAAAGTTACTGAATTTTCAATTTAAACATAACCACTGAATAATACACATCAATATTTAAAACATTAGGCACTAATTTTGAGGTTTTTAGTTCATTTTAAAACTAAATTGCTTAATTTAATATTTATTGTCACTCACAGATACGGCACGACACACCCTTCCATAACAACCATGTTATATCACTCGTACGTTTGAGCAAGCAACGAATCGGTTCGACTTTTTAATTGGCTATACACCAAAGTTCCTCATTAGTGATCAACAAATAGGGGTCATGTGGTTTTTAGAAAATATTTTAAAAATTGGTTGTGATATAGTCAGATATAGCACCAGTGTTTTTGAAAAAAACAGCTCATAATATTTGATTTCTTTTTTCATGGACTGATAAAACTAATAATGCTCTGCTGACTCGCTCATTTTCTTATACCTACACCGTTGGTATTTTAAAAGTTCAATTAATTTTAATGAAACCAGCTATTGAATTTAGCCTCCCTTCTCCAAAACAAATTTTAAAATGCTTTTCTGGCATATATAATATATATCCCTGCCACCTATGGTATATTTTTATAACGTGAAAATCTTGCCAATTTGCTCATTTTAAACAGTAATTCTAAGAAGTTCACTGGAACTAAGACGAAAAATCATCAAGTTAATAGCGAGACTCACTAACTTAAAAGCGTCCTTGGTTGCTAACCAGAACATGGCTACCACACCTTGGCCTACGATTGGGCAATTTTTTCTGCTTTGTTCGAGAGACCACCTTAACATTAACTTTAAAAATAATTATCAAGCGAAAAATGGCGTTTTTTTCGCGTATTTTAAGCAATCTAATGATGACAAAGCTATTTTTGGCAGATTTTTTTTTTTTTTTTTTTGCTTCCGACATTGAAAGGTCAAACGTAAACATGGGTACAGTTTGAGTAGCTCAAAAACTTTAAATAATGGTCTCTAAGGTGTCAAAACTGCATGCCTAGGTCGAGTATTATTAGATTGATCGTTTAGTGAAAAAAAATTGTAAATATTATGTTCGCCGTTTAAGAAATCGGCATCGCAAAAAGGTCACTGAAAGCACGTTATTTTTTATTGTGACGTCATCGCTATTGTTACGGAAGCTGTACAGTAGTATCCTCTCGCTGCTTATATAATTGTGTTTTCTTTTCACTTGACACTCCTTTTCAGCTTATTTTGCTAGCGTAATTAGACTAATTAAGCCTAATTATGGATATTTCACCTGACTTTTGGATTATACTATGACTCTAAAAACCCTTAAACCACAACGATCTGTTATTTTTTTTTTTTTTGTTGATCCCTGGAATTAGATCTAGATCTAGTAGTGAGCGTTGGTCTTTGTGTGCTTACTTAGGCTAATGACTTAGGCCTAATTATTTGTTTTCAAATTTGTTATAGCTTAATTAATTTGTCTTAATTCTTATTGATTTCATAAATTTTAATTAGGCTAATTATAATATTATTTTCACTGGTCTTCGTTGCCTCATTATTTGTTTTCAAATTTGTTATAGCTTAATTAATTTGTCTTAATTCTTATTGATTTCATAAATTTTAATTAGGCTAATTATAATATTTTCACTGGTCTTCGTTGATACATTTATTAGGCTTAATAATGTTAATATTATTACGATTTTATAGGCCTGATAGATAAATTAAATGATTTTAGCGTTGGGTCTAAGTTTACATTACTAATTAGTACTAAGTAAACCAAGTACGCATGGACTAGGACATGTGTGCTGTGCCCGCGCTGTGGCGGGCGATGCCTCTCTCGCTGACAAACCAGCGCGAGCGAGCGAGTCGTTTGACACACGAGGTCTGTGTCGATGTTTGGAATGCATAGGCATAGGCCTAATTCTCGCTCTCGGGTGATTAATTTTTATGCGCTGACATTTGAAAAATCAAATAGACACACATCTTAATTAAATACATTTAATTTGAACTTTATATTAATCTAGACCTATAATACTAATTAGGGCCTATAACTTGGGATAACAAAGTACTTGGACTAGATTTAGCGCATGCGCACACTGTGCTATGAGTTTTCTCTCGCTGGTTGACAAAAGAACGCAGGCGGGCTAGCGATGTTTGTAATTTGCATATATCTTTGCTCACAGGCGATCATTTTAATGAGATTGGCCTCTTTTTATTTTATAGGCCTAATTAATTGTATTTGATAGGCTAACTTTTCTGGTTGACAAAACTAAGCGAGCGAGATGTCTGTCACGCGCACTGCCCGTGACGCTGTTTAGAATGTATTTCTCGCTAACTTGATGAATTTGAATACTATTGCAGTGTTTTTTAAAATAAATCAAATACTTACAAAGCTTTACAATTTAAACTGAGCATAGACAAAACTTTGTAAATAACACACCTGTCCCAAGTCAAGTGAGAGAAGAGGGTTAGATTAATTTTACAATGACATCGCTATATTTTATGAATTGCCCTAATTAAGCAATGCTAAAACACACTAGTTAATAAAACATGCATGGGATTGAATATCTTTAAAAAGATTAGATCTATAGGCCTACTATATATTCTTGAACATGTTTTTCATTAATTTGAATTTAGTTTTCCTTTTTAAACACCTTTCCATTTAAAAAAAAAAATTAAATAAAAATATTTAAAAATTCTAGATCTAGATCTAATTCCATTACGTGATTTTTTATTCTGACGAAGACAGTGTACATACGAATAGAAATGCGGTAATAAAATCAAATGTACTGTGCATATTCTGCTAAAATCAAATCATCTGCAAGGTCAACCCTGCAGAGTTCGTCTCTTCAGAAAAGCTATGGCGATCTGGTTGTCACGGATTATTTTGCTTGCAATGCTTGGAGTGGCCAATTAATAAAAATCAGTAATTAAGCTCCAAATGAGTTTATTTTCAACAAATTAAGTATTTGATTAATTAGAGATTGATCTCTAGTTTCCATTGGTAATGTTAAAATCGAAAAATAACGAAATTTAAAATTAGTGAGTATCTCTACAAGTTAAGCATCCCCGGTGACGGTGTGAACGCCATTTGTTGTTAGCAACCGGCCAAGCCTCCATGGTAGCGTGCAATGCTACTAAAAATTTATAGGCCTATTTTGTTTAGCCCCAAATGAGTTAGTAACATCAAATTTAATTTTTTTAAAATTTAGTGTTGTGCTGGTTAGAGATAAAAATTAAAAAACATTTGAGTTAGTTTGTTCATCAACAACAATGTCCCATATACCTGCACATAGAATATAGATCTATTTAGCCTAAATATAAGCAGAAAAGCTTGGTTATTAATATTTTACCTATTTTCTTTGCATATGATCTAGTAAATGTAAATACATGGTTTTGAATATTCGCTAGCGGTAATGAAAGTAGGTAACATCTTCTCAAGGCCGCAGCCATTTTGAAACATGCCCTGCTAAAAAGTTGGATTTTAAAAGTTGGCTAATAATAGATCTACATTTTAAAAAAATATATCAATAAATGAAAACATTACTTTAATTTTTCTATTTTTCATGTTTTTTAACAATTAAATGAAAATGAGTGTAAACAAAATGTATGTGTTTGTTATTTCCCTCTCAGATCTAGTTTTAAATTATTATCTTTTTTAAAATATAAGACTCATAAAATTTATCGAAACAAATTATTTTCAAATTTCATTGCTAAAAAAAAATGCTAAAAATATCTCTACACTAGTTGTGTTATGAGAGCTGTCTAATGTATCCATTTCTAGATCTACGTCGTTAATAAGATTAATACCATATTTTAGAGGGGGAATCTATGTATTTGCATCGTTATGGGTAATTTTCATTCTGTTCTCAGGCTTATTGTGTCAATTATTTTTTTAGAGACGTAGACTAGAGTAGAGATCTGTTGTACGCGACAACGCCAGGAGTCGCCCAGGAGGATCAGCAGCCATCCATTATGGACCATTAAATCCATTCCTTCATTGCAACTTTCAAGTGTCTCGTCATGTTTCTAGACTAGAATCTAGATTACATTATAAAAATATAGACAAGATCTAATCTAGATCTAGGCTAATTCAAATGTTTTTTTAATGTAAACTGGCATCTGTTGTAGATCTAGCTCTTTAAACAAAATTGTTAGGCCTAAATAAGTAAATATACTAAATACTAAATAGGCTACTAAAAAAAATATTCCTAAATAAATATATAAAAAAAATAGGACCAGAGTCTAGATCTAGCTCTAGACTCTAGACAGACTTACTTACATTAGCGGAGCGCTTATTTAATATTTAGGTAGGCCCTAGTGACTAGCCTAGTCCTGGGCCTTTTAAATTATTTATTACATTAATGATTATTAATTATTAGGCTTATTTTATTACTATAGTGAACTTAAAACTATAGGCTAGTTGTTTATATTATTGAAGTAGGGCATAGGCTTAGTTATATTACTACAATAATATATAAGCAACTATAGCGTCTATAGGGCCTAGATCTACTTAAAAAATATTAATGAATGGAGAGTGTTGTAGGCCGAGACTATTTGAAATCAAATTATTAGCGTAATAAGAATTATTGGTTTAAGTCACCTTATTATATTAAAATGAATAATTACAAAAAATACTTCAGTTGTAAAGTAGGCCTGCCCCTTCAAGCTAACAGTCTATGGGGCAGGTGAAGTAGGTTATCATCCCCAAGGGATATATGGAAATCAGGAAAGATAAATGGAGACCTAAAGAAACAGGTCGATGAAGAAAATGTTGAAGGAGGTTGGCTTATCATTCATAGCTAGAGACAGGAAAAAAGGCACTCATTTGTTGATGCCATGTGGGTGTTGACAGATGATGATGATTAGTAACATTAACTAGAACTAGGCCTAATACTAGTTAAAAACTTTGTATTATTTATATGCTGGTATTACTTCTGACTCAAGTAACCCAAACGCATAAGAACATAGATGATTGATGCAACACTATAATAGGCTTTATTCCCTATCATCATTTTATTAAGTTTTTTTAAGCCTAAAAGTGAAAGGAAATACCATTAGGTTTTCTTTAATAGTAAAGTTTATTTTCACTACTCATCTCTTATCACATCTAGTTCTGTGTTAATGTTTATATTTTCTTATATTTGTGTCTGTTTTGCACTGTTGCAGATGGTGGCCCTTTAGATGACATTCCTGAAGAAAGTCCAGTTCGTGGAAGAAGTTTTTCACTTTCCCCAAAACACCAGACACTCGCCAATAATGTAACAGAAGTAACAGCAGTAAAAAATATGCCCTTACCCTGCACCTCAAGCTCTATAATTTCTCCTAGTAGAGAAGCAGAAGTATCAATGGATGAGTCCAATTCTTCACCATCCTTAAAGATGCAACCAAACAGGCTCCACCTTCAGCTTGACTTCTCTCAAGGCAGCTCATCAAGAAAATCTTCCAAAGTACTCAGTGCTTTATTTACCCACATATCTGACCCCTATTCGTGTGGAGAGGAAATCGAACCTGCTCAAATGTTTACAACAAGTCCTACCTCTCCATCTTTTAAATTGAAAGAAATGATGGATGATATTGATGTATCGCAAGATGATGAGAGTAAAGAAGAGGTAACTGTTTTGGTTGACTAAGTTAATACAACATAGATTTAAAAATAAAACATTTACCCTAGTTAAAGTAAACTTTAAAAATATTTTTTGCATCCTCATTTAAATTTGTGTTAATTTTGTAAACCAGGATTTTCTAAAGCGACAGTCTAAACCAAGTATACGACGATGTCGGTCTCTTGAAATGCGGAAACACCTGATAGATCTGTCCAACACTCCTGTCAATGCTTATAAAAAAAATGTGACCAAACGACCACCCGAGTCTTTAAATCAGGTGTGTGAACAACTTTTAACAACCATTTGTGCTCAACTCATTCAACAAAACATTCCTGACATACATTTGGAACACTAGTTTATTATATTAACACAAGTTTTGTCACATGTTTACTAGTAATACACTGGCTGAGTCTAATATGATGGTTATGATATGAAAACTTTGTTTACTCTTTTCATTTATCCTTAGGAAATTGTGTTGCCAGTCAGTAAATAATGTAACATGTAACACTTTTATATATCTACATACATTTCTTAGGCAACCCAGAACTAATTTTTAATTTAACAAATACTTCTTTACCATTGTTATTTTTATATAACATGGATTCTAAATTTGTGATAAAAATAAACACATGACTTGTAAATTAATAACATAAATATTCAATTAATTGCTGTAACTATTCCCATCTTAATTAATTGAAAATCTTCAAAATATCACATCTCAATTTTTATTTTCGCTTCTCTTTTTTTTTTATTGCACAGGAAAAATCTGTAAAACGATGTAAAGACTTTACCACTATAGTTCCAAAGATGGGCGCCATAGGTACCAAGCCAATTTTATCTAGCCTGTCTATTTCTGGTGCTTTTGTTCAGGATGAGAACACAATCCACGAACGTATAAAAACAGCAGTAGATGCCCTTGAGTCACCAGATCTGATTGCAGATGGCACAAGGGTAATAAAAGTTTTTTGATAGCTAGCATACATTTAATGATGAACAATTAATTTTTCAAGCATCTCTGGTTTTGTCCATTCTCTAATTTTGTGTGTGTGTTCTGCAGGAGTATTGCTTACCTGTGATCACAGGCAAACACAGTGACCTGAAAAACATTGATCACCAAACAGTAAGTTTACAGTTTGAATTTCAACTTTAGCTGGATGTAATATACTGCATGAAAATCATTTTACTTAATTATCATCATGAATTGTAGTTATTACTTTTATTTTATCATGATAAACAAAGATTTCAAGTTAAAAATTTGAGATAGTAACATAAAAATATGTGCATATTTTCAGATGGCTGATCTGTTGAATAGAAAATTTGAGGGCTCCTTTGATAAACTGACCATAATTGACTGCAGATACCCTTATGAATACAGTGGAGGCCATATTAAGGTCAGTTTTGATTTTTAAGATTAATAATTTTATCTTTTAAAAATAATTATACAATATTTTGTAATACAGTGTATGCATTATTTGGATTAATTTTAAGAATATTATGTTTAGTCATGGTCATTTGTCCCATTAGAAAGTTCGATTGTATCCAATCGTTTATTTCAAATTTGTAACCATCATTGTGGTATAGTGAGTGGGAGTAAACTTTGTGGTTCTTAGGGAGATGGAGTAATAGCTCTTCATTGTGGCAAGTGTTGTCTCGCCACCCCCTCAACCATTTTTCACTGACTGGTTGGACTTAGGGACATTACTTTTAACATCACATGTCCACCATTTGATAAATTGAATCCTTGGATTTATGAAAGCACAATAGAACAATATCCCTTTTCGAAACTGATGTTCCTTGGAGCAAGTGAAGTAAAGTTGGGCGCCGTGAGTTAGTTACTCATCAGAACTGGGTGGTGACAGGGATGATCTACTGGCTTGAATTCAAACGCGAGACTTTTGAATTAACGGTCTGGCTCCCTACCACTAGGCCACGCTGTCCTGTTATAAGGAGACCTTGTGAAAACTCTACAATGTTTTATAATGTCCCCTGACAATTTTTGCAAATATCAGTTGTCGTAGCCAACCATTAGCAAGTTGTTGTAATCCAGGATGCAGTGAACATCTTCACAGAGGAAGAAATGGTTGAGTTTTTGAATCTAGAGATGAAGGAGGTAACAATGACATCCCACAGACATATCCTTGTGTTCCATTGTGAGTTTTCTAGTCAACGGGGGCCAAGCTTGTGAGTAATATTATTCATAAACATAGTTGAATTGTATTTTTGGATCCTCTCTTTAATATCTGAAAATTACTGGTTTTTGTTTTTGTTAGTTTTTACTAACAGTTTGAACTTTTGTATTCAGGCTGCGACATTTGCGCAAGTGTGACAGGCAAATGAATGTCCTTCACTACCCTCAGCTGACTTTTCCTGAGGTTTACTGTCTGTATGGTGGCTACAAAGATTTTTTCCTCAATCACCCTGTAAGTGTTAAGCCAAGATTTACGTTGGTGATACTTAGGGATGCAATGTGGCTGGAAGACATGGTTGGTTGGGGGAGACAGGTCACATATGAATCTTTTCCTGGTTGTTTTTTGTTATGTGGTAATCCATTCTTTGATACACATCATCAGTGTTGTTTCTTCCAGACTTTTTCCTTGGGGGGGGGGTAGACTTTCCTCGGTGGGGGGGGGGGGGAAGAGGGCGGACCCCGTTAAAAGTATACATTATCTATATAAATTTCATTTTGTTCGGGGGGGGGGGGGGGGGGTAGACTTAACCCCCCCCCCCCCCCCCTACAAGATGCCTGGAAGAAACTCTGCACATCATCACATGAGTACAACCCCTCCCTCCCCTCCCCCATGGTTGAGGTGAGAGACATGTTTATCTGTGGGAAACACATTTGATATGGGGACACAGTTGGGAGTTGGAGACACACAAACACTTCCTCAATGATAAAACCTCTGTTGTGATTTCACCATGGTAGAGGCACATATATGTGGTGCACAAAAACTGCTTGGGTTTCTTTTTAATTAGACAGGTTTGACAAATTTTAAGAAATAATTCTGATGCATCATTAGTTAATATGACATAGCCTCAATAGTTTTTAATATTATGTATCACATTAATAAAGTTATTATGAATTTAATGAGATCTTAAAATTTGATTGACAGTGTGACAGCTGTGCTTCCTAATGATAATTAGTCAATGTTGCATCAAGATATGTTACCAATATTCTTATCTACTTTATCACTGTTCACGTTAGTTGATCTTTAATGTAGTTTTATTTCTTTCAGGAGCTCTGTGAGCCCTCTGCCTATATTCCCATGATTGATGAGAAATATGCTGAAGATCTGCGCCATTTTCGTGCTAAAGCAAAATCTTGGGCGGCTGGTGAGAAGAAGATTGCAGACATGGCATCCTAAAGTAACTCCATTCACAGAAGATCACAGACATAGCATCCTAAAATAACTCCATTTACAGAAGATAACAGACATAGCACCCTAAAGTAACTCCATTCACAGAAGATCACAGTCATAGCATCCTAAAGTAACTCCATTCACAGAAGATCACAGTCATAGCATCCTAAAGTAACTCCATTCACAGAAGATCACAGACATAGCATCCTAAAGTAACTCCATTCACAGAAGATCACAGACATAGCTTCCAATATGTAACTCCATTCACATAAGAGCACAGGCATCCTAAAGTAATTCTATGCACTGAAGATCAGTGACTTAATGGATATTATTAGAACCAGTATTGTAGTAGCCTTCTATACAATGTATTAGACTAATTGTGCCTGATGCTTGACCATTTAAATCATAAGTTTACTGATCCCAAAACAAATTCATGTGAAAAGTTACAACACTATGTCTTTATGTTGGTTCACAATGTTTAAAGTGTAGTGGAAATATTTTCTAAAATACAGCTAAGATTTATTTTTTAAACTGTACATTTAATCTGGTTTTCAAGATATTTCCTTTTTTATTCTAGACACAAAATATTTAGTGATTCTTTTATATTATGAGATTTTTATAATTTTGGTGAATTTGTGGTTATTTCTATCCATCCAATTTTTTATTCTTATTTTTCTATATATTGGAAGCACATTTGGACACTACATGCCAATATGGACCTAAATCTGTGTCTATTGGACTAAATTTAAAAGAGTTTAAATATTCTGATGGGTATAAAGTTTGATTGGATTGACACATTTTCCTGGGTTTGTATTAGTATTAAGATTTGAACCATCAAAAAATTTGCCATTATATTGTGCCTTCCTAGAAAGTTTAGATTTTTTATGTTGTGTGTTAAACTTAAATGTAGCCATCTTTAAAAGTTGAACAGTTGTCTTTGTAGACGTGTGAAATTGCTATTTTTTGAGTTATAAAATCAAAATGTAAATATATAAATACAAGCAAATATGCTTGATAAAAATTATGAAAGAATTATTTTAATTAATTCCCATCCTTTATGAGGATGGTCTATAAAAGATGACATTACACATTTAGTGTGGTGGTTCTGACTTCCGTGACAATGTCCTATGTTTATGTGAGGGGTTAGTATATGGGAAGCTGAAAACATTTTGTATTTCTTAAAATATTTTTTTTAAATGGGGAAAACAAGTCAATCTTAGAAGTATGGTTATTTTTTGGAGTAGGTGTGGCTTTGGGTTAAGGCGGGGCTGGGTGCAAATCAGCTGACATTGTATGATATTTATGGATGGCTTGATCCATCAAACGAGGATACCACAGATCTGTTCTTTATTTTATAACCCCTTGTTTTTAAATAGACTATTTTAAAATTTGGAATGTTATCAATTATTTTAGTACTTTTTATAAATTATCAATGAATACTAAATAGGTTTTCCCATTAAAAAATAAATATGGAATGTGTATGTAAAAATAATGAACTAAAAGAAATTGATGAAGTTTTAGATGATGACATTGAACGAATCCAGTGAGGAGTTTGCTATATGTTCTAATTATGTAATATCTGTGTCTGATTTTTAAATGTTATATATGTACTTTGGTATATGGTTTTATACAGTTTTTATTGTTCTTTTATGGAGATTTTTAAGATACAATTAATACAATATTTGACTTTTTTTTTTAAATAGCTCACAAATAAATATAGTATAATCCTTTGAATTGAGTGTTTTATTTGTTGTCCCAATGATGATTGACTGGGTAGGCACACATTAAAATCTACTAGTAAAGAAGAAATCTCATCACAACTTAATGAATGGTACTGAGGTCTAAGTCTACAAGCCCAGATGCAGACCAGGTCAGCCTGACAGACGAGTTGGCTTGACCACTACAGTGACATAGGCAGATACAGTGGCCTCGACCAGTACAGTGATATTGACTAATACAGCAAATAATGGGCTTAGTGAAAATCTAGCCATTACTACTGATTTAATTTATTTGTAATAAGACGATTCAGTTTTGATAAAAGAACACTTCAATCATATTAAAAAGGTTTTTCAAATTTTATTTTTAAAAATCAAGACACAGTTCAATTCACAATATGTAATTGATTTCTTTCAGTTTGGAATGTCAAATAAAAAAAAAAATCATTCGTAATTGTAAACATAGACCGATACATTATGAAGATCACCACATCTGATCAAGAGGCTTTACCTAGTTCAGAGTAGTATTTAAACAATATTTACTTTACAAATATAAGCTTTTGTATATTGGTTTTAGAAGTTAATTGAATAGAGAAATTTAAAACAGAACTTTTTAGATTATGGGTCTCTTTTTCATAGCTTTTTTAACATGACTAATGTCATAAAATTAAATCACCTAAATGACATTGTTAATTTTAGTTCTATATTTTTACCTTTGTTTTTGTTCTAAAAAACATGATATTTCTTTTATATATATATAACACATACAAACTTAGCAAAAAAATATACGGTTTCATTTTGCATCTTTGAGTGAAAGCAAAAATGTTGCATACAAAATTTCAAGGACATCGAATAAAAAAAAAGTTTGATATTTCCTATTCTATAGTGAGACTTGGGCAACTAAGCACAAATTAGTATTTAAAAAATCCACTTCAAACAAATTACTATCTAAGATCGGGTGGTTTAACGATAAAATTGAAACATTATTTAAGTGCTACAGGTTAACTATTGAGTAAAAAAAAATAAGACACAAACAAATAGATACATTTTTAAAATCGTGATTAGTTCATTTTGTTAAAGATAATATTGTTGAAACAAAGCCATAAGGATTAAGTAACAATGTAAAAAAATTGTTTTCAAAAATTGTAATACCAGTACTACAATCAAATGTATTTACATCGCATTTTCTAATTACAGTAATAATTTAAACAGTATAAAAATATATGAGGATGAGCAAGTTGAGCTATCGGAATGATTCATTTTGCTGAAACATGTTGGCGGTGAAAAAAAATGTTGGTCATGAAAACACTACGGTAAAAAATATTTGGGTATTTTATTATTTTATATTAACCATCCTAAACTGGTCTTAGAATTGATGAGGGCACTCAAGCGAGAATTACAGCTAATATTTTATAGTCAACCTCAGCGATGACTGAACAATCTGAAACTGTTACAGGGCACTACATTTGGCAAGGTAATATGCCAGTCAGCCGTGCTTACAATAAGTATGTCAGAGGGTGGGGGCAGTGTGGTTGGGTGATAGGACACACAATTGCCAGCCTGAACATTCCAAATGCAGACCCCAGGGATGGGTCTGTCTCCTGTCCGCCCAGCTCGGATGGGTACCTGACTTAGTTAAAGTAAAAGCAGCTGGGCATAGATTTGACCACACTATCAGTCTCTATGGGGAGGTCACAGAAACGGATGAACTCTACTTCATCTACCCCGTTCAGATGGGGTAACTTATGTGACAGCCGACCGGTATAAATAAATGAGAATATTCTGTTCCATCCTTTCTCAACCTGCACTTTCTAAGGCACTGTCAGAAATTAGTTCCCTAAACCTATTATTTCTGCACGTCAGTGCTTTTGTATTGCTGCAGCTATAGTGATTATTTAAAATAAGTAAAAACTGAGCAGAAACAGGATTTTTTTTTACATGTTTGGTGCTTAAAGTCGTAACCTGCTGTAATAGAAGGTGGGTGATATAATCTAGTTCACTTCCCAGCACTTCTCAATTTTAAACCTCAAACTATGCAAGTCAAACTCTAACTGTATAGGGTTCAGGTGAAATAAACAATTCTTACCAGTTTCAGAACAATCTTGAGGAAAATTTTTATAAATGCTATTGTAAAAGTAAAGTTTCCCTTTCAAACCTGACGGTCTATGGGGCAAGTGAAGTAGAGTTCACTTGTTTCTGTGACCTTGGCATATTAAGAGATAGTGTGGTCAGCACTATGCCCAGCCGCCTTTACTTTCCCTAACGTGAGATAGGTACCCATCAGAGTTGGGTGGACTCAGGGACGGTCTACTGACTTGAACCTGGATTCGAACTCAAGACTTAGGGGTTAGCAGTCTAGCTCTCTACCGCTAGACCTTTTTGTCCCAAATGCTATTGTAGAACACACTAATCTGGATTTGTTTTAAAAAATGTAAATTTAGTTCTTAAAAGACAAAACAAAAACAAATATGGTTTCTCATCATTCTCGTAACTCAAAACCATGGGAGATAGAAACAGAGCCTAATGCATAAGAAAAATCAATAGCTTGAAGGCATTTTTTCTATGTGGTCAAATACAACAGGCATGAGATTATCGAATTACACTTAATTATCACAGCATCTTAAATACAATCATTAGAACTGGTTAAAATTTGTAAAATAACACATCGAATGTAAAATTTTTAAAAATCATATCTGGAATTACTTTTGAAACATTTTCTGAACATAACCTTTCAAGTGAGGTGCATGTGTAATTCAAAACACTTTATATTCAAGTAACAGCATTACACATATATTTAGGTCAAATTAATAATACACATTCAGGTCACAACTTTACACATTTAAATCACTACACTATACATCCAGGCCACAGCAAAATCAATTCACAACATGACATGTTTTTTAATCACAGCACTCTGCATTCTAGTCACAATACTACACAATTGTGTCACAGCACTCCACATTCAACTCATAAGTTTTCCCAATCAAGTCACTATAAGACATTCATGTGACAGCGCTGCACATTTGACCTTTATAATATCTTTCATTTTCACAACAAAAATATTTTTTTTATTTCATATACTGTGCATTCTTTTTTTCTATCAAAGCTAGAATTTCAAATTTTCTACCAATGAATGAATGAATGAAACTATTTCTTAAAAAATGTCGACTAGCTTTTACAAATAAACACTGATGACTTAAATTATAGTACATTACAAATGCAACATTGCGGCTTTTAAATAAAACTTAAAAAGTAACGTAACATCAACGATAGATCAGTAGAGAATCATTCCGCTGTCCACCTCCTTCTCCCCCGACCTGGAATAACTGCAGGAACACTTCTGGCCAGAACAGAGCAGCACAAACAGATTGAGAAGAAAGGCTCCCGCCGCCCCCACCACAAAGTAAAAAGACATGTCCAGGTACGTAAGGTCTTTGGATGTGAATGTGGCCAGCTCCTGCACGGTCAGCAGGTTGACCTTCAGCTGGGTGAAATACAAACCCAGGTACACACCTATAGCGGCGGCTGAAAACAGCACTGAAATAAAAAAAATGATGTATCCATTAGAAAGAAGTAGCTAATATCATTCAAGGAACTAGAAGTTAGAATGAAGTTTCTTCTTCTTTGTTCTTAATTTTAGTGTTGGAAGGGATCCCCTCCAACACAATTAAGTATACGTGTCAACTGGTTATGCTCCATTGAGTCTGATTTAAGCCTTCTTTTATTTTTGGATTTGCTTCCATAGCCTTTGTCCAACCAAGAACAAACTACATGGCAGCAGTTGTTTGATTTTGGAGTTGTCTCTCCTAGAAGAGCGGCTGTCCCCAGCTAACGAGCTTCATCTGCCCAAGAAGTTTAATAACTTTATTATATAAAAAATTGTTTACAATTTCTTTAATATTTTACATTTATGATAAGAAGCCTGTAGTTAAAAATATCTTGAGATGAATAAAGTAACCAACATTATAGGCCTAGTTTTAGTAGTTGTACTTTTATACAACACAAAATAGTTGATACACAATGGGCTACACAGTAAAATCGGTGTGAACAGTACATAAAAACATTAAGTTTAATAGTAAGAAAACAACACCTTTTGCTTAAGTGAAAGAAGCCTAACTTTGTAAGTATCTTTTTTTGCAATCTAAAGATGCAGATATGTTACTTTTTAAAATTTGTTATTACATAAACAAGAACTCTACTTCATTTTTTAAAATTTGGCATATGGAATAACAAATCTGAAATCACTTTCAAATCCATAAATTTCAAACAAAGCAACAAATCTGATATCGCTTACAAATCTGTAAATTTCAAACAAAGCAACAAATCTGATATTGCATACAAATCCATAAATTTCAAACAAAGCAACAAATCTGATATTGCATACAATTCCGTAAATTTCAAACAAAGCAACAAATCTGGATCCACTTACATGCTTGAAAGTTCCAGACATAAAGTCCAGCTGGTCCAGTAATAGTCTCAATGGGACGCCCAAATACATTGAAAACACCAAATCCAATGGCCACCAGTCCCCAGACTATGGCCAGGACAAGCATAGTCAGGGTGGCCACATATAAAGGAAAACTAAACAGGCCAAACCATTCCATAGACTTGGCATTTGCTGAAACAAAAAGATTATATTTTTATGTGTGGTTTCTGTAATGAATTATTTAATCAAAGTTAAATATCAGAGTTGTGGAACATATAAGAAGGTAGTATTAATTTAAACAAGTTAAAGACCTAAGTATCCCATAATTCATTATTATTTACATTAAGTCAAAGTGTTTGAAGGTTAAAACTACAATTTTAAATTTTGATTGTTTTTTATTATCTCTCAGTATTAAAACAAACTGTAAAAATATTTGTGTACATTTAAGTAGGCTATGCTAAAATACATGTTATGTGTTGGTATGGACATGTGGAAGAGTGCATGAGTGCTAAAATGAAAGTTCATATCCCAGTCTCATTCACATGGGATGTCGCTGAGTTCACCCAGCTCTGATGAGTACCTGAACTACATCAAAGAAGGTAAAAAAACCGGGCATAGAACTGACCACACAACTGATTGACATGTCAAGGTCACAGAAACAGGTAAACTCTTTTACTGACCATCAGATCTAAAGGCTATACAATACAAGTTATTTAAATATGATATGGTTGGTCCTAGCCTACATGTTGTAGAGGCTATGCTGGGTATTCTCAATGACACAAAAACAAAATTTTACTCTATTCAAATATTAATAAGCTGAGAGAAACTAGTAGTTGTATATCATCTATCTCTCAGGGCAATGAATAATTAAGTAAGAGATAAACATATTCATTGTCCACTGAAAAAAATTGAAGCATCGCATTACTCATAAAAATCAATGTATCAAAATACAAGTAGATGATATGGTTGGTTCTAGCCTACATGTTGTAGAGGCTATGCTGGGTATTCTCAATGACACAAAAACAAAATTTTACTCTATTCAAATATTAATAAGCTGAGAGAAACTAGTAGTTGTATATCATCTATCTCTCAGGGCAATGAATAATTAAGTAAGAGATAAACATATTCATTGTCCACTGCAAAAATTGAAGCATCGCATTACTCATAAAAATCAATGTATCAAAATACAAGTAGAAGAATAAATTTAAAAACCGCAATGGATCAACTGATGCTTCATTCTTCTGATTAGAACAATGGTTTTGTTGAGATTTCTATTCAAAAAATAAGATGTGTTAAAACTAGATCTAATATCAAATAAAACTGAAAGCTGAACAATAAAAAAATGTTAGTTGTAAATTGAACAAGCATAGCAGAAAATAAATGAAGAAGCAATGATCTGGGAATGTTAATGTTTCAAAAAACTAAATTGAAGGTCTGATGTGACACACTGTGTAGTCCTTTCCCCAGATAACATTATTGTTACATTGATAGAGCCAATCGCTGGCTACTGCTTGCCAAGGAAGCAATATGCTAGGGCACAGTACTTTTGTTTAACATAATGTGCAGAGTTTCTTTCAAGCATCACTCAAGGAGAGTGAGGGAGGGGATGCCTAAATAGGAAAAAAATAAATAAGTTATACAGAAAATATATAGCCTACTTTAACCAATGTCTGGCTCACCCCTGGAGAAATATATTTGAAAGAAACCCTGATCAAATAACAGCACAAACTGCTGAATATCGTTAGTGCTAACATGATGCTGTTGTTCATCATAAATTGCTAGTCTTTTAGGTACGGCTAGTATTCTTGTAATGTCTTAGAAAATGCTAGCATGATGCTTTTATCATAAAATGCCAGAGACAATTCTCATGTGTAATAAGGCGCTAGCACAATGCTAATTTTCATCCTCAGCACCTTTCTGCGGTGTCATAAAATGCTAGCACAATGCTGTTGTGTCATAAAATGCTAGCACAATTCTGTTGTCTGTCATAATATGCTAGCCCAATTCTGCTGTCTGTCATAAAATGCTAGCACAATGCTGTTGTGTCATAAAATGCTAGCGCAATGCTGTTGTGTCATAAAATGCTAGCACAATTCTGCTGTCTGTCATAAAATGCTAGCACAATTCTGTTGTCTGTCATAATATGCTAGCACTATTCTGTTGTCTGTCAATATATTGCTAGCGCAATTCTGTTGTCTGTCATAATATGCTAGCACAATTCTGTTGTCTGTCATAAAATGCTAGCACAATTCTGCTGTCTATCATAAAATGCTAGCACAATGTTGTTGTGTCATAAAATGCTAGCACAATTCTGATGTCTGTCATAAAATGCAAGCACAATGCTGCTGTCTGTCATAAATTCTGTTGTCTGTCAAAATTTTGCTAGCACAATGGTGCTGTCTGTCATAAAATTGCAAGCACAATTCTGTGATTTCATAAAATGCTAGTACAATGCTGTAGTCTGTCATAAATAAAATGCTAGCACAATTCTGTTGTCTGTCATAAAATGCAAGCACAATGCTGCTGTCTGTCATAAATTCTGTTGTCTGTCAATATTTTGCTAGCACAATGGTGCTGTCTGTCATAAAATTGCAAGAACAATTCTGTTATCTGTCATAAAATGCTAGCACAATTCTGTTGTCTGTCAATATATTGCTAGCACAATGCTGTTGTCTGTCATAAAATGCTAGCACAATTCTGCTGTCTGTCATAGCGCGCTTATCTCAACACAATATGCCAGGACAATGCAGTTGCCTGTCTTCATTAAACGCCGTAACATATTACAGCTACTGTTCTCCCCGCAATATCAGCTGCCACAATTTCAGCCCGTCATTGTTATGTAGCCAAGAAAAAAAAAAACAATGTCTGAAACGTCAAGATAACAGCCACTTGAAACAACACGAACTGCAAATACTAGACAGAGGTACAGTAGCTCCAGGAAGATACTATCTGCACAGATACGGCAATCTACAAACGTAATTTTTTTTACTGCTGTTTTAATAAGGTCACGGCAATCTAAAGTATCAGAGAGGGGGGGGGGGGGGGAAGAAAGAGAGAGAATCAATTGTGCTTTGCGGTTGAGAAAAGGGGAGAGAAAGGTAAAAGGGGAAGGGAGGTTACTCTAACAGATTTAAAGAAAAAAACCTAATTTAATTAAATTTGCGTTAATTTAAATATACAATCAAAAATAATAATTGAGAAAGTTAATAAACGAACACATACGCACACTAATTACTACATCGTAGCATACATGTGAAATAAAGTAAGGTACTAGCCTTAAAACAAACTAATATGATGGTGGGGGTATCCATAAATGATTTCACATTTTTTTTTAAAAAGTAGGCTATATTTTTTTTTTCTATTTGAATTATATATTTTTCTATTTCGAGGGGGGGGGGGGGGGGGAAGCAGCGCACATTCGGAAAGATGCCTGAAAGAAACACTGACTCTAACCTTTATACCCTAACAGCAATAGCAACAACTTCACCTCTACCCCCAACAACTAAGATGTATGGCGCTAACATACTAACAACGTCAGTACGGGGAGGTAACTACGGACCATCAGAACTTCTAACGACATAATTGCTAACACAATCTACATAAGTAGGACTCAATTAGCAGCACGCTGAACTTTATCACTTTTTAAATAGTTAATAGCCACCATGGCCATTATTGAAGAGTATACCGCGGTCATTGGCCTTTAGTTTCCAGAGTAAACAAGCTATAAATAGCAGATGTCGAGTACATTTTAATGATTTTCATTTAAAAAAAAAATATCCTCGGAAGTTCGATAACTTCCCCCGTATCAATAGTTCTGCTCGATTTGTTTACCAAGTGATTATAATAACATTTATAACCTCTCAACTTTGACCCGGGCTGAGGCGTTCTTGTTTACTCGAGCTGTCTGTGATGTTAATGCCAGGATTTTTCTCGCAGATGCCGCGCCATCTGTTTGTGATGACGTCAACAACAATATCACATTGATACGCGCTAGTATTTTTTTTTTATTGCGTCTTTCACTACACAATCCGCAAAAAAACGCAAACGATATTTTTTTTTAAATTGTAGATAAAATTTTGTAAGATTAAGCAACTTTGTTTAAATGAAGTCATATTTCTAGGATGGGTACTGAGCTTTGAGAACAAAAAAAAGTCATACAGAATTTTAGCAATTATTTTGAATTTTTAAAACACTTTTAAAAAATGTGATGAAAATTGATTATGAATCAAATCTTGCTCCGGATTTGTTTAAGATTTTCATTACCGATTAGTTTTATGCAAAAAAAAAAACTTGTTTAAAACTGTGGGAGGTGTGGGTGAGCACGTGTGTTTGGGGGTGAGGGGTTTAAAGTCAGTTTAAAAAAAACATGGCATCAAGTAAAGATGACACGATACGATCTCAGTAAATGATGACGTATGGGCTATAAGTCAGCCTAGTTCTAGAAACAGTTTTGTTTGGAACACTTGACATTAAAGTACAGGCTACATCTAACATAAGTTGACCAAATCCACCAAATAATATCCAACTCGTCACAACACGCATGCCTGATGCCCTGATACAAAAACAAAAAAAAACCTGACGCGAGCATTAATCAAACGATCGATAGTTCGATCATGAAAATTTCACCATCTGGAGTTGGGACAAGGAAATCTACTTTGAGCAAATCAATCGACCTGGGCTAAAATCAATGGGAGTCGACGGTCGACTGATAGACTAGCACTCACTCCCACATGCTAGCAACAATGGAGGATTGACATGGGAGGGGGGGACGGCTTCAGGTGATGGGGCTTTCCGTCTCTTAATCACGGCACTTCACAGCAACAATAAAACCCAAGCTTTTCTGAATAACAGCACTTTAATAGAACAATAAGACAAACCCCGCCCTTTGCTGAATTACAGCACTTGAATTGAACAATAAAACCCAACCTTTGCTGAATTACAGCACTTGAATGGAACAAGAAAGCATTAAAATAAGTTAAGTTTATTAAATAAACAAATGAATATCTTAATCACAGCACTTTATTGCAACAAAAAATCCAACCCTTTTCTCAATTACAACAATAGAAAAAAAACGTTCTCTTTAATTACAGCACAAACCCCACCCTTTTCTGAATTACAGCACTTCCTTGGAACAAGAAAGCATTGTAATAATTAACGTAATCAAATAAACACACCAGTATCTTAATTACAACATTTCGTTGGATAAAGACATAAATACAATAGGTTTAGGAAGTAAACCAAACAGTCTTTTAAACACAGCCTATCACGGGGGCAAGATAGAATAGGGCTGATAAGTAGGTCTCCAACCAGACCTACTTACCAGCCCTATTACACTCAAGTTTATCAAATGAACCGATCCCAGGTTTAAAATTAAGGATTAGGGTTTAAGGTAAATCCTTTGATAGAGTTAACAAGTCCTACATTAGGCAAGGCGATGTAATCACGATGTTGGATACAAATAAATCAGCGGTGTGGAAATAAATCAAGCATATCAATAAAGGTAAAGATATGGGCGTAGTTCGTAGTATATCAACGTATCGGTCAAGCAGTGAAGTTGACTATGTTGTACGTAATACACATAAACATATTGGCCAAGTTGTGCAGCCGATTATGTTGTACTTAATACACATAAACTCATAAACGTATTGGCCAAGTTGTGTAGCTGATTATGTTGTACATGAATACACAAAAACCTATGGGTAGAAGAGTAACATTAGTACATGCTTGAAAGATCTAATTACAGTAATCTACTGAGTCAAAAACTTGTCAAACTCTCCGTGTGTCAAAAAGTAATTTAAAACTATTTCTTTACTGTAGCTTTAAATGTAGCTGTTCACATTAAAAAAAAAAATTCAGTGTGTGATGGTTAAGCTGGTGAAACAATTAATAGCCAAACATATAAAAAACATTAGTCGTCATATTAATTAGAAACAAAATGTCATTAGATCTCCTCCCTTTCTATAATGTTAGCTCATAACAAATCGCCCTACATACGAACACACAGCTCGAGTTAGTCAATGGAGACCTTTTGTAATCTACACAGATAAGTTTTATCGCGCATGCGTGCTGTAAGGACGAGGAAGTCACTTTTTAAAAACAAAACTGATCAGCTAATCTCACCATCTTAGTTTTTTTTTAATCGTAGATTTTAGTAATTTATTCGTAAAAACCCTTCCAGCAATAGTTTATAATTTAAAAGCGTACACAATAAAAGCCTATATATTATTGTAACCTGTTTAATAAGGTAAATCATTACTTGTTATAATATCACAGCTGTATACCTACACGTTACAGTAATTCATTTTCCTTGCATTATTTCACCAATGTGGATCTGTCCATACAGTTTTTAAATTTTTTATCTAGCCTCCAATTTGCGTCAGTCCAATTTAATACTGGGCTAACTTTTACCAAATTCTAAAATTTTATCCCCTTATTTCATGCTTCATTTTGATGGTTGTCTAGATAGAAGCTATGCAGTAACGCATATTTTGCGATGTTAATGTTTTTATGTATGTCGGCCTTATGGTTTGTCGGCCCCATAATGTGGCGGTCTTTTGGTTGTCTGCTTTTTGGCTGTCGGCCATTTGGCTGTCGGCATTTTATCCTACATCCCCCCCTCCCATTTATGTACGTCCAATACGATGCTAAGCTAACAACTCAAATTTGATATTTCTTGGTGACAATGATCTCATTATCCACGCCTCATCATCTGCTAACGTGACATATTAGCGGTGAAGTCGCGTAGAAAAACGATACCGCTTATTGTGAGGACGGCGTGTGATTGTATTTCTGAACAAGCGCCATCACAATCACATCGCATTAAATGTTATTTAAATAATAACCAGAACTAGACAACAGAACGTGAGGTGAACTCTCACGAAAGAATAATTTGGTTACTGTATTTAGGTATTTTAAAAAAAAAATACTTTTCCTATTTACCAAAAGGCGCGAATGACGGCTACGTCGGGAAAATGAAATTTTTTTTTTTAAACTTTATGTGTCAGCATAATGGGAGAGTGTTGACTTCCTTGACTCAGTAAATGTTAAGACATTTACAAACCAATCGAGATAGAGCTCTCAAATTTATTGAGGAAACTTTCCAGTAAGGCCTAAGTTATCATTTGCTTTAGAAACGAATGATAATTTTGAAATCTCAAGACCCATCTATTTGATAAATGGATTTTTAAAGTTAAAGTAGTAAGCATTTCCTGAATTATAATAAATATAATAATTTTAAAATCTCAAGATCCATCTATTTGATGAATGGATTATTAAAGTAAAAGTAAGCATTTCCTGAATTATAATAAATATAATAATTTTAAAATCTCAAGACCCATCTATTTGATAAATGAATTTTTAAAGTTAAAGTAGTAAGCATTTCCTGAATTATAATAAATATAATAATTTTAAAATCTCAAGATCCATCTATTTGATGAATGGATTATTAAAGTAAAAGTAAGCATTTCCTGTATTATAATAAATATAATAATTTTAAAATCTCAAGACCCATCTATTTGATGAATGGATTTTTTAAAGTTAAAGAATGCATGTCCTGGACAATGAGTAGTGGTATGAAACCATCAATACGTCTCCGTCTATCTGAACATGACAGATAGTTTAAGACCCCCGGGCAGTGTTAAAAAAAAAAGAATTCCCCCACAATAGGCCCAGGTTAGGACAGGTAGAAAGGGGTGCGGTGTGTAAACACGACGGTCGTGGGATCAGAGAGACGCCAGACAACAATATGGGGGATAACCCACACACCAGGGTTGACCAAATGCCTGGACAATGGGAGGAGCGGCATGTCGCCCGGCGCTCTCTAAACAACTGGACGTCGGTCAACACGCGAGAAATATGCCAGGCAGCTGTCCAGTGGGAGGGCGTTTCACTGCGGGTTCTGTAGAACTGTACGGGTTGTGTCTGTTGGGGTTGTAATGGTTTGTGGGGGTTGTCATTGGATGTGGGGGGTTGTCATTGGCTGTGGGGGTTGTCATTGGATGTAGGGGTTGTCATTGGCTGTGGGGGTTGTAATGGTCTGTGAGGTTGTCATTGGCTGTGGGGGTTGTCATTGGCTGTGGGGGTTGTCATTGGCTGTGGGGGTTGTAATGGTCTGTGAGGTTGTCATTGGCTGTGGGGGTTGTCATTGGCTGTGGGGGTTGTCATTGGCTGTGGGGGGTTGTCATTGGCTGTGGGGGTTGTCACGGTCTGTGGGGTTGTCACCGTCTATTGCGGGTTGCCATCATCTCATGACAGATGCCAGCGTTTCTTGGGGTTGCCACACTATGTTGGGGTTGTCGCTGTTTATTTCTGGGTCGTCATGATCTATTGGAGTTGCCATCATCTATTGATATTTGGTAGCGCTTGTTGTGGGTTGTCACTGTTTGTGGGGTAGCCATTGACAATTGGGGGTTGCCACAATATGCCGGGGTTGTCACTGTTTATTTCTGGGCTGTCAGGGTCTATTATGATTGTCATCATCTGCTGAGGGCTGTCAGCGTTTATTGGGGTTGTAACTGCTTGTAGGGTTGTCATTGTCTATTGGGGGGTTGCCACAATATGCCGGGGTCGTCACTGTTTATTTCTGGATTGTCAGAGTTTATTGGGGTTGCAATAATCTGATAGGGATGCCAGCGTATGATGGTGACATCACGTGACTTTGTTCCATACAACATGCCAGTGGCAGCAGACATAGATCGCTGATTAACTAACTTCATTTTATCAGCCTCTAACAGATAAACACAACAAATACAAGGAATTATTGCCACATTAAAAACGATAGATAAATGAATTCCACAAATTGGCTTAATGAAACTCGACTGAAGGAAAATTTAATTAAACGTGGGAAGAGAAAAAAACCACACGCTAGAATTAGCTGATGGGAAACCATTAACTGCCCCAGTCTAGTGTCGTCTATAAATGAGAGGGGTGGAGAGGAGGGAGGGGGTCCAGGTTGTTGAGACGAGGTGCTATATGGTAGAAGATAGAGACTTGACATTTTTCATTTCATATGGACCAAAATAAAGGAAAATGTGGAATATGTCTATTAGTCGCCCCCCCCCCCCCATCACCACTACACAAATACTAGCAACATCTAAGTGAAGAATTTTGAGCATTACATAGTTCGTGACGCTTCTACAATAAATCAAATGCCGCGTGCCATCATCCATTTTGGTTTTAAGGAATTGAGTTACGGTATTCTTAATTAATTAAATTTTAACCCGACTTTACCTAGTCCCCCCCCCCCCCCCCCATTTCCCTGGGCTACAAATTAGTTTAAAAATTAACTTGACAATGCGCATTGATTTTTTTAACAGTTGTGAGAGGGTCGTCACAAATAAGCTTAAACGCCTAGCCGTGATTTTTAGAAGACAGAAATAAATTTTAACTCAAGGAAGAATTAGCTCCGTGGTCATGAAGTGGGATGGTGCTATCAATATTTAGTGTAAAACTTTAATAGTGTAACAGGAAAACTTGGCGAATAACACAGATATATGTGATCACAGAATAAAACAAATAAAGTGTCATTCTTGGGCATGATTTTTATTTTTTGGACTTTTTCCAACAACTTTACCGCGAGTTTTGTCTATAAGAGAAAAATAAAAGGAAGTAGATTTCACCGGTTTTCGTAGAATATAAAGTCAATAGTACGGCCAGTTCTATGCTCAGCCGCCTTTCTCTAACGTGAGTCGGGTACCCATCATAGCTGAGTGGACTCAGGAAGGTCCTACAGAATCGTGCCCGGGATACGAACTAGAGATTTAAAGGTTTATTTTTTTCGTGAGCTCTACTCGATCGACCACAAAATCCTGCTATAATGATTCTCATCCACCAACAAATACGGGGGGGGGGGGGGGGGGGGGGCATGTGAAGCAGGGGTGGGTATAACACAGATTGCTGGCTATTTTAATGTACGGGAAACTCATTTTAAATCGATCCACATTGAGAAAAGAGAGTGGCAATGTAGGCTCACGAGGCATCGACACGAGACATATTTACATGGCTATGTTCTACCAGGTAGGTCTGGTTAATCGTTTGTCCAATGCTGTCATCGAGCTTCACATGAGACGTATTTACATGGCTGTGATTTACGTTCACATGAGACATATTTACATGGCTATGTTCTACTAGCTAGGTCTGGTTAATCGCTTGTCCAATGCTGTCATCGAGCTTCACATGAGACGTATTTACATGGCTGTGATCTACCATGTTGGTCTCATTCACATGTCTATGATCTACCAGCTAGATTTGGTTCACATGAGACATTCACATGGCTGTGATCTACCAGCTAGGTCGGGTTAGCCGCTTGTCCAATGGTGTTATCGAACTCACATGTGACATGATCTACCACGTCAGTCGTGCTGGTTAGTCGCTCGTCCAAAATACTATTGAGCTACACGCGACATGTATGAAGTAGGCCAGCTGTGGGGGCGAGCGGTAGCGGACACAACGTTTTAACGGCAATTGTTACTGGAAAGCAACCACAACTAACATCCGATCATCGGATTACTCCCAAAGGATAAGAGGCACCCATAGACCCTACACCATCTCAAAACATGTCATCAAGAGAAACTGAAGCGATAGATAACAAGAGAGTGTTGGATGGGCCATGTAGTGAGACAGGTATTAGGCCATGTACTGAGACAGGTATTGGGTCATGTACTGAGACAGGTATTGGGCCATGTACTGAGACAGGTATTGGGCCATGTACTGAGACATGTATTGGGCCCTGTACTGAGACAGGTATTGGGCCATGTACTGAGACAGGTATTGGGCCATGTACTGAGACAGGTATTGGGCCATGTACTGAGACAGGTATTGGGCCATGTACTGAGACATGTATTGGGCCATGTACTGAGACAGGCATTGGGCCATGTACTGAGGCAGGTATTGGGCCATGTATTGAGACATGTATTGGGCCATGTACTGAGACAGGTATTGGGCCATGTACTGAGACAGGTATTGGGCCATGTACTGAGACATGTATTGGGCCATGTACTGAGACAGGTATTGGGCCATGCTCTGAGACATGTATTGGGCCATGTACTGAGACATGTATTGGGCCATGTACTGAGACATGTATTGGGCCATGTACTGAGACATATATTGGGCCATGTACTGAGACAGGTATTGGGCCATGTACTGAGACATGTATTGGGCCATGTACTGAGACATATATTGGGCCATGCACTGAAACAGGTATTGGGCCATGTAAACTACCAACAGGGGCTCTAAATTGGTCTTCATACGGGAGAACGAAACTGGGGAGGCTATGGAAAACACGGAGACGCACAGCCGAGAAACAACTGACAACCAACGTTTCTTTCAGACATTTTTCTGGAGGGGCAGGGCCGGGGGGGGGGGGGGGGGTAGTAGGAACCTAGTTACAGTATATATTTTCTATTTACATTTTTTTTCTATTTCGTCCGTGGGGGGGGGGGGGGGGCTGGCGGGGACGACAGGTTTGATGAAACACAGCTGGCGATAGACGTGCTTTCTGGGGGAACTTTCAACAGCGTTGACAGTAACCGCAGCAAATACGGAAACAACTTTAAGTGTCGGCCCCGTGTGAAGCGGGTACCGACGAAAACAGGGTGCTGATGATGACGTTTAAACTTAAAGAATACATCCTAATTCAGTGTCGGTCCTTTAAAGTTCGCGAGGCAACAATATATATATATAAAACAAATCAGCTAGCTTGTCTCAAACATGCCTGTTTGACACGTTTTAACTCATAGAATACATCCTAAATTCGTCTCGGCCCTATAAGGTTCGCGAGTCAACAATATAAAAAACAATTCAGCCAGCTTATCAGAAACATGCCTGACTTGACTAAGTCCAACCTGGCATGGGTGAGGCGCGTGACGGGGTGGTAAATGGTATCGACCGGATGTGAGAGTGCTGGCGTCATCATGGTTTATTTAGACACGCTCACTACCTGGCTCGGACTGACTCAACAGATTCCTTCAATAATGAATGGTTTTATTTTTTTACTGGAGTGAAATTATGGCAACTACATTATTTTTGTTGTTGTTGTTAACAGCAGCACTGCTTCTTTAGAACATTTTCCTCAAACAGGGGGGGGGGGGGGGGGGGGGGCACGTAAAACTTTGGTGAGGGTGGAGTGGACTTGAATTGCCGGGGATCGTGTGGGAGGGGGTCGGACACTGGTTAAACTATATATTTTCTATTTAAATGACTGTATTTTTTCTATTTAGTTGGGGGTGGGGGGCGAAGAGATACCCAAAAGAAACCCCCGAGCAATAGATTTATAGAAGTTTGTTTTAAAGTAAGATTTGCACTGAAGGGTCGATTTAAAAAATCCATTTATTTACGATAAAGGATCGACCGTAAATGTCGTCACACTCGTATTAGGGAGAGTGGGGGGGGGGGGGGGGGTATGACTTTTTTAAAACTATGTGTAAAGTGGGGGAGGGGATTCAGAAAGTCTGACGACATACTTTTGCATTAAAAAAAAAGAAGTAATGTAGAGTTCCCACTCTAACTGCTTATGGTGTAGCAGACGATTGTAAATCAACCGCAGTAAGCTGCTGAGTTTACATTTCTTGCCAACACCCCATGAGTTAAAAAAATAATTTGAAACAAAGCAGTTGTTGCATGCTACTGTACAAGTTTTATAAGGAGATTACTGATCTGAAGCAATCAATAACTAGATCTAGGGCTTAAATTACTTAAAATAAAAATTGATTTGTAGAATCAATATTGACTGAGTTGAGTAATTATTTTAAGAAAGAAATAGCAGGTTTTTTTAAAAAAATTGCAATTGTTGGGGTGTGGTATGCTAAAGTCAGCCAGATGTCATTTTATGGGAGGGTGTGGTTTTGAGTGCGACAATAACAAAGGGGGGGGGGGTGAATTATAGCAGGTAGACCAGATATTGATGAGATAAATGGGATTTAAACAAATCAATGTCTTGGTGTTGTGTACACTTTTTAAAATACAGCTTTTCCTGGCAAACCATTCAAAAAAGTAGTATAGAGAGATAAAAATGCATCTAACTGAATAGACACAGTTCAGCATTTCAAAGAAGAAGAAAAATTTAGGTACAATTAACTCTGGACAACCACTTTAAGATAACAACACAGGTCTAATTTAATGACTTAAAGAATAGACTTTGCCCTAGCTTCCCACGGCATTCTTTGAGTGCTCTGCCCTTGGTTAATGCCAAGACATTTCTTTATTTAAATTTTTTAAAATTCTTTGTGTTTGTTAGGTCTGTAGAGTGGGTCACTGTGAAATATTAAAACTATGTACAAGTAAAATAAGATTTGTAACAGCCAAAGTTTGTAGCAAATGTTTGCCTAAATAGAGGCCTACACAATAATGGTCACTGACACTTGGCCTCTGGAAACTTCTAAACCATTATTTATGTAGAACTTCTTAAAAAGTAGCAGAAAAATAAATACTAGAGTTAGCAACAGAACTATTAAAAAGCTATAGGTATAAAAATGTGTTAGACAAAATATGAGGAGAAAAGTTTGATTAGAAGAAAGTGAAGCCAAGAAAATTATTTTACAGTTGAAACATATTTAATGAATTGCATATATGTGTGCATGTTAATATATACAGGTGTTGATTAAAAGAATAAAAAAAAAAACTAAATAGAATGTTGTCTATTATAGAGTTTGCAGACTTTATCTGACTGAATGTTAGTTTTGATAGTAAACTCTTACCTTAGGTATAAGCTTAAATGTGGGAAATAAAATGTACTTATTTATTTAAACTTATTTTTTAAAACTGTTTAACTCAGACAATAAAAATTTAGTTTGGAAAATTCATTTATAAACAGGCAAAAAACAAACACATCAATTCAATTAAGCCCTAAATATCCTTTTCCTTGCATTACACATAGGGGTTAAACAAAAACCATTCATATTTGAAAACAAAAAAAGTAGGATTGTACAATTATAGTGGAATAAAAAATATTTAAAATCCTACCTCCACTCTGGTTTTTGAAGTCCTGGACCATGTCAGCAAATGTGTAGTCTGCGTCGTCATCTTTGCTTGCGTATGCACACACTTTGACTGATGTGTTACAGCGAACTGCAATAGACATGTTATGTTGTTAAAACTTGAAGTCTTTACTCACTATTTACTGATCAAAAACTCTCAAGTTCAGATCAAAATGACAAGACTTCATTCAGTAGAATATAACAGAGCTCCACACTCCCAGTCCAACGGTGAGCTTATTGCTGAACAATTTTATATGGTGAAATAAAGGAAACATATTGACACATACAAGGTAAAAATGTTCCTATTTCAAACATGACAGTCCATGGTGCAGGTGAAGTAGAGTTCACATGTTTCTGTAACCTTGGCATATAAAGGGATAGGGTGGTCAGCACTATGCCCAGCTGCCTTTTACTTTTCCTAACATGAGTTGGGTACCCATCAGAGCTGGGCTGACTCAGGAACGTTTTTTTTTACGTGAACCCGGTTTCGAACATGAGACACCTGGGTGAGCAGACTAATTCAAGGCCACGCCATCCCATGAGATGGGGTGGTTTATAATTTTTTTATATGGGGGTGGTAAAGTGAAATGTTATATATCATCATTTGACACTAGCTTTCAACACAATACAAGTGTATCTGCAACATTGGTCACTGGGTTGTGGGGTAACGGTAAAGGTGTATGGTAATATAGCAGTTACTGTATTATTTAGTAGAATGTTATGTTGATAATATTATAACCGTAGTCACATTATATACCTGCTAGCAGACTGTATAAAGCTATATTTTAAGGCTAAAGAAAAGGTGTAGAAGTAACTTAAGACTGTATAAAATGTGTAAGGTTACATTAGACTAATATTTGTGTTCTGGTTTATGTTTTGGTTATTTAAGACTATAACATGTGTACATAACGCTATAAAATGTGTACTGGTAAACTGGTTACTCAAGACTATAAAATGTGTACAGGCTACTGAAGACTATGAAATGTGTACATTTTACTTACGCGCTAAAGAGCTTGGGCGTGGTCCTATACCAAAGTCAATAAGCTTGTACCCCGTGAAAAGCCCAAAAGTAATGTTGGCTGTGTATCCGCTGGCCGAGCCACCTTTCTCTGTTCCATTTGAGTGAACTGTGTCGTTGCCTTTAGGCGAGGATGTAATCCAGTGATCCGTGGCGAACGCCGCCACAATCAGCCCAACACCAACCATCGCAACTATCACAGATAACGCTAACAATTTCCGATGTGCCAAGACCATTTTGCTTTAAGTATTCATCAGCTGATCAGTATTTGAAAAGTAAATTCCCGGAAGAACACTTTTTTTTTAAAGTTGAATTTTGGGACACTTTAGCTATTTATAATAGTCTCATACAGGCCTACTATATGCTTAGTAATTAATTTTAACCACAGTTAATAATCACACAATGGGCCTAGGTAGGCCTATAATAACTTTTATTAATGAAGGTGTTTACGTTTTTTAAAGTGCAAGGCACTATTATTTCACTACTAGTTTAGGGCTCGACGCCTACTTGAATTTTGTTTGACAATAGGAACTGTAACACTAAAAATGAAAGAAAAATTAATGTTAAACTATTAAACCTAGTAGCCTAAGGCCTATCTCTTTCTAACCCTAAACTGAACTAGTCCATCAAACAAGATGATCCCTACGATATTTTAGGACACTGGTAAAAGTAGGTCTATATGTTTTCTATAGGTGCAAAAAATTCCATTTTGTACCACTCACCGACTATGTTAACAAAAAAGAAATTAAATGGTGTGGGAGGGGGGAGGACACTGGTAAAAGTAGCCTATATGTTTTCTATAGGGCTACTCAATAGTCAATAGGCGCAGTGTTTCTTCCAGACGTCTTTCTCCAGGGAGTGGGGGGAGGGGGGGAACGATGACTCTAGTAAAAGTATATGTTTACTACAAAAATTCCATCTTGTTCGGGGGGGGGGGGGGGGTAGACTTTCTTCGCGGGGGGGGGGGGGGAAATACCTGGAAGAAACTCTGAATAGTGAATAGATACTACTAATAGATAGGCCTATACTTCATACCACCCACTGACTATGTTAGCAAAAAAGAAATTACATTAAAAACCAAGAACAATGGTGTGAATTCAGAATGAGATTAGTGAATCACTGAATAGAAATATGATGAAATAAATTATTTAATAATAATATAATTATTTATATAATAATAATATAATAAATTATAATATGAGACGGACTCAATAATTTCAACTTTCAACACCTGTGTGACACACGCATGTGCCCTTTGAAAATTTATTAGTCCATTATGAAATCCACATAAAACTATCAGTAGATCACATTCACGAAAAGGTAACGTACTTCTAATCTTCTTCGTTCGCGACCTAGATATCAAGATTCTAGATCGAATTGATTGCCTTCGCAGTGCAGGGGACACTGTGTGACAGTCGGTACAGGTTGGTGTTTACCTGTTAGACTGTTAGCCAATGAGAAGACACGCACCTTTATTTTCAATGGCTGACAATCCGCAACAATAAAAGAGATGGCGAGCGAGGTTTACTATTAATACGTAACTGTTCGTTCCAGTGAAATAAAGTTAAACATTGTAAATGTTAATGTCTCCTCTAAACAATTAAAATAAAAAAAAAAACAAGATGTTAGCCGTTATTTCGTGTGAGTCAATCTCAGTGGTTCGTCGAAGGTCAAAACACATACCCGACTAATGAAGTGCTATCGGATTTTGTCAAGGGGGCGTCCATATGTGACGTCAGATGGTGCGACGTCACACTTTTGCATTATAAAAAAGCAATGTTAGAAAACGAATTTTAGACGTTATTTCGCGTTTTAGAAAACTGTTTTAATAAATTGCAATGGGAATTGATTGAAATACTCTATTTTGACAAGTTAAGACAAGATTTTGGAAAAATATCGATGTTTAAAGAAAAATTCAACTGCAATTTGGGGGGGGGGGGGGTTGTAGGCTGAGGTGTGACGTCATTTTAGGGGGGGGGGTCTGGCTTTTTGTGACAATGTGTGACGGAGGAAAGGGGGGAGGTAAAAATCGTCTAAAAAAGCGTGACGTCATTTATGGATGACCCCCAATGAGGACGATAGAATTAGAGGCCGCGGCCGATGACATAATAATTAAGTGCGACAGAGCGAGATAACACGTATAGGTATCGTGATATTTATAAATCATGGAACTTTTGACGTCACGACACACATACGTCACGCAGTTGTATCAACGCCACCTATACAGGTTCGCGTTGATCCTGTATTTACGCGCTGTTGACACGTCGTGTGATTACTTATAAACTTAAAACTATGTAGAGCAAAAAAAAAAGTAGTTGGACGAATATTTACAATATGGATTCACATGTATAATGGAACTTGATGGAAGGCAGCGTTCTAACTGCGTGATTTGCAGACTTTTTCTCCGAAGGGGGGCACTTGAAGTTTTCGCCCCCCCCCCCCCAGTCTAGATAGAAACGCAGGAGTGAAAATTCGGACAGTTCTACTTGACCGATACGATTCACAGTTGGCACGTGGGTCAAGACATAAGACAATGCAATCTGAAACTAAATTTGACTTAATTGGATGCCTAATTAATTTTTTATGAATTAATTAAAATTTGGACCGAATTACTAGGCATGTCTATCCAGCCACACCACACGCGTCATCACGTTCAGTAGCTGCGCCATCAGGTTCAATAGCTGCGCCATCACGTTCAATAGACGCGCAATGGTTTTTAGTCATGTAACACTATTGTAAATAAAGCATGTAAAGTACTGAAAAAAAATTCATAAAAAAACGTTTTAATAACAAGCTTTTATGTACTAATGCACTAAAAAGTAGAAAATAAATTATAGACTACTATTTAAATAACTAGAAAGAAAAGCGTGGGTGTCTTCCTTAACATTAGTAAAGGTATCCAATAGGTACTAAAGTACTCAAGTGACTTACGCTTTTCTTTCTAGTTATTTAAATAGTAGTATATAATTTATTTTCTCCTTTTTAGTGCATTAGTACATAAAAGCTTGTTATTAAAACGTTTTTTATGAATTTTTTTGTGTTTTTGCGCGAAAATTTTAATGTTTTTTCTTCTTTGAAAACTTAGATGTTGCTGTGTGTGTGTGTGTGCATGTGTGTGTACGTGTGTTTGAGTGTGTGTGTGCGCAGTGCGCAGTGCGCGCACTAGTAAATCATGTACCTATGATCTGAATTTGAAAAAAAATCATATTTTATTTTTCCTATTAAGAAGGGTTCGGTGAATACGCATTTATGAAGCTGGTTGGATTCGGTATTTCAAAAAAAAAAAAAAAAGGTTAAGAACCATTGCCATAAATAATATCACTCGATGCCTTCTGGTGCTACATGTAATGCTTCTTTGTATAGTCTGTCGATATCAACAGCTTATCAATCATCTCATCATTCCTAAAAAAAAATCAATTTAAAAAATCATTGAGATGTGGTATGAATCCAATTTCTAATAATCTCTGTAAATAGTTAAATGATATATGTGATAGAAAGACTATTTATTTAATTACGACCATTCCTATATTGAAATCCTTAAAAAAGCACAAACATAATGTTCGGATTAATATTATTGGGACTAAAGGCCTAAAAGTGAGAAGAGGTAGGGAGTAAAAATAGGTTAAAATTAAAATTGATAAGCAATTTTTTTTGGTTAAAAATAATTACAAATTTAGTCAAAGGGAAGCAAATCAGTTAACTATTAATTTATATGAAAATAAGAGTACCTTCCCTTAACAGATTCTCAGCAATTTTATTTTGTGCTTAGTGCTGTAATATTTCAATCTATCCAATAAACGAGGACAAGAAAATTACACCTTTAGACGTAATAGTCGGCTGGGCAGATGAAGTAGAGTTCACCTGTTCCTGCGACCCCGACCCACAAATTTTGTTGGCATTTTATTATTTTTTTTAACGAAATAAACTGTTTCCATATTATTTACAAACAAAACAATATACTGACTGATAAAAATAATATCAATCTAGGTCCATTTTTGTAAAAAAAAAAAAAAAACAAATAAAAAAAACATCGGTTATCGTTGCTTTATTCTAAATAATTTACGATTTACAAAAAAAAAAACAAAAAAAAACAAATTTTATAAAATAAAAAAAAATTAAAAACGAAATAACTGCTAAAATTTAGTTTTCCCTCTTCGTTCTTAATTTTAGTGTAGGAAGGGATCCCCTTCAACACAATTAAGTTTACGTGTCAACTGGTTATGCGTCATGGAAGTTTTTACTTGCCCTTGAAAACTGCATGAAAAAAAAAACCCTGGATACGGGTCAATGTGGAGACGGATGCAGCACGCCATCTTTACAGGAAAGATAACTCAAGGAGCCCTATGTATACAGACGGCACTGATAGACGTGGAGGCGAACGTTAAATGCCATGGGTGCAGTGTTTCTTCCAGACTTTTTTCTCCGGGGGGGGGGGGGGGCACACGAAATTTTCGGGGGGGGGGGGGGGGGCGGACACTAGTAAAAGTGTATGTTTACTATATCAATTCCATCTCATTCCGGAGGGGGGGGGGCGGTAGACTATCTTCCGAAGAGATGTCTGGAAGAAACTCTTACCCAGTCAGCACACATATATTGGCCCAATATTGGCTAAACATTGGTTACCAATATTGGCTACATCTTGGTGCAACATTGGCTTAACCTTGGCGAAACATTGGTAGTGAAACTCGGCATGATGTTGGCGCAATGTTGGCACAATATTGGCTATATCCCGGCTACATATTGGCCCAACATTGGCTAGATCTTGGCCAAATATTGGCTATATCCCGGCTACATATTGGCCCAACATTGGCTATATCCCGGCTACATATTGGCCCAATATTGGCTACATCTTGGCTCAATATTGGCTATATCTTGGCCCAATATTGTCTATATCATGGTTACATCTTGGCCCAATATTGGCTACATCTTGGCTCAATAATGGCTATATCTTGGCCCAATATTGGCTATACCTTGGCTCATCCTGTATTATATCCTGGCTACATCTTGGCCCAATAATGGCTATATCTCGGCTATACCTTGGCTCAGCCTGTATTATATCCTGGCTACATCTTGGCTCAAATTTTTATTTTTAGCATACAAAAAGATCCATTCTCATATAAGTCATAATATTTACAAAGGTAATTTCAAAATGTGAAAGAAATTTTAATCAAAATGTAGTAAAGCAGCAATACATACACAAGAACTGCTCATCTATTAAAATCTGTATTATACCATCCATTCAATTGTAAGAAAATTATAACTATACTATAAAGTATTGATTGAAAAAGAATATGTAAATAATAGTGTAGTAACTTTCATTTTGACTTTTATACAAACAAATTAAAACAAATATACAAAACATTTTCATATAATGTAACAGATGTTAAGCAGGCCTACAGTTTAAATTAAACTAATGTAAAAACTTAATTTACTGTACAAGAATACAGAAGCTGTCTTGTACTATGATACGTAAACATAACATTAAAAATAAAAAGTATAAAATATTTGTCTAACAACATTTAATTGCATAGCTCGTTTAAGTATTCTAATTAAGGTTTACATTTTAATGCTGGACCAGTCTGCCTTGTCCATAAATAACAGAACGAAAATATGTTCAGGATCTCTAGATTATAATTGTGGTTAAATAGTGTTGAAATGAATGCCATTGGGTATACAAAATGTACAATCTTTCAAAAGACAGATGGTTCGAGGGTTTATACGCATTGTGTAGAACAGGAATATCACTGCGATATTCAATAAATGTTTTTTTGTCTCGAGTATGAGGTATTTAATTATAGTAAACTGAATATATATTAATTTACTTCATTAATTAGAAATAAATATCACCAGCAGAAGTATTGTCAATACAAATGTTGCAAGCTTTTTTCAGATTGTACAGTGAAACTAAATAATGAAAGAAATTTGCAACTATTTCTTTAAAGAAAAAAATGTCAATTGTATATTTAATTTAGGGCATTAAATCTACACTAAACATACATACAATGCCAACTTAAATTATTATATTATTACAAAAGTAAACAATTTATTAATTTAAAATCAGCATTGTTCTTAGACTATTTTGGTAAGAGCATCTTTTCTTTTCATAAAGCACTTAAATGCAATATGTATTAAACTGTTAACCTGATCCATCTGATCAAATTTTTTTTTAAATCTGATCTAAAATTATTACGAAAATCACTGTTGTCCTCATTCTTGTGGACCCTTGTGGAGCTGAGAGACACAACCACACCTCTCTATTTTTATACTTGGTTTTAGGAGATTCCCCAAAGTTGGGTCCATAACACTCTGCCTGCTTGTGTTTTGTTGGTTTCTGATATTTTCCATGTTTGTTTTGGAAAACAAACTTTCTCTTTCCTTTGGGATTCAAATCCAATAAAAGCCTGGTTGTTGATTTGTGCAAGGTATGTCATAATCCATCCACATTCTAAAAAAGAAAAGTTACACACTAAAAGTCATTTATGAAATAATTACAACCATACACTGCTCATTTTGCACTAAATTTATTATGTTTATTTTATTTTGCACTGCACTGAACATACAACAAGAAGCCCCTAACATCATGTTTGCTACCTTGTAACGATATATTATATAGGTATAAAGACTGGTGGTCTGGGGTGTTCATGCTACCCAGGTAACACTTATACTGCATATATATATATATATATATATATATATATATATATATATATATATATATATATATATATATATATATATATATATATTTATAAACAAAAGTGAAAAAAAAAGACCTGGTAATAAAAAAAATAATAGTATGTATATAAATATTATAAACCCCTTACCCTATGTCTCTGAGTTAAGAAGGTGCCAGACAACTTTTGAGCAATTTCATCAACTTTATCAATTCAGTAATTGAACGATTAGACCCTTCAGAGTGATCCAGAAGTAATGCTTGTGGTCTGAAATTATTTTACTAATATCAGTAAAGGCATTAACTACACATGCTGATCATTACATGCAAGCAAAAATTACTAAATGAAAATTATTATTCACTTTGAAACAATGTAAACTTACAGTTATTAGGTGTTAAGAACATTTAGTCATTTTCTGGTGTAGCCAGTATTTGGTGAAGTATCAAGCAGTGGGGACCTTATAATTTATTAAAAGATTGATATATCTCCAGTGGGCTGATTGATACACACAACACCTGGAGACCTGAAAATAAATGGCATTCTTAGTTATTAAATATAATAATAAAATGAGTGAGTGATACAATAAATGATATCCAGATTAGATACTAATTTTTAAGTATCTCTGTTTATTTGATCTCTGTATATAAAGGATTTGTGTAGTCAACACTATATCTAGCCACCTTTTTTATTTCATAGTCTTAAATTGGGTATATATCAGACTTAGGTGGAGATGTGTGGTTGCAGCCCTTTGCTCCCCAGGGACCACAAAGGAGTGATGATGATGACATCTTATTCTCCCATAGGGAGCTGTAACAGTAATAGAAATTTGAATGACAATCTTGAATCAATTTAGAATTCTAGTTGACTAATTTTTTTCAAAATTAATACCTATCAAAATACACTGTGACTGTTTGTTTAGCATGTAGAAATTTGTTCTATAATTGTGTCTACTGTTCCTCTCTCTCTCTCTCTGAATTAATTATTAAAGACAGTTTCAAATCCTTACACAAATAGGCCTAGAACAATAAAATTAAGTTTTTTTTAAAAGTTAAAGTGAATGATTATTTATTAATTTATAAACATTTAAGCCCCCCCCCCCTTCCCCTGTGCGTGATAATTATACCTAAAGTTGAAAACCAATAAATACATCGATCTATCAATAATCAATATAACCCCAAACGTACTTGCATACTTTTCAATACAAAAAAAAAGTGCTGTCAAAATTAACCGCCCTCTGATTACGATTTTTAGTTATTTAGTATGATTAGAATCTAGATCTATCTAGATCTATCATAAAGGAGATTATTGTAAAATGTAATTATAGCCTAATGCCAAAATAAACAGAATATATAGACTCTAGTATTATTAATATATAGATCTAGCTGATCTAGTCTAGATCTAGATCTAATCTAGGCTCATTTTATTACCTCAAATAAACTACCTTTTATAACTTTTATTTGATGACTTAGGCCCATAAAGTTAAAGTTTCCAACAAAAAAATACGAGTTTTCCAGATTCTGCATACATACAGTTATACTACTTCTCACTGTTGAACTAAAATGGCTACAGTGGGCCTACCTGTTTTACTGTGACTGGATACAAAGTCTTTTGTTAAGAAAAATGGCGAAGCACCGGGATGCTGGCTTGCGAACAATAGGAAGGAATGTGAACAAAGCGACAATGGGCGACAGGGGGCCGGTGGCAGTAGCGCACACAATTTTAAAAAGATTAACAAAATGTTTAACACATCAACGTAGTCTGTTATTGATGCTATGTTTACATTAGAGCATGATATTAAAAGATAAATTAATTTTAGTTAACATATATTAAGTTTAACAAGCATATTTAACTAAAATTTCTGCAGTGAATACATAAATCAGTGTAATCTTGGCAGCCAAGGTAAAAACGGTTAAATATCAAGGTATCAAGGGATGCAAGCATGTACAAATCTTGGCTGTACCCTGGCGTAAGCTTGTCCAATGTTTGGCCATGATTACAACATTGGGCCAAGCTTGGGCCCACAATGGTATTACATACTGTGTTAGCTGGGTAATGGGTGATCCAGTCCTGTGGGGGTCCCATGTAGAGATCAGGTGTGATTAAGGTGGGAGGGGGGGGGTCTGCCTACCCATCGCGGGCTAAGTTTGGTTATTCATCTCAACTTCTGGAGGCAGTTTTACTTTTATCCTCAGCATTTTCAATGGTTTCAACTGAATTTACCCGAGGTATTTAGTATATGTTCGTTAAGTACATCTGTACGTGCTGACTATCATGAAGTTGTGTGAGAATGTACATTTTCTGTACATTTATTCAGCTTCTTCCCCCCCCCTCCCCACCCCACCCCGTCCATATAGTTGCATTATTTTTTTAACACAGCTCACCTAAAAATATGTGCATATGTGCATATGTGCAAGGTGCCTTTTGGAAAATGTTCTAGATCAGCTGACAGACAAGGGACTTGCAACTTCACTTTCTGCTAAGTAAACAATTAACCTACGTCTCTAGACTTTTAACCCAAAGATAATAGCCCCCCCCCCTCTAAATACAAAATGTATATTGAACTGGGTCTAACAACTCGCTAGGCTCCGGGAAGTAAGCCATGATGAGTCATTTAAAAAAATGTGAAATTTAGGCTACATAACATGACAGGTTTAAATGTGTAGTTTCTGTTAGGTATTTTTGTTTGCTGTTTTTTTTTTTTGAAGACTTGTTTTAAATATTATTTAATTATTCTCCGAAAAAGGCGCAACTATCCTCAAAATGATCGTATGGGGGAGCGTCCGCTCCCCATGCTCCCCCCTGCGTACGCTACTGCATCCCACCTTCCTAAAACAACCATACTTCTAACATGTTTATCACCATTTTTATTTTGCATTAAAAAAAACCTCGTTACTCCACCCCACCTCCACCCATGTAGCATTCACATTGTCACTTATGCTCCACTTCCATCCCCTTATCCACTGAGGTGTGGAAAAAACTTTCTAGATCTAAATACATTATAATAAAAATCTGTCATGCGGTCCCGCAGTTTCATTTTCAAACAAACATTTTTTTCCAGGATTGTTTATTTTTAACCTGGGGATTTCTTTACAAAATGAAAGTGTAACATAAGTAAAAGTGTCGTATATCTAGGATTTAGACCAGTATAAATACCTGGTGGATTCGTGCAAAAAAAATTATTACGTATAGAACTCCAGATCGCATCTCTTAATTTAAAAAAACATTTAAAACTAAAAATAATTCTGTTGTTCTCATTGAATAGGTACGTATTCTTAGTAAAAACTAAATTAAGCTTAAAACGGTTTTAATTTAATTTATTTTGCATTATCACTTTTCACAACGTCAAATTAATGCTTTCATTATTACGTAATAGATTTATAGGTTGGCTTTAATTATTAATACATTAATGCTTTTAATATAGCACATTGATAATTATTTTATATATCAGAAAGTATTCGAAGGTTTATAAAATAGCCTACTAAATAAATTAGAATAATTGAGCATATTGTTAGTTTTAAAGATGGGGGGGGGGGGGTGTCATTCATAAATAACGTCATTTAATTTGAGCATATTTTGTGAATACTGCATACAAAACGTTACGATACGTCAGTCGTCACACTTCCAGCGTATCTTTTTTTTTTTCTTGAAATCCTAAGCTGTCCCCTTATGAGAAGGGAATACAATATCAAAAGAATTTAAAAAAACAAACAAACGTTGCAAGTTGATTTGATGTAGAATCTAGCTAAACATTTTGCTAAGTGGAATCCTTACATCACGAGACGCTGTTTTGGCGGATTTAACACGTAGGTTACATATACAATAATATATACAATAGCTCATACAACAGCACAAACAACACCACATAAACATAGAATAAGTAAAGAATCCTCGTTAGACCTAGCGATCTATTGGGCAGATGAAGTAGAGTTCAATGTTTCTTGACCTCAACATATGAAGGTGTGTTCAGCACTTTGCCCAGCCGCCTTTACTTTCCCTAACACGAGTTAGGAACCTATCATAACTGGGTGGACACAAGCAGAGGCGTAGCGAGGGGGGGGGGGGGGGGGGGCGGGGGGTGCGGATCGCACCGGGTGACACCATTTAGGGGGGTGTCAACAAGGCAAAAAATAGCAAACTATATAGAGAAAAATGATAATTCCACCTCTGGGGGGTGACACCATTAAGTGCCGCACCGGGTGACACCCGACCTCGCTACGCCACTGGGCTCAGGGATGTTATGCTGACTTTCGGGTTAGAAGCCTAGCGCCGCCCACACCTAAAAAGGCTGTATGCTAAAGTTTATCCTCCACACCTACAAAGGCTGTATGCTAAAGTTTATCCTCCACACACACAAAGGCTGTATGCTAAAGTTTATCGTCCACACCTACAAAGTCTGTAAAGTTTATCCTCCACACCTACAAAGGCTGTATGCTAAAGTTTATCCTCCACACCTACAAAGGCTGTATGCTAAAGTTTATCCTCCACACCTACAAAGTCTGTATGCTAAAGTTTATCCTCCACACCTACAAAGGCTGTATGCTAACGTTTATCCTCCACACCTACAAAGGCTGTATGCTAAAGTTTATCCTCCACACCTACAAAGTCTGTATGCTAAAGTTTATCGCCCACACCTACAAAGGCTGTATGCTAAAGTTTATCGCCCACACCTACAAAGGCTGTATGCTAAAGTTTATCCTCCACACCTACAAAGGCTGTATGCTAAAGTTTATCCTCCACACCTACAAAGGCTGTATGCTAAAGTTTATCGTCCACACCTACAAAGGCTGTATGCTAAAGTTTATCCTCCACACCTACAAAGGCTGTATGCTAAAGTTTATCCTCCACACCTACAAAGGCTGTATGCTAAAGTTTATCCTCCACACCTACAAAGGCTGTATGCTAACGTTTATCCTCCACACCTACAAAGTCTGTATGCTAAAGTTTATCCTCCACACCTACAAAGGCTGTATGCTAAAGTTTATCCTCCACACCTACAAAGGCTGTATGCTAAAGTTTATCCTCCACACCTACAAAGGCTGTATGCTAAAGTTTATCCTCCACACCTAAAAAGGCTGTATGCTAAAGTTTATCGTTCACACCTACAAAGGCTGTATGCTAAAGTTTATCCTCCACACCTACAAAGGCTGTATGCTAAAGTTTATCCTCCACACCTACAAAGGCTGTATGCTAAAGTTTATCCTCCACACCTACAAAGGCTGTATGCTAAAGTTTATCGTTCACACCTACAAAGGCTGTATGCTAAAGTTTATCGTTCACACCTACAAAGGCTATATGCTAAAGCTTATCATCCACACATACAAAGGCTGTATGCTAAAGTTTATCCTCCACACCCACAAAGGCTGTACGCTAAAGTTTATCCTCTACACCTACAAAGGCTGTACGCTAAAGTTTATCCTCCACACCTACAAAGGCTGTATACTAAAGTTTATCGTCCACACCTACAAAGGCTGTTTGCTAAAGTTTATCATCCACACCTACAAAGGCTGTATGCTAAAGTTTATCGTTCACACCTACAAAGGCTGTATGCTAAAGTTTATCCTCCACACCTACAAAGGCTGTATGCTAAAGTTTATCCTCCACACCTACAAAGGCTGTATGCTAAAGTTTATCCTCCACACCTACAAAGGCTGAATGCTAAAGTTTATCGTCCACACCTACAAAGGCTGTATGCTAAAGTTTATCCTCCACACCTACAAAGGCTGTATGCTAAAGTTTATCGTCCACACCTACAAAGGCTGTATGCTAAAGTTTATCGTCCACACCTACAAAGGCTGTATGCTAAAGTTTATCCTCCACACCTACAAAGGCTGTATGCTAAAGTTTATCCTCCACACCTACAAAGGCTGTATGCTAAAGTTTATCCTCCACACCTACAAAGGCTGTATGCTAAAGTTTATCGTCCACACCTGTAGGGGCTGTATGCTAAAGTTTATCCTCCACACCTTCAAAGGCTGTATGCTAAAGTTTATCCTCCACACATACAAAGGCTGTATGTTAAAGTTTATCGTCCACACCTACAAAGGCTGTATGCTAAAGTTTATCGTCCACACCTACAAAGGCTGTATGCTAAAGTTTATCGTCCACACCTACAAAGGCTGTATGCTAAAGTTTATCGTCCACACCTACAAAGGCTGTATGCTAAAGTTTATCCTCCACACCTACAAAGGCTGTATGCTAAAGTTTATCGTCCACACCTACAAAGGCTGTATGCTAAAGTTTATCCTCCACACCTGTAGGGGCTGTATGCTAAAGTTTATCCTCCACACCTACAAAGGCTGTATGCTAAAGTTTATCCTCCACACCTACAAAGGCTGTATGCTAAAGTTTATCCTCCACACCTACAAAGGCTGTATGCTAAAGTTTATCGTCCACACCTACAAAGGCTGTATGCTAAAGTTTATCGTCCACACCTACAAAGGCTGAAGCTATAGTTTATCACATTTAAAAAAAATCAATTTAACTTAATTTTAAATAAACCGGGAGGGTTCCATGACAAATGATCTCAGGACAAATGATCTCAGACAAAATATCTCAGACAAAATATCTCACGGACAAATGATCTCAGGACAAATGATCTCAGGACAAATGATCTCAAGGACAAATGATCTCAAGGACAAAAGATACCAGGACAAAATATATCAGTACAAATGATATCACGGACAAATGATCTCAGACAAAATATCTCAGACAAAATATCTCCCCTAAACTTTCTCGAATATTCTTATATAACTTGGAATACAGACATGATTTTTAATTACTTAAACTTTTAAAAATAGAATAGAATCTCATAGAAAAAATAATTGCGCACCAAGCGAACGCCAAAACAAAATGTGCATAATATTGCGCTATATTATTAGTACTTTATAAATTTACTTGCGTTTTTCGAGAAATCGGAAATAGCGTAAATTAGTACTTCCGGTCAACGGAAATTACTCAAAATTTGACAGAACGTAGAGAATTAGATCTTTTACTTACATGTGAAATTTCATTGATCTGTCGGAAATAGTACTCAAGTTATAGGCTTTTGAAAAATTCAAAGTAGAAAAATTACCACTCCCGGTTATCGGAAATCGTTAAAAAGTTGATCAGGATCTACGATTTTGATAAAATACTAATATATGAAATTTCATCAACCTAGCTGTAACGGTACTCAAGTTATCGTGTTTACACACAGACAGACACACAGACAGACACACAGACATACGGACAAGATTGCAAAATTATGTTTTTTCCGTATCAGTGAGGTGTAAAACGTCGAGATTTGTTCAGTGGCGGAACTAGAAAAAAATGGCCCCCCCGCAAAATTTTTTTTTAGGCCCCTATATATATATATATATATATATATATATATATATATCTATATGTATATATATATATATATATATATATATATATATATATATATATATATATATATATAAGTAGTATATTAGGTCCCTTTTGGACCGATTTTTTGGCGGAGCAGGGGAGGCGCAGGCGCAAAGGTTATACAGTAAAATACTCGGGAGCAGGATGTGGGCCTGGTACAATGACATATAGCAAAATACTACGCCAGCTGCCGCAGGGTGGGTGAGCAGGATGCGCAGCCTGGTACAACGACATATAGTAAAATACTACGCCAACTGGGGTTGGCGGAGCAGTGAAGGGTGAGTCACCTTTTGGTGACCTTGTGACGTAATCATTGACCTTGTGACGTCATCATTGACCTAGTTACGTAATTTTAATGCGTTTTTTAATGAGTTTTAATGAGTTTTTTAAATTTTAATTAATTTTTTGACCTAGTTACGTAATTTTAATGTGTTTTTATTACGTAATTGTTTAATTTGTTTGATTTAAATTGTTTAATTACTTTGTTTATATTGTGTAATTATTATTAACGAGTTACGTAATTTGATTATTTGTTTACTTTTTAATTATTTTTATTTTGTTTATTTTTAATTTTATTTTATTTTATAATTAGTTAAATTATTATTAACTAGTTACGTAATTTGATTTTAATTACTTTGTTTAATTTAATTACTTTGATATATTTCTTTTCTTTGTTGTTTAATTTGTTGGTTTGTTTGAATGTATGTATGTTTTAAATAAAAGACTAACACTAGCCGTGTACTAGTCTTTGTATAACATCCATTTAACCAGACATGTAACATCTGTTACTTATCGATCAGCGATCCTTTGTTGACACACGCTGCGCGTTTTTAATGGGTATTATATCGATCGCAGCCGCTGGGCCATTACAGCATGATGCCCCACCTAATTAAATTGGTTATGCTTCACCGAGTTTCCCCCGCTCGGTTGACGGGTTATGGTAATTACGACGTACATTAAGTAGCTTTCCGCGTGATCCTTTGTTTTTGTCAAACACTGGACAACGGTCCAGTTAATATTGATTCCACCCACTGACCATCAGTATGATGGCCCACCTAATTAAATTTTGGTCACGCATCGTGGGTTTATGTCGACTACAAACATCCATTAGAGACACCTGTTACTCGCTAATGGCACCCGACACGTATCGATCCAACAGCGATCCTTTGTTCTTGTCAAATACCGTACAAGGGCCAAGTTAATATTGATCGCACCCACTGACCATCAGTATGATGGTCCACCTATGTGTAATTTTTATTAACGAGTTACGTAATTTGATTTTAATTTTTAAAATTTTTAAATTTTTAATTTAATTTTATAATTACTTTAATTATTATTAACGAGTTACGTAATTTGATTTTAATTTTTTAAATTTTTAAATTTTTTTAAATTATTATTTTTAAATTTTATTTTTAATTGTTGTTTACTTGTTGTTTAATTTAATTACTTTGTATAATTTATTTGTTTGAAATTCATTTTAATTAGTTTGCTTTTAATTTCTTTGTTGTACGCCGTTTGAAATAAAAGACTAACACTAGCGTGTACTAGAAAGTGTCATTGTGTATAACATCCATTTAACCCCAAGCTGTTACTTATTAGCGACAGCTTGTACTTATCGATCCGCCCGTGATCCTCCCCGGCGCTCCCCGTGGTTGCTTAATAGCGGGCTCACTGAAGCGATCACAACAGGTAATTAATCGAAGCCATTAAGTCCCTCTCCGCGTTAAGTGTGGCGACAGCTGGTGCTGTAATTAGTCACGGCTCTCGGATTTTTTCATTAGACTACAGCTGTACATGAACTATGTTCACATATCATACGCCCGGTCATTCTTTGATCAAATTAAAAAATTTTGTTTCCACATGTCATGCGAACCGTCCCTTGCTATGTATGAAAGATTAATGGTTGTAACTATTCGCTTATAGCGAGGGTCAGCGAAAACAAAAATATATTTAAGGGTCGGAATTTTCTTTCAACCACCGTTAAGTCAGGTTTTGAGACGAAACGAAGTCTCGGTAGGTTCGTGTTTTTTAATGGGCGACAGGGCGACTTGGTGCGTTGGTACGTAGGTATGCGGGGTAGACATGTTTTTTACAAGTCTGGAAAAGTAATTACGTTTTTTTTTTTTTTTTTTTTTTTTATGACCGTTCCGATTTTCTTTTGATCTGACCACCATTTGACCACACTGAGCCAGATAAATTTAACAATCGTCGCAGCGGGGTTTATTTTAAGTGCACCCCGTGCACGCTTGTTTACATTTTAAAAGACGCGTCGCGTGTCTTCCCCTTACGGCTTCCCTAATAGAGAAACGAGAGGAAAGACAACTGTTCTAAAATTAGAACAGCCTTGTTTACAGCCATGAGTATCGTCCCTTGTGAAAAAATTCGCGTCAGAATCATTAACTAAACATTCAATTTCTTTAACAAGTTAAAAAATAATTTAGGAAGACAAGGGTTAACAACATTAGACGCCACCGTTTTTGTTTCCTGCGACGACAAGGCACAATACACTTTTTTATTTTATGTCTCAAGTAGAGGGTGGGATATTTTTTCTTTGTAAGCGTGTTGTAAACAATAGGTAGACGAAGCGATTACTAAGTAAGAGGGGAGAGAAGTGACGTACATCGCGATATTTGAAAACATGGCGATGTTTAACCTCAACCAAAAAAGGCAATGAACCTAGAAGGAAGACGAATATATATCTTAGTCTTGCAGCAGATTACCTTCCCATGTTCGCTTTAGTATTACAGTTTTCATCAATCTTCTTTTTGACTTGAACTTCTTTAATTTTTAAGAAAGTTTACTTATACATAATACATTACGTCTAATGACAATTTTTTATTTTTACCACTCAATGTATTTTCTTTTTCTATATCTTACATTGTCATCTTAATTTTTGATCACCTTAGGTGGTGGTAAGGTGGTAAGGTGGTGGTAAGGTGGTGGTAAATTTGCTTAAGATTATAAACTTCAAGTTTTAAAAATCAACAACGTTATAGTACGTCGTGTCAAATGACACACCGTTAAAATGTCTACATTTAAATTTCACCAAAATAATGATGTATAAACTAAATATGATATGACGTTAACATACATATCATTCAATCTAATCATTCTAAAGTACAAATCAATAATTTTTATTTATTAAGGGGCTGGGTGAGTTATTTTTATCACTATTCGCCCTTCCCCTTCCCTTTGTCCGCAACCCCTTTCCCCTTCGCCCATCCCTAACCTCAATACCAACCGTACCACTACCCATTCTATTCCATTAAAGAGACAAAGGATTTATGACAATCCTAAAGACAAATATTTATTCAACTAATATCACAACCCCTAGACACTACTCCAACAGACTGGGATACATAACTTGTAGACACCACTCCACGTTGAATATCTCTTGCACCCTAGCTACATCGACAACTTTGTCCGCCGCCCTCGCCCCCGTCCCTAAACAACCGATAGATAAACACACCGTACCACTACCCACACTATTCCCTTGGACAGACAAAGGACAAAGTAACAGACAAACATTTATCCCCCTTCGTTTACTGTCACAAGTGACAACGTTCCCATCCAACTCCAAAACAGCCATGGCCGAATTTCGAAACCTGTCTTGTTGAAAACAAAGACCGTCCCACTCTAGTGTAAACTCTACCCCGACCAACTCCGAAACAGGGATGGTCCACGTTTTAAATCTACCTTAGTGAAAACAAAAGCCTTCCCACTCTAGACTCGGCCCCTAACACTTCCAAAACATACCTGTACTAACTTTGAAACCACCCTCGGTGAAAACTTCACCGACACTAGTATGGACTCTACACCTACCGATTCCAAAACATGAATGTTCCGAGTTCAAAACCAACCTTCACCGACACTAGTATGAACTCGGCTACCAACAATTCCAAAACATGCATGTTCCGAGTTCAAAACCAACCTTCACCGACACTAGTATGAACTCGGCTACCAACGATTCCCAATCATGCATGTACCAACTTTCCAACCTGCCTCAGTGCTAACAAAATTCCCCGACCCTAGTATGAACTCGACTGCCAACAATTCCTAAACATCCATGTACCAACTTTGGAAAACTTCACCGACCTTAGTTTAACTCTCCCTAACAATTCCAATGATGCATGTACGAACTTTGTAACCTGCCTCGGTTAAAACACCCCCGTCCCTAGTATGAACTCGGTTACCAACAATTTCTAAACATGCATGTTCCGAGTTCAAAACCAACCTTCACCGACACTAGTATGAACTCGGCTACCAACAATTCCTAAACATGCATGTACCAACTTTGCAACCTACCTCGGTGTTAACAAAAACTCCCCTGACCCTAGTATGGACTCTACACCTACCGATTTCAAAACATGCATGTTCCGAGTTCAAAACCAACCTTCACCGACACTAGAATGAACTCGGCTACCAACAATTCCTAAACATGCATGTACCAACTTTGCAACCTACCTCGGTGTTAACAAAAACTCCCCTGACCCTAGTATGGACTCTACACCTACCGATTCCAAAACATGCATGTTCCGAGTTCAAAACCAACCTTCACCGACACTAGTATGAACTCTAGCCCTACCGATTCCAAAACATACATGTTCCGAGTTCAAAACCAACCTTCACCGACCCTAGTATGAACACGGCCCCTAACAATTCCAAGGATGCCTGTACCAACTTTACAACCTGCCTCAGTGTTAGCAAAACTCCCCGACCCTAGTATGAACGCGACTGCCAACAATTCCTAAACATGCATGTCCCAGCTTTGTAACCTGCCTCGGTGAAAACTTCACCGACCCTAGTATGAACGCGACTGCCAACAATTCCTAAACATGCATGTCCCAACTTTGTAACCTGCCTCGGTGAAAACTTCACCGACCCTAGTATGGACTCTCTACCTATCAATTCTAAAACATGGATGTATCAACTTCGAAACATCCCTCTGTGTTAACAAAACTCCCGCGACCCTACTATAGACTCGACCCCTAACGATTCCAAAACATGTATGGTCTAGCTTCGAACCCTGCCTCGGTGAAAACGTCACCGACTCTAGTATGAACGGTGCCCCTACCCAACTCCAAACCTTCCCTGGGCACCCGAATAAAAAATAACTCACCCAGCCCCTTAATCAATAAAAATTATTGATTTGTACTTTAGAGTGATTAGATTGAATGATATGTATGCTAATGTCATATGATATTTAGTTTTTACGTCATTATTTTGGTGAACTTTAAATGTAGACATTTTAAACGGTGTGTCATTTGACACGACGTTGTTGTTTTTTAAAACTTGAAGTTTATAATCTTAAGCAAATTTACCACCACCTTACCACCACCTTACCACCACCTTACCACCTTACCACCACCTAAGGTGATCAAAAATTAAGATGACAATGTAAGGTATAGAAAAAGAAAATACATTGAGTGGTAAAAATAAAAACTTGTCATTAGACGTAGTGTATTATGTATAAGTAAACTTTCTTAAAAATTAACGAAGTTCAAGTCAAAAAGAAGTTTGATGAAAACTGTAATACTAAAGCGAACATGGGGAGGTAATCTGCTGCAAGACTAAGATATATATTCGTCTTCCTTCTAGGTTCATTGCCTTTTTTGGTTGAGGTTAAACATCGCCATGTTTTCAAATATCGCGATGTACGTCACTTCTCTCCCCTCTTACTTAGTAATCGCTTCGTCTACCTATTGTTTACAACACGCTTACAAAGAAAAAATATCCCACCCTCTACTTGAGACATAAAATAAAAAAGTGTATTGTGCCTTGTCGTCGCAGGAAACAAAAACGGTGGCGTCTAATGTTGTTAACCCTTGTCTTCCTAAATTATTTTTTAACTTGTTAAAGAAATTGAATGTTTAGTTAATGATTCTGACGCGAATTTTTTCACAAGGGACGATACTCATGGCTGTAAACAAGGCTGTTCTAATTTTAGAACAGTTGTCTTTCCTCTCGTTTCTCTATTAGGGAAGCCGTAAGGGGAAGACACGCGACACGTCTTTTAAAATGTAAACAAGCGTGCACGGGGTGCACTTAAAATAAACCCCGCTGCGACGATTGTTAAATTTATCTGGCTCAGTGTGGTCAAATGGTGGTCAGATCAAAAGAAAATCGGAACGGTCATAAAAAAAAAAAAAAAAAAAAACGTAATTACTTTTCCAGACTTGTAAAAAACATGTCTACCCCGCATACCTACGTACCAACGCACCAAGTCGCCCTGTCGCCCATTAAAAAACACGAACCTACCGAGACTTCGTTTCGTCTCAAAACCTGACTTAACGGTGGTTGAAAGAAAATTCCGACCCTTAAATATATTTTTGTTTTCGCTGACCCTCGCTATAAGCGAATAGTTACAACCATTAATCTTTCATACATAGCAAGGGACGGTTCGCATGACATGTGGAAACAAAATTTTTTAATTTGATCAAAGAATGACCGGGCGTATGATATGTGAACATAGTTCATGTACAGCTGTAGTCTAATGAAAAAATCCGAGAGCCGTGACTAATTACAGCACCAGCTGTCGCCACACTTAACGCGGAGAGGGACTTAATGGCTTCGATTAATTACCTGTTGTGATCGCTTCAGTGAGCCCGCTATTAAGCAACCACGGGGAGCGCCGGGGAGGATCACGGGCGGATCGATAAGTACAAGCTGTCGCTAATAAGTAACAGCTTGGGGTTAAATGGATGTTATACACAATGACACTTTCTAGTACACGCTAGTGTTAGTCTTTTATTTCAAACGGCGTACAACAAAGAAATTAAAAGCAAACTAATTAAAATGAATTTCAAACAAATAAATTATACAAAGTAATTAAATTAAACAACAAGTAAACAACAATTAAAAATAAAATTTAAAAATAATAATTTAAAAAAATTTAAAAATTTAAAAAATTAAAATCAAATTACGTAACTCGTTAATAATAATTAAAGTAATTATAAAATTAAATTAAAAATTTAAAAATTTAAAAAAATTAAAATCAAATTACGTAACTCGTTAATAAAAATTACACATAGGTGGACCATCATACTGATGGTCAGTGGGTGCGATCAATATTAACTTGGCCCTTGTACGGTATTTGACAAGAACAAAGGATCGCTGTTGGATCGATACGTGTCGGGTGCCATTAGCGAGTAACAGGTGTCTCTAATGGATGTTTGTAGTCGACATAAACCCACGATGCGTGACCAAAATTTAATTAGGTGGGCCATCATACTGATGGTCAGTGGGTGGAATCAATATTAACTGGACCGTTGTCCAGTGTTTGACAAAAACAAAGGATCACGCGGAAAGCTACTTAATGTACGTCGTAATTACCATAACCCGTCAACCGAGCGGGGGAAACTCGGTGAAGCATAACCAATTTAATTAGGTGGGGCATCATGCTGTAATGGCCCAGCGGCTGCGATCGATATAATACCCATTAAAAACCGCGCAGCGTGTGTCAACAAAGGATCGCTGATCGATAAGTAACAGATGTTACATGTCTGGTTAAATGGATGTTATACAAAGACTAGTACACGGCTAGTGTTAGTCTTTTATTTAAAACATACATACATTCAAACAAACCAACAAATTAAACAACAAAGAAAAGAAATATATCAAAGTAATTAAATTAAACAAAGTAATTAAAATCAAATTACGTAACTAGTTAATAATAATTTAACTAATTATAAAATAAAATAAAATTAAAAATAAACAAAATAAAAATAATTAAAAAGTAAACAAATAATCAAATTACGTAACTCGTTAATAAAAATTACACATAGGTGGACCATCATACTGATGGTCAGTGGGTGCGATCAATATTAACTTGGCCCTTGTACGGTATTTGACAAGAACAAAGGATCGCTGTTGGATCGATACGTGTCGGGTGCCATTAGCGAGTAACAGGTGTCTCTAATGGATGTTTGTAGTCGACATAAACCCACGATGCGTGACCAAAATTTAATTAGGTGGGCCATCATACTGATGGTCAGTGGGTGGAATCAATATTAACTGGACCGTTGTCCAGTGTTTGACAAAAACAAAGGATCACGCGGAAAGCTACTTAATGTACGTCGTAATTACCATAACCCGTCAACCGAGCGGGGGAAACTCGGTGAAGCATAACCAATTTAATTAGGTGGGGCATCATGCTGTAATGGCCCAGCGGCTGCGATCGATATAATACCCATTAAAAACCGCGCAGCGTGTGTCAACAAAGGATCGCTGATCGATAAGTAACAGATGTTACATGTCTGGTTAAATGGATGTTATACAAAGACTAGTACACGGCTAGTGTTAGTCTTTTATTTAAAACATACATACATTCAAACAAACCAACAAATTAAACAACAAAGAAAAGAAATATATCAAAGTAATTAAATTAAACAAAGTAATTAAAATCAAATTACGTAACTAGTTAATAATAATTTAACTAATTATAAAATAAAATAAAATTAAAAATAAACAAAATAAAAATAATTAAAAAGTAAACAAATAATCAAATTACGTAACTCGTTAATAATAATTACACAATATAAACAAAGTAATTAAACAATTTAAATCAAACAAATTAAACAATTACGTAATAAAAACACATTAAAATTACGTAACTAGGTCAAAAAATTAATTAAAATTTAAAAAACTCATTAAAACTCATTAAAAAACGCATTAAAATTACGTAACTAGGTCAATGATGACGTCACAAGGTCAATGATTACGTCACAAGGTCACCAAAAGGTGACTCACCCTTCACTGCTCCGCCAACCCCAGTTGGCGTAGTATTTTACTATATGTCGTTGTACCAGGCTGCGCATCCTGCTCACCCACCCTGCGGCAGCTGGCGTAGTATTTTGCTATATGTCATTGTACCAGGCCCACATCCTGCTCCCGAGTATTTTACTGTATAACCTTTGCGCCTGCGCCTCCCCTGCTCCGCCAAAAAATCGGTCCAAAAGGGACCTAATATACTACTTATATATATATATATATATATATATATATCGGGTGCAGTGGCGTAGCGAGGTCGGGTGTCACCCGGTGCGGCACTTAATGGTGTCACCCCCCCAGAGGCATAGAGACCCTTCCCAGGGACAAACTTTCAAATTTTCGATTTGCACCCCCCCCCCTCAAGTTTTCGATTTGCACCCCCCCTCAAGTTTTCGATTTGCACCCCCCCCCCTCAAACTTTCGATTTGCACCCCCCCCCTCGAGTTTTTCTCTATATATTTTGCTATTTTTTGCCTTGGTGTCACCCCCCTAAATGGTGTCACCCGGTGCGGTCCGCACCCCCCGCCCCCCCCCCCCCTCCGAAAATTTCAAGTGCCCCCCCCCCCCCCCCCCCGAAGAAAAAAGTCTGGAAGAAACACTGCCAAAGACCCACCCATATTATAACCGAATATAACCCCTCCACGTTACGGGCTAAACATGAAATTAAACATTAATACATTCAAAGGTGATATAGATCTTTTGGTTGTTTTTAGGCTTAAAAGCTAGATCATTGTATCCTAAATTTGATTAACTTTAATGTATTTAGTGTTAATAACTAATGTTCAATTAATACGTGTACTAATTATAAAACAATTAATAATATAAGGACGAGCCTTACCTTCCTTGTTGTGTGAATTAGACTCGTCAACAAAATACTTCATCAGGTAAATGAACAACTACTGACTAGTGTCTTTAACAAAATGTGCAGAAGTGGTCAGTTTACAGTTCAGTAGTTCATAGACGGTTCGTTAATCTATGCATTACATCTTATTGTAAGAGTAAGGGTGTGGTGAGGGGTAGAGGTGAGGGGTAGGGGTGAGAGGGGGGTGAGGGGGGAGGGGTGAGAGTTGGGAAGGTTCAAGGGAAGGGGACTAGAAAGTGCCGATAAACATCTACATCAATAGTGCCGACTTTTTCCGGTCGTCTAGAAGACCAGAATAGTCGCCGCAACATTTCCCCAGCCCGATTTCAAAGCGTGCCGGCAAAAACTTCAGATGCTTCGCTAAAGGGAGATAACTTAAACTTTCACAAGTTTATTGATACAGTTGTTAAAGTAAAAATGAACGCAATTATAAATGTATGACATCGAAATAAATAATTATATTTTTTGTAGAGTCCAGGCCAGTAGTTTAAACACACAATCATATATTTATATATATATATATATATATATATATATATATATATATATATATATATATATATATATATATATATATATATATATATATATATATTTAATAATGTAAACAATATAACAATCCTTTTTTGTTCTCCTAATCGACGCCACTAAAAGTAAAAAGGTAGGCTACGTCTTTGAAGTTGTCTATATGTCTGGCTGTCTCTCGAGCTATAGTCTGTGCATTTTTCTCAAAGACGTTTGCCGACTATCGTGTTTTTTTGTAACTGTAGAAGAAAGATAACTCAACCTCCACCTAATTTAAAAAAAAAAAAAATTAATTTAAAATTTTTTTTTTTTTTTTTACATTTTTTTAAAAAAATAATTTAGCCAGGATTTTTGGGCCCCCAATCGGTCTGCCCCCCCCCCCCGCATTGCGGTGTCTGGCGGCACTGTTGTTCCGCCCCTGCGTCTTTGAAGTTGTCTATATGTCTGGCGGTCTCTCGAGCTATATTCTGTACATTTTTTTCAAAGACGTTTGCCGACTATCGTGTTTTTTTTGTAACTGTAGAAGAAAGATAACTCGACCTCCACCTAATTTAAAAAAAAAAAATTTAATTTTTTTTTTGTTTTAATTTTTTTTTTTACAGTTTTTTTAAAATAATTTAGTCGGGATTTTTGGGCCCCCAATCGGTCTGCCCCCCTCCCCCGCATTGCGGTGTCTGGCGGCACTGTAGTTCCGCCCCTGCGTCTTTGAAGTTGTCTATATGTCTGGCGGTCTCTCGAGCTATAGTCTGTACATTTTTTTTTCAAAGACGTTTGCCGACTATCGTGTTTTTTTGTAACTGTAGAAGAAAGATAACTCGACCTCCACCTAATTTAAAAAAAAAAAAATTTAATTTTTTTTTTGTTTTAATTTTTTTTTTTACATTTTTTTTTAAAAAATAATTTAGCCAGGATTTTTGGGCCCCCAATCGGTCTGCCCCCCTCCCCCGCATTGCGGTGTCTGGCGGCACTGTAGTTCCGCCCCTGCGTCTTTGAAGTTGTCTATATGTCTGGCGGTCTCTCGAGCTATAGTCTGTACATTTTTTTTCAAAGACGTTTGCCGACTATCGTGTTTTTTTGTAACTGTAGAAGAAAGATAACTCGACCTCCACCTATTTTTTTTTTTTTTTTTTTTTAAATTTTTTATTTTAAATTTTTTTTTAAAATAATTTAGCCGGGATTTTTGGGCCCCCATTCGGTCTGGGCCCCCCCGCATTGCGGGGTCTGGCGGCACTGTAGTTCCGCCCCTGGATTTGTTAAAATCTCGATTTTTTTTTTTTGCACGATTACAATACTTTCTCTATACTTCGTTTATACGAGAAAGTAAAAATCCGAAATCATACTAAAAATAGTTGTCTTTATACATCACGGAAGAAATCAGCTATAGTATTTTTATGAAGGCTTTTAAAATAAACCAACTGAAGAGTACAACGTGATAATTAGACTATCGCAATTATATTATTTAAGAGTATGTAAGTCTTAATAATAAAAGATTATACTTTAAGAATTTTTAATTCAATCAGTTTAATTATATATAGACCTATATATATATATATATATATATATATATATATATATATATATATATATATATATATATATATATATATATATATATACATACATACACAAAAAACTGTTTTCATTTGTTTAAGAGAATGTCGAGGTGTTACGTAGACAATGAACAAAACAGAAAATTAGGGAGAGTTGGAAAACCAATAGGTACTGCTGTCAATAGAGCTGGGAGCAGTACTTCAAGGTAAGATGGGTTCAGAGGCGTAGAAATGCGGGAGCATTGGGGGCGGGGGTTGGTGGGGGGGGGGGGGGTGAGCGGGGGCTCCCTTTGAGAACAGTTTTAAGACATTGGCTCCTTTTTCGGAGAATTGAAATAAAAAAAACTTATGAAAACAATCACGAATAGTCAGCGATGAATAATTAACATAACGAGGGTGATATCGATGCTCCTGTCTTGTGGTTGGTGCCTAACTTTTGTTGAATGAAGGCGTCTTTTTTTTTAAACAGTGGGCTTTCTTGTTTTCATTAGAAAAGGTCTGATAAACATTTTATTTTCCAGAATGGGAAAATCTTAATCTTTTAATCCGTTGTTTGATCAAGTTTTTAAAAAAGATTCTTTGATTGTTCCACCATTCTTCAGATCTACTGACATCCTGACGCCTCAAATGGGGCAACTAGCATTAAATAATGGCAGGTAAGATCTACTCACCTGTGTATTACTCATACTATATATATATATATATATATATATATATATATATATATATATATATATATATATATATATATATATATATATATATATATATATATATATATTGTGTGTTTTTAATTTTAGTAAGAAGAAAATATGAAAGGGCAATAACTGTAACAATAAACTTATTAACTTGCTTCCCATCGTTCTGTAAAATGTTATTTTATAGAGGTCTTGTCAGCTTTGTTGTATTGAAATTAAAAATTGAAAGCAATAATGATGTTCTCCATATCAATTCATCATCATCATTCCCTTGAAACCCATCGCGGAGCATATTTTAACGCAACCACACGTCTCCGTCGTACTCGGTTCTGGGAGATTCCTCCAAGTTGCGTCCACGACATTCCGGGTGCTTCTGCTTCACTGACAACTGCCCTTTTCCAAGTTAATTTACCATGTTAGAGAAACAAAGGCGGGTGGGCATAGCGCAGGCCACACTATCTCCTTGTATGCCGAGGTCGTTGAAGCAGATGAACTCCACTTTATCTGTCGTGGTGATGATGGTGATGACACTTACATATTGCACGTGAAAAATTTTTTTTCTGAAAAAAGTTGAAGCCGTTTCACAAATGATACCTAACCCACATCTAACTTAATCTACGCAGCTGGCAAAACTGTATCTACCTTAAATCTATTTTCGATGTGTTTTGTGTTAAGTTCGACTTCCAATAAACGATACCAAAACATTTATACATAATTAAATAGGAATAAAGATCAATGCAATAATAAGTGACCTAACGTATTTTAATAAAGAAATACAGTTGAGTAAAATAATAAGGAAAACAATTTACTTGATTACAGCAGCAATGTGTACAAAGATAACGCCTTGAATCGAAAGCTTGGACGTGTTGGTCTGCCACTTGGATCAATGTCACAATCCTCACAAGGCGCTACAGCTGCTACATCTAAAACGTGGGATATGTTAAGCCTCACTGCATTATTGATTCTCCTTCTTCTTCTTAGCCCTTTTCAACTCCCAGTGAAGTGGGAACAGGGCATTACCCCCGTGTTAATTACCCCCTGGCCCAGTAGGAAATTACCCCTCCCCCGGTCATAGCTTAGGGTCAGAGCTAGGGTTTGGGCTAGGTCTAGGTCTAGGGTTAGGGCTAGGGCTAGGGCTAGGGCTAGGGCTAGGGCTAGGGCTAGGGCTAGGGCTAGGGCTAGGGCTAGGGTTAGGGCTAGGGCTAGGGCTAGGGCTAGGGCTAGGGCTAGGGCTAGGGCTAGGGCTAGGGCTAGGGCTAGGGCTAGGGCTAGGGCTAGGGCTAGGGCTAGGGCTAGGGCTAGGGCTAGGGCTAGGGCTAGGGCTAGGGCTAGGGCTAGGGCTAGGGCTAGGGCTAGGGCTAGGGCTAGGGCTAGGGCTAGGGCTAGGGCTAGGGCTAGGGCTAGGGCTAGGGCTAGGGCTAGGGCTAGGGCTAGGGCTAGGGTTAGGGTTAGGGTTAGGGTTAGGGTTAGGGTTAGGGTTAGGGTTAGGGTTAGGGTTAGGGTTAGGGTTAGGGTTAGGGTTAGGGTTAGGGTTAGGGTTAGGGTTAGGGCTAGGGTTAGTATCAGGGTTAGGCTTAAATCAATGTCTAGAGTTTGGTTTGGTTTTGGATTAATTTTAAGGGTGAGGTGAATACTTACGTTTTTCGTCTTTGTCTTAAGGTTAGGATTAAGGTAATATACAGGTATAGAGTTGGAGTTAGAATCAGGATTCTATCTTGCTGGATGGGTGGGGGTGGTATTTGACAGGGGGGTAATTGACAGGGTGTAATTGATCCCGGGGGGGGGGGGATACGGGGGATGTCCGGGGGGGGGGGGGGGGTAATGTCCTGTAGCCCAGTGAAGTATATGCCAATTACAGCACTCTTTATTGTTTTTCTATTATTAGCAATTTTTTCCACTTCTTTTCAACTCTCTCCCATCATGTGTACGTTTTTCTCTGCGCCTGATGTTATTGAGTGCTAGTAAAAAAACTATAAAAAAAAAAAAACCTTAAAATTTCCATACATGTTTAACAAAAAAGATAAATATTTTTATAATTTAAAATTAACATATTTATGTAGGCCTATATAACAGACTAAAGTAATATATTTCACTTAATGGTTGGAATTTTGTATTTATTTAGCAAAACCAGCAGTTCAGCCAGCTCCTCTGGGAAAGTGTATGCAGACAATGACTACAACAGAAAGCACAACAGAGTTGGTAAACCACTAGGTAGTGTGCCAATACCAGCCAACACCCAAGTGTACAAGGACACACCTTTGAACCGCTCCTTGGGTAGGGTTGGAAAACCGTGGGGAACCTATGCAAACAAGAAAGGGCCACATGCAGATTTGCTACAAAAGTTGATGTATATGAAAGAGGTAAATTGAGATAATTTGTTTGTGTTATGAGCGTAGGACAGGTGTGGGTATGCGGGAAGAAAGTTAAAAATAACACACTTCATTAGGGATGTGGGCGTGTGGATTTTGTGGAGCGTTTTCACATCTTAGGGTGAACATGATGCAGAATGTCGTGTTCATTGGTCATTTTTATTGCAGATAGTTAAGTAAACTCGATGTTAGGTTTTATTTCTGACAACTGTAAAAAGTATAGCAGCTAGTTTAGTGAAATACTCAATTAGATTGATGTAATTTACTAGTTTAAATGACAAATTCTAATACACACATATACACAAACACTCGAACATGCACACGACAACGCAACACACACACACACACACACATACACACCCATTTTAATACGTGAATACAAACACACATTCTCATATTTTACAGGGCGACGATTTTCCCGAGGGCGTTGAGGAAATTTATGAAAAAAATAAACTTGCTAAAGATTTCATCAACAACTACTTGGATCTGATAAAGAGAGAGAAAACGGTCAGAGAATGGCTGGAGCAAAAAGGAACAGGGTGGAAGGCTCAGTCTCATTTATCTCTGCAAACCCTTGAAAAATACAAGGGTAACGTCATCCCTTTTGAGGAGTTTGAGTTAATTTCACAGATAGGGAGCGGGGGGTTTGGGGTAGTTCACATGGCGGAATGGAAAGATGGAGAGATCGTAGCCGTGAAGAAGCTGAACGTAGAACGAGTGTCTGAAAAGAGAAGAAAACAGTTTGAAGATGAGATTGCACTGTTTTGTACCTTGCAGCATCCAAATATTGTTGGGTTTTTGGGAGCCTGTGTGGTGAGCCCCAATCTGGCCATTGTCATGGAATACATGGATTTGAGCCTTCATGAAGCTCTGCATATGAAAAAAGTGAGTTCCTTGTAGAAAACCTTAGTATGTCTTTCTTTTTTATTTTAAAGTACAGTATTGAAAAACGCTTGAAACAGCACACGTTCTGCTTGGTATTAAGTTAATGGGTAAACTATATGTGGTGAATTGAAGTCAAATGATAAGAAATTGTCACATAACACTTTTCCATTTTGGGTAATGTTTTTGGATGCATAATTTATAGGCATTTTTTTCTTTACTGCATTACTTTTTTTTAAAACTGGTAATCGAAACTTGTGTAGTTTTAAAAATAAAAAAAATATTACGATTGGTGGAGAGCAATGTGGGGATGATTGCTTAAAATCTTCTTGTTTTAATTGTGATTAACCATTTTGCTTTTTGACTAAATATTCAACTCCATAGTCTATTTAAAAAAAAAGACAGCTTCTGTGACCATTTTAATCACAGGCTTCGAAGCGAACCATCAATGTCTTTCAAAATCAATTTATCATGGGAGAAGTGTCCACTTTATATCGAAACTCACTCCACTGTAAACAGAACGCGTCGTGGCTATTCGTTCAGTCATTGTATCTGATTAATACTCATTTATTCGTTGATTCCCCCAATTCTTCTCTATAATCTAGCCTAAAAAAACGTATTAAACTATGTTAATCAACATTGCTTGAATGATTTTTTTTCGAAGGTTCATTAATATGTTAATATTGTAATTCATCTTATATTTTTTATATCTCCACAACTTATACAAATCTGTAATTGGTTTCATTGATAAACTGTTAAACTAATTTCAACGTTTTTCAGGTGGAATTTGATGATAAAGAAAAACTAAGTATAATGAGAGATGTAGCACAAGGCATTGATTATTTACATGAGAAGAGCATCGCTCATTGTGACCTGAAAACACAAAATGTTCTTCTCAAAAATGTTCCTGGTCAAGAAATAACGGACCCACAAGAAATGGTTATTGCAAAATTAACAGATTTCGGTCTAAGTATGATGAAAAAGGAAATGGGATCCGGCGCTTCTGCTGGCACCGCTGTGAGTAACATTGGAACACCAAGATATTCAGCACCAGAGGTTCTCCGGGGTGAATTGTTGAATGTGGAGCAGCTGATGAAAGCTGATGTTTACTCTGAAGGTCTACTCATCTTAGAGCTGGTGGTTGAGGAAATAGCTTTTGAAGATTTGACCATACAACAGCTGAGGGTCCAAGTTGGGGAGAAAAATTTGAAGCCTGACATTCCCAGAGGTCTGACACTAGACAAGCAACTGAAGGAGATGTTGGAGAAATGTTGGAGCAGCAAAGCAGATGACAGACCATCATCACATTCTGTCTGCCTGATGGTTGATAATATTAATAACCTTATCATTGAGAAGTGAATAATGGCGAATACATATTTCTGTGTAACCCCCAGTGGGTACAATTTTTGTCAAGCTTCTATCATTTACTCTATGCTATTAATGCCTAACATTTCCATATTTAAACAAAAACACTAGTATACTTTCAAGAAGCTCAAAAAAATAAAATAAATAAATAAATAAAAAAATTAGCTAATTAGAACTTTTACCAGTTTTTGTAAGTTTGCACATTTTACTTGTTAAGTAATTATAAAACAATGAATTTGACAAAAGTAATTTCCTTTGCCAATGCATTCAAAATTTGTATTAAAAGCAAAGTCGAAAAGCATCATTTTAAAACTATTTTATGCTGTAAAGGAAGAACGATCTGTGTGTTAAAATGATTTTATTATTTTAGACGTGTAGGTACACAATTGTTGTTTTATGCCTTTACCTAACATGGCTTACAAACTGCATTTTATTCTTTTATATCTGTCAGTAATATTATTATGTAATAATAAAAATTTTACAAAATATACAAGGGGCTAAGATTGTCCAGTTCACGCGTTGTTGTGATGTTATTTGCTAAATTGTGTGCATAATGCGTTGGTATCGTCTGGATACTATACAGAGTCAAATACCAAATACTCATACTTTCGAGTTAAAACCACTTGCATTTTTAGCGCAATTTCCATTCTGGAGAATTGCGTTTATTAACCCGTCATTTCTGGATGTATGAATGAATGGATGGATGGATGGATGGATGGATGTGTGTCCGCAGCTTTAAGTCGTATCTCCTCCTCAACGAAGCAATATCGATGACTAGTTCCAAAAGCAATTATGTTAAGCAAATTACGAGGATGAACATAGGCCATAAAAATTACGGGTTTCTTTCATGGATTTCCCGGAAAAGCCAAAAAACCTCGGAAAAAAGCAGTTTTTTGCCCATATCTCGGCAACCAGACCACTTAGCAACTTGAAACATGTACCAATCGATTCCTGCCATAATTTAGAACAATATTGCCAAAGAAAGTTTTCAAAAATATCCTTTCGTTCGGTCACAAATTTTTTTTGAATTAATTAAAATTTGGACCGAATTAGTAAGCATATTTATCCAACCACACCACACGCGTCATCACGTTCAATAGCTGAGCCATCACGTTCAATGGCTCCGTCATCACATTCAGTAGGCGCGCAATGGTTTTTAGTCATGTAACTCTATTGTAAATAAAACATGTAAAATACTGAAAAAAAAATTAATAAAAAAGGTTTTAATAACTAACCAATGGTTTTACTAACCCTGCTCTTTTCGCTACGACAGAGCTATTTTTAGATAACATAAGGAAATTGCGCTTAAATGTCACTAGACTTTTTAATTAACTTGTTTTCATATATTGTTTTAAATTTGCACCAATATCACGAATATTACGCCCCTATTTTATTGTACTTTATTTTAAAAATATTATTGAATTTTTTTTTTTGAATTTTCAATCTGACTTCCATACAACTATACAACCCAACCTGTAGTACTGTCGAAAGGACACATATCGTAGATAAAGTCAAAATGCAACATTAGATATACTATTCAAATTAGTGATAATCAGAATTATAGGTAATAAATGTACATTGATCTAGTTGTTTCCATTTTATGTGAAGATTTCATATTCTATTCTATTACTGTATTTGGTGAATTTTTCTTGATGTTGGGATATTTATTTCTCATGTAATAAAATAATGAAATAGAAGTTATCATCTTTCCTGATTTCTGCTCTTCTTCATGCTTATGTTAATATTGAGTGCGTCTCTGACTGCAAAAAGAATCAGACAATCATCAAACGAAGGTAGAAATATATGGACTATATTTCAGACCTGACGGGGAATTTTGTTGGGTCTAGAAAATTTCCAAACATTGTAGATTGACAACCGTGGACAACAGATTGAACCGAGAAGTTACACTAGGTCTAGCTTACTACGGATCTCATTGCATGTACTTCAAGAACCACATCACTCTTTGAGAGCTATCTCCACCAACCACACACGTTTTTAATCATAAATGGTTTGCTGTCCCCAGTTAACGTCATTTTTCTACTCTAGAGTGGTTACTACCCCTTGCTAACATCAGTTTTCTACCCTAATTGAGTTACTGCCCCTTGCTAACATCAGTTTTCTACCCTAATTGAGTTACTGCCCCTTGCTAACATCAGTTTTCTACCCTAAATGGGCTACTGAACCTTGCTAACGTCAGTTTTCTATCCTAGAAGGGTTGCTATCCCTTACAGTTTTCTACCCTAAATGGGTTGCTGCCCTTTGCTAACGTCAGTTTTCTATTTTATTTCTAACCTATATGCGTTGCTGTCCTAGTTGGCGAGTCATATCTGATCGTTAATCCGGAAACCATAGAAACTCCAGTCAAGTGCACTTAAGAACTGGACCTCGAATTCCCCTACTATAGCTTTTGAAATATGTGACACACTCAATATTACTGTCAGAATTACCGTTGGGCTGTTGTGAGTAAAAAAAAAATCTTTGGAAAACGCAGAAGTACATCTACAACCGAAAGACTTTATAATTGAATATTTTTACATGTTATAATAAATATAACATGTAATTATATATATATGACTATATATATATATGACTATATATATATATATATATATATATATATATATATATATGACTATATATATATATATATATATATATATAAAATTATATATATATATATATATATATATATATATATATATATGAAGAGTTGATTTTCAAAACGCGATAAGCGCCATTTTTGAAAAAAATGAGATAATGTGCCCATATTGTAAAGCTACTCAGTTACTATTAGGAAAACTTAATTTTAATCTTCACGGCGCAAAATTTTCATTTTATTTCTATTTTGTAGCTTAACAAAAGCTGGATATACCTCATTTTGCAACGAAACGCAAATTTTGGGACAAAAAAAAAGCATCTTTTTATGCAGGTACATTTCAAAAACCATTCTAGTCCTATTTATATGAGGGTTATGAACCTAAAAACAAGCTGTACTCTTCAAATTAAAGTCTCTCGTTAGAGATTTGCATCATTTTTGAAAAATGTTCAAATAACTGAAATTACTCACTAAAAACACTTTAAAGTAACAGAAAAACATGGTACAATTGTAGTGAGATGATAACACTGGGAATATAAGTGGGTCTTAATAAAATAATAAACTAAAATATTGGACATCAGATGTATTTTCAGAAAAAAAATGGATATACTGCGTTTTGTAGCTTAACAAAAGCTGGATATACCTCATTTTGCAACGAAACGCAAATTTTGGGACCAAAAAAAGCATCTTTTTATGCAGGTACATTTCAAAAACCATTCTAGTCCTATGTATATGAGGGTTATGAACCTAAATTGACAAACAGTTTTAGCATATTGTACAATGGCTTCGTGTAGGAGAAAAGTGCGATTTTCTCGAAACCCAAATTTTGGATATATTGCATTTTGAAAATCAACTCTTCATATATATATATATATATATATATATATATATATATATATATGTATATATATATATATATATATATATATATATATATATATATATATATATATATATATATATATATATATATATAAAATTATACAGGTGAAGGTGGGGCTAAAAGTGGTGCGTATATGTGCACCAGTCTATTCCCATGACCCAGAAAGCTGACAACGCCTCCACCAGCCCCTACCCCCTTAACCCAGTCGGTGTCTAACCTCATGTTTGATGGCCCCATGTTTGTAGCCACGACTTGCCTGTTACTGTCAAGAGCCATTCATTTCCCCGTCTAAGTAGCATCACGATTCCATTCAACGCCTACTATTAAAACCATCAATGTTTCTTTCAGAAATACCAGCAGAGCACGTCCATCCCCCCCCCCCCCCCTAAAAAAACAAACAAACAACGAATTGAAAAAAAATCATATAATGTATATAGAAAATACTTTACCCAGTGTTCGCACCCTCCCTCCCCCCACCCTCTCTCTCAAAGTGCTCCTTCCCACGTCACCCGGGAAGAAAAAGTTTTCTTCACTTCTGCTTGCAGTATAAAATGTTAGGTCACGACTTTCATCCCCCTCTTCGCCGTTCCGCCCCCCCCCCCCCACCACACACACGTATATAGCTACCACATTACCCCTCAAGCCCTACCTCCCCCAGCACTTATCCCCGAAAGTATGTCAACAAACTGTTCTAACAGTTGGTGATTATTAAAATCATACTGCGGTCTGGTTGTTTCATTTTCGATAAGCCTAGATCTGCATCAGTGTCATTCCAGGAATGTTTATTTTTAGCAACGGGAACTTTTTAAAAATGAAAGCATAGAAATAACATTAGTAAAACGCCGTACATATTTCTTAAATCTAGACTTATTCCCTGTGAGTTATAATAAACCCAAGGGGTACTTTTATAGATTATTGTACAAAACAATTTAAAAAGTAAGATTTATATGTGTTGTGAGTAAAAAGTCTACGTATTAAAAAGGTGGGTATGAGAATTAATTAGTAAATTGTAGATTATAATATTAATAGGCCTAGTCACAAAGTAGTTTCAATTTCATTTATTATGTATCGCAACATTAAATAAATTGTATTAAATTGTTGTTATTACAAATATATTCTAAAAATATTTTCAGTTATTTATTGTAGGCCAACTAATAAAAGATTTAGATCTACTACTCTAGGCCATAGGCTAAATTGATTATTTTTTTATTTATCAGAAAGCATTACAATCTAGACGTACTAGATCATCTAAAATCTAGATAATAGCCTTTTAAGTTATAAAATAAATTAGTAGCATATTGTTGAAAATACTGCTAAATATTATGAAGACTTAGTTCAAGTCCGTCCTCCCCTCCGTCACACATCGTCACACCCCCCCCCCTAAAATGACGTCACACCTCAGCCTACGACCCCCCCCCCTCAAAATTGCAGTTGAATTTTTCTAAAAACATCGATATTTTTTCCAAAAATCTTGTCTGAACTCTGCATAGAGTATTTTAATCAATTCCAATTACAATTTATTAAAACAGTTTTCTAAAACGCGAAATAACGGCTAAAACTCGTTTTCTAACATTGCTTTTATACAATGCAAAAGTGTGACGTCACATCATCTTAACCCTCCCCCCACCCCCTCATCATCCCTCATCACACACCGTCACAAAATTACGGACCCCCCTCCCCCCTATGAGTGTGATGTCATCTATGTAGACCCCTTATTTTTTATTATTGCAACGTTAATCTTTTAGTTTTTATAATACATTTTATTGATTTAAATACTATTTCAAACACTTTTATTTAAATGTTTTTGGCCTGATGTAGTTAGGCCTATTTACTAAAGCTTTCATTTGAATTTTTAAGATTTTAAAGTTTTATAGTTCTGTTAAATTAATTAGCTATTAACTTAATTATATGTATATAGGCCAATAATAATTTTTTTATTTATTTCAGAGAATGCCACATAATTACGTGGACAATCCCATGAACAGAAGGCTGGGCAGAGTTGGCCTGCCTAGGGGTTCTGCTGTCCATAGTGCTGGGAGCAGTACTTCAAGGTAAGATTGGTTTTGTTGTGTAGTGCATGGAGCAGTACTTCAAGGTAAGATGGTTTTGTTGTGTAGTGCATGGAGCAGTACTTCAAGGTAAGATGGTTTTGTTTTATATATAGTGATTGGAGCAGTACTTCAAGGTAAGATTGGTTGTATTTTATATATAGTGATTGGAGCAGTACTTCAAGGTAAAATGGTTTAGTTGTGTAGTGCATAAAGCAGTACTTCAAGGTAAGATGGTTTGTTTTATATATAGTGCATGGAGCAGTACTACAATATAATAGGTTTGTGTTATATATAGTGATTGAAGCAGTACTTCAAGGTAAGATAGTTTGTGTTATATATAGTGCTGGGAGCAATATTTCAAGGTAAGATGGTTTGTTTTATATATCGTGCTGGGAGCAGTACTTCAAGGAAAGATGGTTTGTTTTATATATAGTGCTGGGAGCAGTAATTCTAGGTAAGATGGTTTGTTTTATATATATAATAATAAGATTGTTTATATTATATATATAATGCAGAAATAGTACATCAAAGTCAGGTGGCTTTTACTTTTATGTGTCCATATTATCAGGTCTGATAAACATCTTGTAGGTTTAAAATATTATAAGAAATTTCAACACAAGATATTGAGACAGTCCTGACCAACAGAAATCACCCTCCCAAAGGTGTAGGACTGCGATGTAGTGAAGCTAGTTTTAAAGTTGAATTTTCTAAAAAAAATTGTTTTTTAATATAAAACAATCAGAGATGATATGTGGGATTTTTTAAAAATAAATGCATCACCATCCCTTCGGAAGAATCAAGGGAGAAATGTTCTTGTTATTTATTGAGGGAAATTTTGTCTTGTGGGTTTGTAGCATGGGAGATCATTTTCTAGCTGTCAGCATCTTGTAGAGAAATAATTGAGAAATGCTCAGGTCATTACCATGACCAAATAACTACTAATAAAACAAAATATTTAAAAATTCAAACATGTTCCACAATTTTTTTGTTTAGCCGATCAAACTACTATGTAGACATATAACTTATACATGTTCTCCATTTTTTATGTTTAGCCGATCAAACTACTATGTTGACATATAATTTTGACATGTTCCTCACTTTATGCTTAGCAATCAAACTATTATGTTGACATATAACTTTGATATGTTGCACAATTTTTATGTTTAGCCGATCAAACTACTATGTCGACAATTCACTGAACAGAAGTCTAGGGCGGGTAGGCTTGCCACATGGGACTGCTGTACACTCCAGGTATTCTGGCTTTTCCAACCAATTTGTACCCCAAAAATATATGTGTTGGGATGGCGTGGCCTAGTGGTAGACAGCTAGACTGCTTACCAGAGAGCCTCGAGTTTGAATCCAGGTTCAAATCAGGGGAACAAAGGTAGCTGGGCATAGATCTGACCACACTATCCCTTCATATGCCGAGATCTCTGAAGCAGAGTAAATCTACTTCATCTGTCCCATGAGTCTTGGGCATGAACAGGAGATGTTGATGAATGTATGTGTATCTTTATGGTCTTACAAACTTTACCACAAATAATGATTTGTGTTTTTTTTTTGTTGTGGATTTTTAACACACCTTTTAAATGTATAAAACAGTTTTCAAATTTTTATTAGACACCTTATGGTTTTTAAAAACTAGAACATCTCAGTTAAACATTGTATTAATTGTATTTTTTCATTTCGTGTTATCCTAACATTAGACAGATGTTTGTTGACATTATGACACAGATGTTAACAATTTGTTGACATTATTTCACAGATGTTAACATTTTGTTGACATTATTTAACAGATGTTAACATTTTGTTGACATTATTTAATAGATGTTAATATTTTGTTGACATTATGACACAGGCATTAACATTTTGTTGACATTATGACACAGATGTTAACATTATGTTGACATTATGACACAGACGTTAACATTTTGTTGACATTATGACACAGACGTTAACATTTTGTTGACATTATGACACAGATGTTAACATTATGTTGACATTATTTAACAGATGTTAATATTTTGTTGACATTATGACACAGACGTTAACATTTTGTTGACATTATAACTCATATGTTAACAATTTGTTGACATTATGACACAGATGTTAACATTTTGTTGACTTCCTCAGCTCCAGTAGTAGCAGCAGCTCCTATAAAACTTATGTAGATAATCCCTTGAACCAGTCTCTAGGGAGAGTGGGAATGCCCCACGGTACAGCTGTCCATTCCAGGTACATTTTACAAATTTGTTATCTTCATCCTAATCCCGCGTTAACACCTGCAACATGTGTTCTATACATGTCTAGAAAAAATACTTCATCATAACTTAATTTTGTCAGAACATGTATAGAGGGACCTACTCACTAATTGTGAAGTTTTTTTAAAATAGTATACATGTTGCAAGTGTAAAGGCTGTATAACATGTGTGGTAAAAAGGAATTATTTATTTGTGTTATACTAAAAATAATATGAACTTTACTCTTTAGTTATAGCTGTAGAATTATTTTCAAAAACTTGTTAAGTGGTTTTTTTGTAGTGTTAAATATTTTTATTATAAATTTACTAAATATATAACTTTCAGATGCAGTTTGTTAATTTGAATTTTTGCATCTAACTTTCTTGTAATGGATCTGATTTCCACAAACTTTATCATTATATATCCAGTTATTGTTAACTAAAATTTGTCATAGAAAATTATACAATTATAGATGCAAATAAATTTTAAAGTACTGCTTATATTGATAGGGATAAATAATAAATTTTTTTTTAAAGTTTGGTCACTTAAAATATTTTTCATAACTATTTTTTAATTGTTCCATCAATTTCAGATCAATTACAGATCTTTTGTCACTTAAAATATTTTCAATTGTTCCATTAATTACAGATCTTTAATCAGTTAAATTATTTTTCGATTGTTCCATTAATTACAGATCTTTGGTCAGTTAAATTATTTTTCAATTATTTTGTTGATTACAGGTCTGATAACAGCCTTACTTATAGACTGCAGCAACTAACCACAAGTGATCACAGGTATGATATAATCCTAATCCATATAACATGAAAGTCAATAACTGTAACACAGCAATTAGCCCTTCTTTCAATTTTTTAAATGCAATTTTAAAGCAGAGTTATGTATTGATGAATAATGAGTTTAAAAAATAAAATTGGAAATAATGACATTTTATTTTACATTATTTGATATTTGATTTGTTTTTTATGAAAAGTTTTATTATTATTTTTAATAAACAAATTTGATAGACATCTTACCTGTTGCATTGAAATAGAAATTTAATAAAAGAATATTTATAGTTTGAAATATTTGCAAAAAATATATTTATCCTAATCTTAACTTCATCTTTAGCCATGTGTATTTTCTACTTAAAAATCAAAATAGCAATGCATTTTTAAAGTTTCTGGCATAAGTTAGACTGCCGCTAAATTATTAGGGTACTAAAGTATATTTGTATGCATTTACATAAAATCTGTTAGAAATAAAGGTCTCTAAAATTAGCAGTGATTTTGTTTATTTGTCTACAGCAGCAAGGTGTATAAAGACAACAAATTGAACAGAAAACTTGGACGTGTTGGAATGCCACTTGGATCAATGCCACAATCCTCACAAAGTGCTAGAGCAACTACCCCAAAAACGTAGGATATTTTAAACAAAATTATATATTTATAACTTGTATTAATTTTATGACAGTATTAGAATAAACAAAAAATCAATTAAAATCTAAATCTGCAAAGAAAAGTTAAAATATTAATGAAGACTAAAAATTTGAACATATAATTAAATTTACTACTCTTTTACTATTTTGTTTACAATTTAGAAGTTTATAATCTTTTTAAATAAAAAATTAATTATAAAATTAAGACAATTAACAAATTTCACGTAGATATAATCTTTAATCTGTTTAGTACCAGTAGCCATTCAGCCAGCTCCTCTGGGAAAGTGTATGTAGACAACTACTACAACAGAAAGCATAACAGAGTTGGTAAACCGCTAGGCAGTGTGCCAATACCAGCCAACACCCAAAAGTACAAGGACACGCCTTTGAACCGCTCCTTGGGTAGGGTTGGGAAGCCGTGGGGAACTTGTCCAAATAAGAAATGGCCACATGCAGATTTGCTACAAAAGTTGATGTATATGCAAGAGGTGAGTTAAAATGTTGTAAACATCTAAGGGCTAACAGAATGATTGAAACTGAGTGTTTGTTTAATTGTTTTTTTCAATTGCAGATATATATATATATATATATATATATATATATATATATATATATATATATATATATATATATATATATATATATATATATATATATATATATATATATATATATATATATATATATATATATTTTATATTATATATATATATATATATATATATATATATATATATATATATATATATATATATATATATATATATATATATATATATATATATATATATATATATATATATATATATATATATATATATATATATATATATATATATATATATATATATATATATATATATATATATATTATATATTATATATTATATATATATATATATATATATATATATATATATATATATATATATATATATATATCAATGTAAACATGCAAGTTGAGATGTACTTATACACATAGCTGTTTACAAAATTATCTATTTAAATTTATCTTATGAAATAAACAAGATTAAGTATCGTAATTTTAAATATTGTTATCGCAGTTAGTTGAGTTACATATCAAAGTGAATTTACATCAATTAATTTTTTTTTCATTTTCTTATATATAAGCATGTACACATACACCAATATATATATACTTGTACACTAGCATATGTTAAAATAATTTACAGGGTGAAGATTTTCCTGATGAGATTGAGGAAATTTATGAAACAAACGAAGTCGCTGAAGATTTTATCAACCACTTCATGGACCTGGTCAATCGGGAAAAAACCATCAGAGGATGGCTGGAGCAAAAGGGAACAGGGTGGAAGGCTCAGTCTCATTTGTCTCTGCAAACTATTGAAAAATACAAGGGCAACGTCATCCCTTTTGAGGAGCTTGAGTTAAAAAAAAAGATAGGTCACGGAGGATTTGGGGACGTTCATCTCGCGGAATGGAAGGGTGGGGAAGCTGTAGCGGTGAAGAAACTGAGAGTGGAGCGGGTGTCACAAAAGAGGCGCCAACAGTTTGAAGATGAGATTGCACTGTTTTGTACCTTGCAGCATCCAAATATTGTTGGGTTTTTGGGAGCCTGTGTGGTGAGTCCCAATCTGGCCATTGTCATGGAGTACATGGATATGAGCCTTTATGAAGCCCTGCATGTAAAACAGGTGAGTTTTTTTTTAATAGTGGACATCCATGTAATACTTTTTAATGTTTAAGTATTGTATATTATTTGTTAAGCTCATGATAAATCCTACTTTTGTATTATTCAATAGTTACTATAGGTAACAATGGTAATTTAGCTACTGCTTGTGAATGGGATTTTAAGGTTCAGTAAGAGGGGCTAACACTTTTATTTTTTTTTTTAATTTTAGCAGTAAAAAATTCAACTTAATTTTATTAAAGAAAAAAAATTCCTCAGCATTTTATATTAATTTGTAATAAACAACACCCTTTTAAAATTATGCTGCTTTTGTTGACATTTTTTATTATGAATCATGACCTATGGCAGTCAACTAATTGTAGCCAAGGTGGCCATTGAATATAGATCCCTATCTCAGTGTTACTAATTTATGCAGTAGCAGCTATTAATCAACTAATTATTAATTTATAAAATAAAGAAAATCTTATTAGATCCATTCATAGGTTGATCCCTCCTATTTTTCTTTCTAACATAGATGGCTTTAAAATTTATTTTAATTTTCTGATCAGTGTAGTTTGATTCTTTAATGTATTATGTAATTTATATTAATTTTTAAAATTGTAATGTATCTTAAATTACATGTGAACAGCTTATATTGCTTCTTCACTCTCTACAATACTTTTTAATAATTTCTTCTAGGTGGATTTTGCAGACCACGATAAACTAAATATAATGAGAAATGTATCACAAGGCATAGATTATTTACATGAGAAGAGCATCGCTCATTGTGACCTGAAAACACAAAATGTTCTTCTCAACAATGTTCCTGGCCAAGATTTAACGGACTCACAAGAAGTGGTCATTGCAAAAATAACAGATTTTGGTCTAAGTATGATGAAAAATGACATGGAGTCAAGTGCTTCTGCTGGCACAGCTGTGAGTAACATTGGAACACCAAGATATTCAGCACCAGAGGTTCTCCGGGGTGAATTGTTGAATGTGGAGCAGCTGATGAAAGCTGATGTTTACTCTGAAGGTCTACTCATCTTGGAGCTGGTGGTTGAGGAAATAGCTTTTGAAGATTTGACCATACAACAGCTGAGGGTCCAAGTTGGGGAGAAAAATTTGAAGCCTGACATTCCGAGACGTCTGACGCTGGACAAGCAACTGAAGAAGATGTTGGAGAAATGTTGGAGCAGCAAACCAGATGACAGACCATCATCACATTCTGTCTGCCTGATGGTTAATACTATTAATAACCTTATCATTGGTGAGGAGAGAAGTGAATAAATTCAGATTAGTGCAATGGTGTTGCTCAGAATGGGTAATGTTAAAAGGGAAATATTTTTCTCAATTTTATATTTTTGGTTGCCAATACATCCTTGAGTCTGACCAGTAGCGTACGCAGGGGGGGAGCAGGGGGAGCGGCCGCTCCCCCTCTGGCCAATTTCAGCAAAGTGGCGCCTTTTTGGAAACTTTTTAAATTCAAAGTTTTAAACAATGATATTTGTTAAAAAAAATATTTTTGGTCGGCACATCTATGTAAATCACAAGATTTCTTTTCATGCAGCAATTAAGCATTATTGTTTACAGCAGCTGCATCAGTTTGCCATTCTAAAAATAACCATTACGATGCATTGCAATGTTTAAAAAACCTCTACGGTAGTACCACTTGGCAAGAGGGGTGTAAAGTTTAAGGCAACTGTGTAATGTATTTTCTAACGAATAATTGAATTAGAAAATGTTATACATAAAACTTCACACATAATTACTTTATATATATACAGTTAGAATCGTGTGATTAATTTAAAAAAATTACAATACAGAAACAAATACAACTGATGTGGCATCTCTATTTAAATTTACTTATGAGCAAACTGCGTAGTGGTGGTGAAATTTTGACAAGGTCAACAGCGTCATCACGATGAAGTAGTTGTATTCTTACAGTTTGGGCGATAGTGATTACGATTACAAATTATATGAAACAGTTACAACCCCCCTCCCCATGGACCCCTCTGTAAAAAAATATTGCCATAATACCACTGCTACTTATTTAAATCTATTTCTGTAATATATATTTGTGTAGTATATCTTTGTGTAATATATATGTATGTTTAGAACAGTCATCTAAAAACTGACGCTATGTTCACTCTGAGTTGGTTATCTCCCCCCCCCCACACACCTCACAACCACAATTGTGTAGAGCGACATCAATGTCACACCTAGGTATACACTGGGTTGGATAATTGACCTAAAGTGAACAGACAGTGGTGAATGAAGTTGAACTCTGTGAATATTGAATTTGCAATTACCAGTAACAAGGTGTGTGAGCAATACAGTGATCTAACCCATACCTATCACTATTAAAAAAAATGATCTTTAAAGAACACAAAGTAGTTAATTATAATATATAATCTGAACTCAAAGACCGATATTTAGTTAAATGTAGGCTGTTATTCCGTATGTTGTTATATTATATCGAAAAGCGTGGTTTTATACCACCTCTGATTTTAAAAACTTTCATTATGCTGTAATACTTTAACATTTATGATGACGATATATTAAATTCTGATTATAGACAAAAACATATATATATATATATATATATATATATATATATATATATATATATATATATATTCACGTATATAGAACGTGTTAAAAATTCGGCGCCTTTTTTTTGCTCTTTTCGCTCCCCCTACAACGAAAACCTGGATACGCCTCTGAGTCTGACATTGCATCTGATTACAAATAAATGTCCTCTCTTTTATCTGAATTAATACTTACACAAAAATCTCATTACAAATCCCTGTATTCACTCACACAAATCTCATAACAAATCACTGTCTTCACCTACATAAATCTCATAACAAATCACTGTCTTCACCTACATAAATCTCATAACAAATCACTGTCTTCACCTACATAAATCTCATAACAAATCACTGTCTTCACCTACATAAATCTCATAACAAATCACTGTCTTCACTCACATAAATCTCATTAAAAATCTCTGTCTACTCTTTTAGCTGAGCATTGGGATACAAATCTCTGACATTCTCATTTTTTAGACTAATAATCCTCAAATAAATTGTAAAAACTTGTCATTTTATAATGCCTTTTGAAACATAATTAAATGTAAAATTAGATTATGTGTATATTATGAAGAACAATTTGTATCTTACTCAAGCATAATTAACCTATATCTTTTATATGATGTTTGTATTTCTATGATTGTGAAATATGTCTGTTGTATATCTGTAAATGGGTATCAGTATTTCTGTTTGCAATCAGTTTTTTGTTATTTTGTTTTTACAAATTAAATTTTGCATTTCAATTTATTAATAGGAATTTAAAGGTTCTTATTAGCATTATGAAAAAGTTTGTCCATTTACAACAATTTTAGATAAACTCTTTTGAGTTTAAGTTTTTAATTGTACATTTTGAATCTTGTCAGTTTTATTAAGTGAGTAAATTCAGTAAATTTAGTAAATCAAATATCTTGATATCTGATTGTTTATTCTACACTGTAAATTACAAATTAAAATTAAAATGAATTGACTAATAAGCAACAAAAGAAAAAACAAAGAACAGCAAATAACAATTTTTTTTTAAACTTGAATATTTTTGTTTTTAAATTTTTCATACTTTCATAACATATTGAATTAGGGAAAAATTTTTTTTCTTGACCCCATTACTTTCTTTTTTACAAGTTTTATTTAAAAAGACAATTTAAATAATTTTCTTTGGAAAAGGGGAATTTGTGTATTGATAGATTAAAACAAAATGTTGATGGATAGGCCTATAACATAAAGTTCACTTTAAACTTGTTATTTTATTAGTGTTCCTTACTACATTTTATAATGTTATATCTTTTAATAATAATTATGTTACATACATAAATGAACCCTATTTGTTTTGTTTGTAATATTGAAACAATTTTTTTTTTGTAATATATATATATATATATATATATATATATATATATATATATATATATATATATATATATATATATATATATATATATATATATATATATATATATATATATATATATATATATATATATTTATATATATATATATAGGCCCCTATATATAATACATAAATATAGATATATATAAATATAATTCATAAATATATATTTATATTATATCTACAAATATATATGTGTTCAAATTATTTATTGTTATCTCAATTTTTGTTTGGACTGCAAGGACTTCTACTTATTATGTTAAGTTCTGGAATGAGCACAAAAGTTGATGTTACCATGAAAAAATTAAAAACCACGTCCAGATCTTTTAGCCATGTCCAGATCTTTTAGCCTAGTCCAGATCTTTTAGCCAAGTCCAGATCTTTTAGCCACGTCCAGATCTTTTAGCCACGTCCAGATCTTTTAGTCACGTCCAGATCTTTTAGTCACGTCCAGATCTTTTAGCCACGTCCAGATCTTTTAGCCATGTCCAGATCGTTTAGCCACGTCCAGATCTTTAAGCCATGTCCAGATCTTTTAGCCACGTCCAGATCTTTTAGCCACGTCCAGATCTTTTAGTCACGTCCAGATCTTTTAGCCACGTCCAGATCTTTTAGCCACGTCCAGATCTTTTAGCCACGTCCAGATCTTTTAGCCACGTCCAGATCTTTTAGCCACGTCCAGATCTTTTAGCCACGTCCAGATCTTTTAGTCACGTCCAGATCTTTTAGCCACGTCCAGATCTCTTAGCCACGTCCAGATCTTTTAGCCACGTCCAGATCTTTTAGTCACGCCCAGATCTTTTAGCCACGTCCAGATCTTTTAGCCACGTCCAGATCTTTTAGCCACATCCAGATCTTTTAGCCATGTCCAGATCTTTAAGCCATGTCCAGATCTTTAAGCCATGTCCAGATCTTTAAGCCATGTCCAGATCTTTTAGCCACGTCCAGATCTTTTAGCCACGTCCAGATCTTTTAGCCACGTCCAGATGTTTTAGCCATGTTCAGATCGTTTAGCCACGTCCAGATCTTTAAGCCATGTCCAGATCTTTAAGCCATGTCCAGATCTTTAAGCCATGTCCAGATCTTTAAGCCATGTCCAGATCTTTAAGCCATGTCCAGATCTTTTAGCCACGTCCAGATCGTTTAGCCACGTCCAGATATTTTAGCAACGTCCAGATCTTTTAGCAACGTCCAGATCTTTTAGCCACGTCCATATCTTTTAGCCACGTCCTGAACTTTTAGCCACGTCCAGATCTTTTACTGACTTCATATATGGACGACGCCTTCGACCAGTGTTTCCTTCAGAATTTTTTCCTGGGGGGGGAGCTTTGAAATTTTCTGGTGGTGCTTGGAGGGTGGACACTGGTAAAAGTATATAATTTCTATATAAATTATATTTCGTTCGGGGGGCAGTAGACATTTTTCGAGGGGGTGGGGTGGAGCTCCCCGAAGAGATGTCAGAAACTGCCTTCGACTATTAAAGGGATGGTTTATGCTTTTACGTTTAGCAGACTAAAAAGTATCGGCATCCTGTATCAGCTGTTTGTACCAAACTACCCAATATAGAGTAGTTTGAACAACCGCGCGAGAATTTAGGGGGGGGGGGGTCTGGCATCCCTGTGGTGCCGTGGATTCTATGTTGCTTGCCCATGCCATCAAACCAGGACCGGCGCTACCTAAAAGGCGAACTAGAAGGTTCGCCTGGAAAAACAAATTGAAAGTTTGAGGGGGATTGCAAAGTTTTAAGGGTGCCGGGAAGGGTCGCTACGCGTCTGATAATACGGGGACACAAAAATAATTGCGGGGGGGGGGGGGCGTTTTAATACATTTGGCCTAGGGCAGGGGTCGGCAACCTGCGGCTCTTTTGATATCAAGATGCGGCTCTCCAGCTCCTTGAACAATTACTAATACTTTGAAAATTGTAACTTTTGGCTCTTCCGCCTCAAAAGGTTGCCGACCCCTGGCCTAGGGCGATAAATAACCTGGCGCCGGCACCGCATCAAACACACTCTGACAGACCGCACGCCATGATGTGAACATGTGACAATGTTCTCTGGAACTTCCCTTTTTTCGATCTGAAGTGTTAAGTTGTAAGGGATCGACTCCAACACAATCAAGTATTACGTCTGGACTGGTTCTGCGCGCTTGACCCCGACGTCAGATTGTTTTTTTTTTCTCTTTTAACTTGCTTCCATAGCCTTTATTAACCATCGAGCCTCATCTGCCTAGGGATTCCACCTCGGGAATTTACTGTTAAACCAGTGTTTCTTCCAGACTTTTTTCTCCGGGTGGGGGGCACTTGAAATTTTTTTTTGGGGGGGGGGGGGGGCGGTAGACTTTTATCAGGGGGGGGGGGACACTGTTAAATGTTTATATTTTCTATAAAAATTCCATTTCGATCGACGGGGGGGACGGGGGTGGTAGAGTTTTTTCGGGGGCGGGGGGGGGGGGGGGGAGCTCCAACCCCCCCCCCCCCCACCCCCGAAGAGATACCTGGAAGAAACTCTGCTGTTAAACAACCATGAGCTTTACCGACCCAACAACGTTCCCCCCCTACCCCCCCTCCCCCCCCGTCCGTCTCTGCAACTGAAGGCTACGATTCCAGATTTGCGATCAACCGGATTTCCATTTGTCTAAAACGTCATGTTCCTTTTCAAGCCCCGCCCCCGCCTTCAGCATCCCCTCCCCCTTACAACACAATCTCTCCAGTAAGAACATCAAACAACAATATTTAGACGACATGCTGGAATTTTAATTTTACTTTCAGTTTCGTACTCGTAAGTTAACTTTCTTTTCCAGGAACAAGTTTATTTATAGCACAAGGGTTTATCCGTTTAGTTAGGGTAAAAGTAAAAGATATTTTTATTGAACATTCGATCTTAGCCTTGATGGTTTGTCATAGTAACACTCTACAAGTTAGTATCATTTTTTTTAAATTATTAGAATCATACTGAAATAAAGTAGGCATTTTTTGTAGATGTAATTATAGTGAAAGTAGCACGTACTCAAATGACAATCACTTGACACATATTGTAGTAGTAATTATTTCCGGCGTCATCTTCGTACTGATAATGTTAGATAAGTTATTTAATACAGTAACATTGACACGGCTTCGCATAAAGCTATAGATAAAGTAAACACATCACTAGGCTACTTCACAGAATACAAGTTTAAGTGTTTCAAAAACTAGTTCGCCTCATAGGTAGCGCCGGCCCTGTATATATATATATATATATATATATATATATATATATATATATATATATATATATATATATATATATATATATACATTCACACACCTTCGTAGAGAAAGAGAACAGCAATACACTGAGGCTACAATTAACTGCAGCCAGCCATCTTGTAAAGGGGAAACGAAGCAATAGGCTCATTACATAGTATGTGTGTGGGCTTATTGTGAAATGAATTGATGATCACATAAATTAATACTTATGTATTTTTATTTATAACGGGACTTTTTTTTAACAGCATGGCCAAAAAGGGTGCTAAAATGTCGTTATCTGACAGTCATAGAAGCCCTAGGTAGGATGTATTTCCAACGTGTATATAGATACATAAACACCCATATATATATATATATATATATATATATATATATATATATATATATATATATATATATATATATATATATATATATACATATGTATATATATGTATATATATACATATATATAAATTTGTAATATGTATATAATTGAGTGTGTATATCGGCATATTAATATACATATATATGTAGCCTATCTATGAGTGTTTATATGCATATAGATGAACTTATTTCTCATCTATTTTAATAGTTCCAAGACCTATGTTGATAATGATGAGAATCGCAGAATGGGAAGAGTTGGAATGGTAAAAGGTAGTGCTGTATATTCCAGGTACACATTCTTTAGCAATCTAATCTTTACTACATATAACATACAGAAGTTCCAATTTGTAATTTCAAACTACAATTTTATTTCCAGAGCTGAGCAGACTCTGACGGTTAAAATGGATCAGTTGAACTTAAGTGGTAGCAGGTGAGAAATGTGCGATTTTAAGAGATGTGGTTAAAGAAACAGGTGAAACAAGGTGTCTCTTGTAGTCAGTGGCGTAGCGAGGTTGGGGGGTGTATGCGGGGGGTGCAGACCGAACCGGATGACACCACTTAGGGGGGTGACACTAAGGCAAAAAATAGCAAAATATATAGAAAAATGATAAATCCACTTAATTGATTAATTCGAGTGTTAAATAGTCTTTTAAGAGGTGGAAATGGAAAGTTTGAGGGGGGGGGGGGTGCAAATCGAAAGTTTGAGGGGGGGCGGGCAAATGGAAAGTTTGAGGGGGGGGGTGTAAATCGAAAATTGAAAGTTTGGAAGGGTCGCTACGCCTCTTGGGGGGTGACACCATTAAGTGCCGAACCGGGTGACACCCGACCTCGCTACGCCACTGCTTGTAGTCACTCAAACAGGTGTGTCTTTATCTCTTGTAGTCACTCAAACAGGTGTGTCCTTAACTTGTGCAGCAATAGGTTTTCTTATAAACTGTGATACAACAAATGTATTACCAATAGCGTTAACTAAGCGTTGGAACATCATGGTATAGAACTAATATTCAGCGGAACATCAAGTTTACTTACTAGATTAGATGTTAAAATTCTTAACATTTAATTTTCAAACCAGTCGTTTGTATGGTTAAAGTTGTTATAAAATATTCTAAATAACAATTAACTTATATGTTTAAGTTAAAAAAAAACAGAATAAAATTCTGTGTAAACGAAACCGTTTGATTAAACTATTTTTGTTACAATGCAGCAAAAAGGTCAAGTCGGGTCAAAGAGCATCTGCTGGTGCATCAATGGGTGCAGTGCCCCGCCCAGCAGGAAGTCGAGACGGTCCCACACATAGGAGGTAAGGTCATTGGTCCCACACATAGGTCCCACACATAGGTCCCACACATAGGAGGTATAGTCATTGGTCCCACACAAAGGAGGTATGGTCATTGGTCCCACACATAGGAGGTATGGTCATTGGTCCCACACATAGGAGGTAAAGTCATTGGTCCCACACATAGGAGGTATGGTCATTGGTCCCACACATAGGAGGTATGGTCATTGGTCCCACACATAGGAGGTATGGTCATTGGTCCCACACATAGGAGGTATGGTCATTGGTCCCACACATAGGAGGTATGGTCATTGGTCCCACACGTATCAGGTATGGTCATTGGTCCCACACATAGGAGGTATGGTCATTGGTCCCACACATAGGAGGTATGGTCATTGGTCCCACACATAGGAGGTATGGTCATTGGTCCCACACATAGGAGGTATGGTCATTGGTCCCACACATAGGAGGTATGGTCATTGGTCCCACACATAGGAGGTATGGTCATTGGTCCCACACGTATCAGGTATGGTCATTGGTCCCACACATAGGAGGTATGGTCATTGGTCCCACACATAGGAGGTATGGTCATATAAGGTCCCACACATAGGAGGTATGGTCATTGGTCCCACACATAGGAGGTATGGTCATTGGTCCCACACATAGGAGGTATGGTCATTGGTCCCACACATAGGAGGTATGGTCACTGGTCCCACACATAGGAGGTATGGTCATTGGTCCCACACATAGGTCCCACACATAGGAGGTATGGTCATTGGTCCCACACATAGGAGGTATGGTCACTGGTCCCACACATAGGAGGTATGGTCATTGGTCCCACACATAGGTCCCACACATAGGAGGTATGGTCACTGGTCCCACACATAGGGAATATGGTAATATAAGGTCTCTCCGTAGGATGTAAGGTCATATGAGGTCTCTCCGTAGGATGTAAGGTCATATGAGGTCTCTCCGTAGGATGTAAGGTTATATGAGGTCTCTCCGTAGGATGTAAGGTCATATGAGGTCTCTCCGTAGGATGTAAGGTCATATGAGGTCTCTCCGTAGGATGTAAGGTCATATGAGGTCTCTCCGTAGGATGTAAGGTCATATGAGGTCTCTCCGTAGGATGTAAGGTCATATGAGGTCTCTCCGTAGGATGTAAGGTCATATGAGGTCTCTCCGTAGGATGTAAGGTCATATGAGGTCTCTCCGTAGGATGTAAGGTCATATGAGGTCTCTCCGTAGGATGTAAGGTCATATGAGGTCTCTCCGTAGGATGTAAGGTCATATGAGGTCTCTCCGTAGGATGTAAGGTCATATGAGGTCTCTCCGTAGGATGTAAGGTCATATGAGGTCTCTCCGTAGGATGTAAGGTCATATGAGGTCTCTCCGTAGGATGTAAGGTCATATGAAAACACGAGGTCACTCCATAGGAAATATGGTCATCGGTGTTTCTTTCAGGAATCTCTTCGGCACACCTCCCCCCCCATCGAAATAAAGCTTACATAAAAAATATATACTTTTACGAGTACCCCCCCCCCCCTCCCACCCAAGGAAAATTTAGTACCCTGCCCACCCCCTCAAAAGCTTTAAGTCTGAAAGAAACACCGATGATCATATGAAAACAGGAAGTCGCTCCAACACACATAAAGCATGCTCATATGTATGCAAGTACTGCCAGTCCAACATAAGAAGATATTTCAAATGAAAATACTGTCGTGATTTTTACCGAATGATATGACTGGTATGCTGGGTGAAGCTGAAACAATTGGAACATTTTCTTCTTACGAGGCTGCAGTGTTTGTTCTAGACTTTTTTCTCCGAGGGGGGGGGGGGCTCTTGAAATAGTTTGGGGGGGGAGGACACTGGTAAAAGTATATGTTTGCTAAATAAATTCCATTACGTTCGGGGGTAGACTTTCTTCGGGGGATGAGCCCCCACCCCCCCTCTCGAAAAAGATGCCCGGAAGAAACACTGCGAGGCTAAGCCCCAACATTGGTCAGTCTCCCAAAGTTTTGCTTTTTCTATCTTGTTATATTTAACATATGAATATTCCTTATGCATCTGTGTATAAAGCTATCCTGTATTATGATGTTATAAGATTAAACATTGACACTCAATTTACAATCTGGCAGCTCCTCTGGAAAGGTTTACGAAGACAACGACTTCAATAGAAAACACAACAGAGTCGGTAAACCAAAAGGCAGTGCCCCGGTCTCAAACAACAGTCGATGATAGACGCAGTTCAAATAGAAAATACAAGATAAGGCAGTTTCATCATATAATACAATATAAGGCAGTTCAAAAAAGTAATGCAATATAAGACGCGAGTCCTATGATGTGTGCCTAAGTAATTTCCATTATACTCCGTCGGGCCAGTGATCAAAATGATTTTTTGTATCTCTTTTTTTCTTGTTTGGACTTGCATTGGTATAGTCAGTGGTGCTCACATTATAATGTTTAACAAGATAATAGTCCATTATCATTAAGATTGACTTTAAATAATTTTGTTTATATCAGTTTTCGAACTAGTTCATCACAAGGACTTTATTTTCATTTTTATTAAATTTGAGATAAATGACAACAGTGAGTTTAAATCAAAATGTTTTTTTGTTTTTATCAAATTTGAGATATGTGACTAGACTACTACTCTGGCTGAAGTTTTTCTCGTGATGATACCAATATACCTGGATGTTTTTTCTATGTAGCTAAATCCTAAAAACACCAACCTGTGTTCCCCAGCCAACGTAATTAACCTGATACAAGCAATTAATTTAATTAAGCGACAGTGTAATTTAAGATGTCATATATAACAAGCAAGACTTTCTCTATGTAAAATGTGGGGGAAAAAAATCAAACAGCTAAATCAGAATTTTAAAAATGAAAGGCTCTTTATAAGAAACGATTGTTATAATGTTGTTTTCTGTATTCTTATATAACTAACATGTGTTCATAATATTGTTTCATGTTATACAAACTTGTTGTATTTCAAATATTCAAATACTAATCATAAAATAAAACGAAAAAGTATTCAAATACAAATCATAAAATAAAACGAATAAAAACATGTTGGTTTACAAAGAAGAGAGTCAGTGTGTTCGATTGCTTGTTAAATATTTTAATAAATTTTGTGTTCAAATATCAAGGCCTATAGTCTACATTAGACCCTATCGATGCCTATCCCTATATCTATTCGAAAAGTCACGCCAAACCACTTGTGTATTGATTTCTCGTTAACAAAGAGCATCCCCCATTTAATGATATACATTTAATATAGCCATAAAACTTTGCATGGGCTAAAAAAGTCAGATAAGTATATTTATGTGTTTTACAATACGTTAATTCAATACTCCCACCCCTACTTTTAATGTTTACGACCATTATAAGATTAGCATTTTTTATTTTAGTTTGAAGAGTTACAAGCAATCCCATAAAGTATAAAACTGCAGAGCTTTAAAAAAAATCTGGTTACTTCAATGATCATGTCAGCAACAACGTCATTATGTGGTAGAGCGCATGCGTAGTGAGACACAGAGCAACCAACACCAAACAGAACTCAACACCACGGTAACCAACACTAAACAGAACTCAACACCAAGTAACCAACACCAAACAGAACTCAACACCACAGCAACCAACACCAAACAGAACTCAACACCAAGTAACCAACACCAAACAGAACTCAACACCACGGCAACCAAGACCAAACAGAACTCAACACCACGGTAACCAACACCAAACAGAACTCAACACCACAGCAACCAACACCAAACAGAACTCAACACCACAGCAACCAACACTAAACAGAACTCAACACCACAGTAACCAACACCAAACAGAACTCAACACCACAGCAACCAACACCAAACAGAACTAAACACCACAGTAACCAACACCAAACAGAACTCAACACCAAGTAACCAACACCAAACAGAACTCAACACCACGGCAACCAACACCAAACAGAACTCAACACCACGGCAAACAACTCCGCTGTCCATGCCACCATTTTGATTTGGGTCCAGGTTTGGGGGTCCATAATTCAGGTCCTTAATTAGGGTTCATGATTCGGGTCAGTAATTTGGACCCATCATTCCGGTTCATAATTGGAGCCCATCAATTGGATCCATAATTGGGACCCATAATTCGGCTCCATTATTGGGACCCATAATTCGGGTACATAATTGGGGTCCATCATTCGAGTCAATAATTGGGGTTCATCATTCGGGTCCATAATGCGGGATCATTATTCGGTCCATGATTGTGGTCGATAATTAGGGTCCATCATTTGGTCCAAGTTATTCGGGTCCATCATTGTATCAGAAACACCGAAATCTTTCAAAATAAGCTACCATTACCAACGAAAGACCTTTCAAAGTCGAATTCCCTCTAGAGCATGTTTAGACTGAATCGATGTATTAGTTTATGTCTAACCGAAATATTTTTTCACTTGACCCAAAGACTAGTAGGAAGCTTAAAGAAGAGTATTGGCTATCCCTCGTCATTCATGTCAACAGGCCTACACTGTTAGTTTAAACAAATTCTTACAAACAAGCTTTATTTTGTGGGACAATTTTTGTTTCAACATACATTTTACAGTTTACGCCGACCTCCAATTTTCAAGGAAAGCAGTAGCCTATTATTCTTTTCAAGCACTGTTTTTTTTAATTTTCATTACTTGAAAGTAACCCAAAACTATTTTTATTGCGTTTTCACAACTCGGTAACGTACCGCCTATCCCACCACCTTTCGTTCAATTTTTTTTTGCCAATATCTACTTTCGTTTTACGGGTTCAAACCCGTTCCTTTCAGATCCGGCTGACAAGGAACTGTTGTTGTTGTTGTTGACGTTTAAAAAAACAATTGAGTCACCGGCACTTTATTTTCATTCACTGGAATTGTAGGCCTAATTTAGTTTCAGTATCGCTTCTTTCTGGGAAATGTATTTTTGTGTCTTTGGTTGCCATATAGATCTAAAATAAACATCATGTAGTAGACTATTTAGCCTCTGAGGAGAAGGCTTTGTGTTTATTCGGTGTTGAAGAGCAAAGTTTCATGCTTGGAGAAATTAAAGTAAGAAAAACATTATTTACAATTATATTAAAACAAAACATTGATATTATTATTAAACTATGGTAACTGCATTGTTTTTCTAACAAAGTTAAATTATTTTAGCTGATAACTTAAAAGTAACAATGATTCGTGAGGGCTGTACCGTTTCATATTTATTGTAATAAAATAATTCTATAAAATACTTACTATTTACTGTGTAGGCCTTTATGTAGGCAATTATTAAAAAGACAACATAAAATACTCTTATTAACTTAAAGACAATTGAAAAATTTCAATATTTTAATGCATTTGTGGTCTGTAACTTGTGTTACCACTAATAAAAAGTCACCCTTTCGTAACGGAGGGTAGCGGGTAGATAAAGAAGAGTTGTTTAATTTCGGTGTCCTCGATCACGAGGGCGATCCTTTGCCCAGCCGACTTTATTTTCATTAACTTGATTTGTGTACCCATCAGCGTACCCGAATTGGGTACCCATCAGCGTGCCTGAATTGTGTACCCATCAGCGTACTCGAATTGTGTACTCGAATTGTGTACCCATCAGCGTACCCGAATAGGGTACCCATCAGCGTACCCGAATTGTGTACCCATCAGCGTACCCGAATAGGGTACCCATCAGCGTACCCGAATTGTGTACTCATCAGCGTACCCGAATTGTGTACCCATCAGCGTACCCGAATTGTGTGCCCATCAGCGTACCCGAATTGTGTACACATCAGCGTACCCGAACTGTGTACCCATCAGCGTACCCGAATTGGGTACCCATCAGCGTACCCGAATTGAGTACCCATCAGCGTACCCGAATTGTGTACCCATCAGCGTACCCGAATTGTGTACACATCAGCGTACCCGAATTGGGTACCCATCAGCGTACCCGAATTGGGTAACCATAAGAGTACTTGAACTGGTTATCAATCCGAATCCTATATTGAGCCCCAAATCTGATCCTTCAAACGACTTAACCATACATTTGAAATGGCATTATAAATTAATGTTCTTTCTTCTTCTTCGTTCTTAACATTTAATTTTGTAAGGGATTCCCTCCAACACAATTGGGTATGACGTGTCAACTTGTTATGCGCCATAAAGTTCGTTGACTCCATTTTCAGCCTGCCTTACTTTTTCAACCAAGAACAAACAAGTTAGCATGTGTTTGACCTTTGATTTGTCTCTCTTAGAAGAGCTGCTGTCCCCTGCGGCGCCCCTGCCTCGTCTGCCCGGGGTTCGAACTCGAGACTTTTCGGTTTAGCAACCATGAGCTTTACCTGTAAATTAACCAATATCTTCCAATCATTCACGCAGTATCCCCCCCCTCCAACACGGATATATCGATGACGTGTTGATGTATACCATCTTTCCCGCAGCTTCTTTTATGTGCAGCGGTGACGTCAGTAGTTTCACTTTCATTCTATTATTCCGGGAATTTTTTTTTATTTATAGCTCAAGGATGTCCTTTTATATTACGTGTTAATTTTTTTATTTTTTTATTCGTATATTAAGAGATCTAAGCATGTGCTACGTGTTGTTAACATGTGCAACTGTAAACTTAACTTTATATTAATTTCACTTTGAAACTTCAGTGATTATATTTTTAAAAAATAATAATATATTGCAGGACAATAAAATATATCATAAACACACACAGCCAACTCGTTGGTGATATTTTAATTGTTCAACTTGAATTAGCGTGAAACGGATCGTGTTTTCATTTGTGGAGGCGTGATTACAACTGTTATTTTACAAGAGAGTCTAGTCTATTTTTTGTCATTGGAGAAATTTCATTAAGAATAGAGGATACAGGTAGGTTGTTTTTTCCCGGTTCTATAAATAATCAATTATTTACTACATTAATATTAGCCCCTCATCCGAAGCCTAGCAATAACTCTTTGCTAAAGGGGCAGAACCCTACTCGAGAGAGAGACTAATGACGAGCAGTGCCATTATATTTTTTACATAAAGTGTAAAGACAAGCGGTTCTCTGATCGTTGTTGCCAGTCGCCTGACCAGAGAGTAGGCCAACTACCCCCCCCTACTCCGCGGAATACGTCGACCCCCCTGGGACGATATATATATATATATATATATATATATATATATATATATATATATATATATATACATATATATAATCTCCTGTATATCGTGACTTCTTGATCTTCTTGCGGGACAATGTCAGCCATTTGGTTAAGAGTCGTGGAAATGCAGTTGCAGGGATGTCCAAGGGGCCAGGAAAATTTTAAAAGGGTCGCCCAAGTGGTCGTCCATAAATGACGTCAAACGCGTAGGGGGGGGGGGGGTCCGTAATTTTGTGACGGTGTGTGATGAGGGGGAGGGGGTTCAGATGGTGCGACCTCACACTTTTGCATTATAAAAAAGCAATGTTAGAAAACGAATTGTAGACGTTATTTCGCGTTTTAAAAAACTGTTTTAATACATTGTAATAGGAATTGATTAAAATACTCAATTTTGACAGAGTTCAGACAAGATTTTAGAAAAATTTCGATGTTTAAAAAAAATAAATTCAACTGCAATTTTGAGGGGGGTTGTAGGCTGAGGTGTGACATCATTTTTTGGGGGGGGGGGGGGGGGTCTGGTTTTTTGTGATGACATGTGACGGAGGGGAGGGGGGGGGAGATAAAAATCGTCAAAAAAAGCGTGAAGTTCCCCAACCCCTGGTTAAAATTTTTATGATGCATTTTTCTCCACCAAAGTCTGAATTTTACGCCATAGTATGTAGGAATGCTACCATTGTTAAAATTCCAACAGTTAAATAAACCGGGAGTGATCTCCCCTAAACTTTCTCGAATATTCTTATATAAAATAACAGGGGATGGAAACTCGGGCTATAGACATGATTTTTAATCCATTTTAAATACTTAAAGTTTTAAAAATAGAATAAAATCTCGTAGACAAATTAATTGCACACCAAGTGAACGCGAAATAAAAAAGCGCATAATAGTGCGCAATATTATTAGTACTTTTAAAATTTACATTAGTTTTTTGAGAAATCGGAAGTAGCGTAAATTACTACTTCCTGTCAACGGAAATTACTCAAAATTTAACAGAAGGTAGAGAAATAGATCTTTTACTTACATGTGAAATTTCATTTATCTATCTGAAATAGTACTCAAGTTATAGGCTTTTAAAAAATTCAAAGTAGGAAAAGTACCACTTCCGGTTATCGGAAATCGCTCAAAAGTTGATACGGATCTACGATTTTGATAAAATACTTATATATGAAATTTCATCAACCTAGCTGTAACGGTACTCAAGTTATCGTGTTTACACACGGACAGACACACACACAGACACACACAGACATACGGACAAGATTGCAAAATTATGTTTTTCCGTATCAGTGAGGTGTAAAACGTCGAGATTTGTAAAAATCTCGATTTTTTTTTTTTGCACGATTACAATACTTTCTCTATACTACGTATATACGAGAAAGTAAAAAACCAAAGCAAAGCACTAATAGGACTATTAGCACCGTTTCTGGGGGCCCATTGAGATTATTTTTCCTGGGGGCCCACCGGGATATTTCCCGGTAGACCGGTGGGCAGTTGCCTAATGTATAGACTCAATAAGCTTTCATTTGTTAAATAGAAACGTTTTTTCTTTATTAGAATGTCCAGAAATTATGTTGACAATGCTATGAATAGGAAATTGGGGAGAGTCGGCATGCCACTAGGTTCTGCTGTGCATAGTGGAGGAAGCAGTTTTTCAGGGTAGGTTGATTTTAAAGGTATTGACCAACGTTTTTGCAATTATTGAAGACGAATTGGTTTATTGTATGTTTTAAAATACATTCAGCTGATTCGGGAATACATTTGCAAGTGGTGATAAAAAATCTTTGCTAAACTACATAGAATTCTATTATAAAACGTACCATTGCTTTATTTTTCACATTTCAATATGTTTTTCACTATAAAATATGAGTATGACTGTGATAAAAAACAGACAAAATTGAATTGCTAGTCAGGGGCGTAGCGAGGGGGGGGGCGGGGGGTGCGGACCGCACCGGGTGACACCATTTAGGGGGGTGACACCAAGGCAAAAAATAGCAAAACATATAGAGAAAAACTCGAGGGGGGGTGCAAATCGAAAGTTTGAGGGGGGGGGGGGGTGCAAATCGAAAACTTGAGGGGGGGTGCAAATCGAAAATTTGAAAGTTTGTCCCTGGGAAGGGTCTCTATGCCTCTGGGGGGGGGGGGTGACACCATTAAGTGCCGCACCGGGTGACACCCGACCTCGCTACGCCACTGTTGCTAGTTCACACAGAGGACTTTTCAAATTAGTTCTTATGTCATAAAACGTAAAAGGCTTCAAATGCTAAAATATCTGGCCAGAATGGCATGTAAACATATTACCTTCTTTACAAAAGACAACAACCGTAGCAGAAGACGTTTTTGCCTGCGTTAAATTATTTTTGAGTAATTTTTGACACTATTCGAGTATTCGACTAATCATAGATCTAGAATCTAGGATCTAGATTCTAGATCTAGTTTTTAACCAACTGTCCAGTATGAGTTAGACTCTAGAAACTCTAGATCTAGATCTAGTTACTAGTTACAGCAAGTTTCACTAGATTACTAGATTCTAGCTAGATTATTCTAGATCTTAGATCTAGAATCTAGATTCTAATCTAATGCTTAAACTTAAGTCTTAAATGGTAATCTATCGTTTTGGGTACGTAAAATCGCCCGCGGCTTCTAATGTACGAAAAAGTTACCTCATTGTCAAGGCTTTAATTATATAGATGTATATTTTGATATATTTGTGTCAAATATTATAGATAAATGAATAATAAACCTAAATCAATAGTTAAATTACTTAAATATATATATAGGCAAGAAATTAACTTTAAACAGCAGTGTTTACGAGCAGGATTTCCTATATAAACAGCAGCCATTTGTAAAATAGAGTTGCCTTCCCCTGAATCTTGCGCTGTAAGTTAATAAAGAAAGAACTTAAGATGGCTGCTATAGTAAATGAGCATGGTTGCATCTGTTGGAAACATCGCTAGTCTTCATTTATTATTGAAAAGTTTTAATTCAATTGTTTGAAAACAGGTAAATAAATGAAACAAGGAAACATTTTTGTATTTTTCAAAACATAAATCCTCCTCAAAATGTGAAATAATTATTAAAATTTAAGGAGTCACCTGTCTTTCACATTACTAGTCGCGGGCGATTTTACGTACCCAAAACGATAGATTACCACTTAAATAAATAGTAAATACACAGTCAAGATGATCTTTCAAGATGTCATCGCTCCACATCCTACCCGACAACCATTTAATTTATAACTAGACTCTAGATCTATAATAATAATATTAAATAATAGTAAACTAAAGCTATGCCACAACACTCAACCACAACTCCTGCTATCCTCCCCCCCTCCCCCCTTAAAAAAACAAGAACCACAATTGCGGAAATAGTATTGCAACAATGTGTCAGTTTTTTTATATATATATATCTGATATAAAAATCTATTTTATAAAAACAATGCTAAATGATTTTAAACTTTGTCTTTATAGTTCAAGCTTCAGCAGTGGCAGCAGCAGTAGCAATTTCAATACTTATGTAGATAATTCTATGAATAGAGGACTTGGGAGAGTTGGGATGGAATATGGTACAGCTGTACATTCAAGGTGAATTTTACTTACCTGTCTTACATTACTTACAATTTTTTTTAACCTACCTATGGTTGCATGATTAAAATGGTGTGATACCATGATCATTGTTATTGATATCATTTTAATTTTTCTAATTTTTAAAAAATGTTTTAGTAATTTGCTACTTTCTATTGGTATTAATATTGGAATAAAGACCTATATAGTAAGCCTTGGCCTATATATCATCATTAAGCTTTGTTTAAGTTTTTAAAAGAATTATTCATAGTAATTGTACAGCAGTTATTCCAACACTTAAGTCAGTATACAGACAAAAATTATGTTAGTGGGCCTCAATGGCGCATAACCAGTTGACACGTAACGCTTAATTGTGTTGGAGGCGTGGTCGAGTCGGCAAAAAAAAACTGATGGTTGATAAATTCGAACAAAGTCTTAAGTTCAAACCCACTGGCAGATAAATCTCGATCCCCTTCAACACTAATAATTAAGAACGAAGAAGAAGAAGAAGATGTTTTTATTTTCTCATTGTAATATGTATTAATTGTACAGTTTTATGTGATCTTATCTACTTTAAGTGATATTGAAGCAATATTATGAATTTATTTTTGTTCAAAACTTGCATAGGTCTAGCCCAAGTAGTAGCAGTAGCAGTTCCAAAACTTATGTAGATAACTCTATGAATAGAGGACTTGGAAGAGTTGGGATGGAATATGGTACAGCTGTACATTCAAGGTAAATTTTACTCAGCTATCTTACAATTTTAATTGTATTTATATAGTTGCAGGATTAAATAGATAGGTTGTAATGGACATCTTGATGAATTTGGTTGTATTAATTCAAAAGCAAATTTCTATCAAAATCTTAATGTCATTTTAATTTTTCTTAATTTAAAAACTGTTTTAATTATCTGCTACTCTGTTAGTATCCTTTTTTTAAAGACATATATTTGTAAGCCTAAATAGGATATTCTTTTATCTTGATGCATTGCTGTATTAAATATTTTAAACATAAAATATTTTACATTTTTTTATTGTAACAATTGCAATATTTAGTGTTTTATCTAGACAAATTAATGTTAGTAAATAATCTGTTTAGTGAAAATAATATTTTTAAAAGTGCGAATGTTGTGTTAAAAATTATACAGATTTTTGTGATCTTAACTAATTTAAACATTGACGCAATATTATAAAATGATGTTTTTCAAAATTTGAATAAATCTAGCGGAAGCAGTAGCAGCTGCAGTTCCAAAACTTATGTAGATAATTCTATGAATAGAGGACTTGGAAGAGTTGGGATGGAATATGGTACAGCTGTACATTCAAGGTAAATTTTTTCTTTTCAAGGTAAAGGTTTTCTTTTTGGATCAATAATTTTTTTTACTAGATTGCTTCTTCTTCTTTTATTTCTGTTTTTTCCTTTTGAAAAGATCTTAATTAAAAAAACAACAATAAAACAACTGTTCTGTAAATTTAAATAAAAACTGTCATAACAATTCTGTATTTTCTATTTAAAAGTTTTGGAAGGCACTTTTTTCTCATTGTTAAAAAAATTGTTAGCATTTCTTTTTTATATTAAATATTTCACTTTATCATGTTTCACTTGTAAACAGAGACTTATGTATAAGAACAGCGTAAATATTGTGTAATGCAAGTGCTATATAGATGAGGTAGTTTATCATTTAGTAATAATTGTTTTATTAAATAAAGTGTTGCCACAGAGTCATTTTTCAACCCATTATTTTTAATTGATTTTTTATGAATTATATCAATACTTTTTATTTGCAAAAGTTTTGTTTGATATTGTGGTTGGATGATAAGAGGGTTAACAGAATAGTCGCAACTTTTATTCATTCAATTAATGATTTTGTGTACAGCTTTCTTAAAGTAATTCAGGAATGAGTTTATAATAGCCTACAGATTTGGATAATCCTTTGACACATAATTCCCCCTTAATAAAATAAGTGGCTGTAGTTTTATATCCATTTAATGAGGCTAGTTGTTTCTAAATCAATCCTACTTGCTTAGACCCACCAGTATGAGTCATTAAAGTTATTGTTCACTGACTGCATACTGATTTTGTTTTACTTAACATATACATTAGACTTTAATATTTACAACACTATTAGATATAGATGATAGCTGAAGACAAAAATGATGAGATAAGCGTGGTACTTTATTAATTTAGAAAATCTATAATTTTTGGAAGGTGATCTAACCATTTTGAAATAATTTTAACAAGTATTGAAGGGCAACAAATAGGAATATTTAAGGTTTTTTGGATACTTTCAAGACCTTTAAGTAGGCCTAAATAGTCCTTCTGGTCATAAAACTAATTGGGGAATTAAACAAAAATTCAATATTTGGTAAAAAAATAAACCTATCTATGATAGTATATGGTATGCCCTAATGTGAGTCAAATCTGGGTGGATTCATGGATGTCCTACCAACTTAAGCCTGAGATCCGAACTCGAGACCTTAGGTTAGCAATCTTGTGCTCTACCACTCGGCCACACCACCCCCAGAAAGATGTTATTACTGAGCGCAAAAGACTATTCAAAATAGAGTTTGATAGTATTCTGGTTATTCTTAAAGGAACCAATCCCCATAAATTTGCTTAGCTTGTCAAGTGTAGGATCAAATAAGATCACATCCTATATTCTTGAAAATGCATTGCTGTTCAGGACTGTGGTGCTTTTATATTAGCTACATGTTTAACATAGAATTTTTAAATACTTTATATAGGCCTAGCTCAAGCAGTAGCAGTAGTAGTTCCAAAACATATGTAGATAGTTCACTAAATCGAGCGCTTGGAAGAGTTGGGTTGGAGCATGGTACAGCTGTGCATTCCAGGTAAATGTTTTTTTTATTAACTTTCTGTTTTATGTAGTATAGTATTATAGGAATAAATATATAGGCTCTAATCCTTTCACCCTTTAATGACATTCATAATGTATTAAGAAAAAACTAAGAAGGAAAATACAACTATGTATAATTTTCATTTTACTTAATTGAATTAATTGGTAGGCCTATATAGTATAATTATGTTTGAGATAAAGGATGCCTAATTTATGAGCCATGTTGCTTAGACTTAATTCCTGAATGATTGATAAACGAATTTATTTAATAAGTGGATATTGAGTTCTTCTTGGTAATTTTTTTTCTTTTATTAAAATATCACCATCAAATACCATTTAATGATCCACAATTTTATTTCATGTCTTCAAAGAAAAATTTCAATATCAATTTTTATTAATATATTTTATAAGATTTATAGGAACATATTTTTGTTTTAAAAATTTTTATTTCGCATTTAGTTAATGAATCATAAACCACTGTTAATGGGGATGGCTGACCTTGGTGTTTTTTTTAATTTGTCAATGCAATTTAATGATAGAGATTTAGTCTGTGCTTATACTAGGCTTATTTTATATAAATTGGAAATGGCTACTCACTTGACCCCCATAATGATATGTGTTTGTTCACTCTGGCTGCATAGTTTTAGCATTTTATGAAAAAACCCCCCCTCATGTTAACAGAACAAATCAAAATATAATGCTATTTAATATCACCACACACCAAAAAAAAAAAATGGCAGTTTACTATTTGTAATTGTAAAAGTTATGTCAGACACTTTATTTGAAATAATTTTTAAGTAAAGACTGGTGCTAATGTAACAGTTGATAACTCATCAAAGCAGAAAAATAATTCTGAATTAAAGTTAAGGGTAAACACTAAAAAAACAACTTAAAATTATTAAAAACATAATTCTTATTTACAGATCTGATAGCCTTAATGACAAGATGCAGCAGCTAACAACAAGCAGTCAAAGGTAATGTTAAAATTTTTTGACATGTTATATATGATAATGGTGCATTTATGGATTGAAGAACTCACTGTATCTCAGTATGGCATTTATTTCACATGGGTTAGCTATCTTTAATCTATTTCACTACAGCATGAAGGTGTATAAGGACAACCCATTAAACCAGAAACTTGGACGTGCTGGTCAACCATTTGGATCAATGCCACAATCTTCACAAAGTGCTAGTGCAGCTACTCCAAAAAAGTAAGACATTTGAAAATAATTTCAAAAATTGTATTTTTGTTTTTAAGTTGTAGACCTATGACCAGCAAACTACATATTTTTGACACGAAAATACAAAATGATATTGTTTGCAAGATTTTCAAGTAATGTATTATTAAATCCCTCTCAGTTTATGTCATTGATAACTTTAATCAGAGGCATAGCCAGCTTTACAGGTTTGGGCATTTTAAAATTTAAATACCGGTGTTGTATGTAACTGCAACTAGCCTCATCAGAATAATGCAAGACTGAGGTCAGGTGAAAGGACCAGGGTTGAACAATGGGATAGTCTCTCTTGTTCTTAATAACAAGCTCTACAAAATTACAAATGGGAAAACATTATACTGAGTGCCAGGAGGGACAATGGACAATGACCATACAAATGGCAGCATCAAGAATTTCAACATAAGCTAATCCATTGCAATGACTCTGATGACAGTTGTCCTGGCATCTTACCAGAATGATGAAGCGTTAGGTTGATAGACGTAATCATTCATATTGTAGTTTGTTCTTGATTGGACAAAGGCTGTGGAAGCAAATCCAAAAAGAAAAGCAGGCTGAAATAGAAGTCAACTGCCTTTACAGCGCATAACAAGTTGGCACGTAATACTTAATTGTGTTGGAGGGAATCCTTTTCAACATTAAAATTAAGAATGAAGAAGAAGAAAAATAATTATCTTGCTACTACACTAAAACTCTACATCACTTTCCAGGAGGTATTTTACATTAATTTCATCATAAAAATATCTGGAAGCCTAAATACAGGATTTTAAAAGTTGCTTTAACTCATTTGCATCCCACTTATGCAGTTACCAATTCATGAAAGCCTTTTGGTTCAAAAGAAGTATTAAAAGTAGGATGTTGCTCACCTACAACTAGATTTTGAAGATGTCCTACTGAAAGGGCCTTCATTAACTAACAAAGGCATAATGATGCTTACCTCAATACAGAGATGAACACCTGAAGTTAGGCACAGATGTTCACTACTTTTACACAACTTTATTAAGCAAAAGGTGTAGCCTAGACAAAAAGGCACTTAAATGACATAACCGAGCACTAAACTAAATGTGAGAAAAAGGAAAGAAGATTGCAAGCTAGGCTTTTTCTAAAACTCATCTCTGAAGATGATTGATGGCACAACATTGAACTCAGATGTTAAATGTTTGTAATGAATGAGTTTTATTATTGTTACATATTCCTGCCATCCCTAACTTACATTATAGCTCTAGTTGTATAAGTCTACAAAAAGTTGCTTCTGTTCCAAACATGCCCTCGTGTGTCACCCTGGCTATGCCTCATACTCTACTGTAATTATTTCACAAAAAATATTAAACATAACTTTAAAGAAATTTTAAAAATTCAAATGTGTTTAATATAAACTATTAACCTGTTTAATAAAATAAGTTGTAAGTAGTTAAAATCTAATTAAATTTATTTAATTATTCTCAGATCTGACAGCAGTCATGCCTATAGAAATCAGCCATCAGCATCAACTGACAGAAGGTGAGAAAATTTATTGCTAATCTGAGTTTTATTTTTGGCTCCCAATTTTAGGATAGGCTCAAATATTGTGCTCCGTCATCTATGAAAGGAATGCATTGAAGTAGCAGGATTATCTATGGCCATATTAAATGTCTCCTTAAAATACATACAAAAGCCTACTTAACAAGATGGATCATCTCCTCTTCCAAAAACTTTAAGAGTAATACTAGATAATCAGTTGCAGCCTATTTCAGTTGTGTTAAAACAGTTTTATACAAATTGCTGCTCTGGATCTATAGACAGATTATTTGTCAAAAATTAATGTTAAACTTGAATTTATCTACAAGTCTTCAAATGTAACTATACAAATGATATCTCATTCAATACATGAAAGATTATGCTAAAAGCTTTCAATGCAATGTCAAAGCCAATTTATGCTACAACAGCATTTTATGAGATGATTTTATTTCATCATGTCAAACTAGGAGGCCCTATATACCCCCCTATACCCCTATTTATCAATAAAAAATGAGTTTACATGAACTATGCTTCTTCACTGATGTTGACTTACCATGTCAAAATTAATTAGTAAAAGGTTGTTGTCTTTGTTTACAACTTTATCTGTTCAGTGACTTCTTGATGAATGAGATAAAATGATGGTTTCTTAATAAAGCATACTGATGATAAATTGGTAAAATGACTGAAGAAAAGTAGGAGATCATCAAAGCCATTTGCTTTGAATCTTGTTATGAAAAGGGAATATATGATATCCAAACAGAAGTATTGTAATGACATTATCAATGTCCTAACCATTGCAGTTTACTCTTTTAATCACTATAACTATTGTTGGATCCTCATAAAATTTACATGTCTTCTCTTAGTCATATGTGCAATCTAATGTCAGTAAAAACTGCTGTCTATAAACTTCTTTGTATTTCCTCTCCATAGTTTTAAGTATTGGAACGACAAGAGCAGTTAAATTCTAGAAATAATAGAAAAATGTCATTGTCTTTAGATGACTCAAACCTATCTTCTTTCATCTATGGGTATGGGTTCTGATAGCTTGGAAGGTTTGGTACTTCTGTACATTCATTTTATTGTAAAAGTTGATGTTGACAAAAAAAATATTTAAGTTTATTTTCACTTGGTGGCCAGCCTAGCATGAGCTCAACTAACTCTTGACAATCTGACCTAACCAAATATTATCTATATTGGTGAATTACAGTATGAAGGTTTACAAAGACAACAAATTAAACAGGAAATTAGGACGTGCTGGTCAACCATTTGGATCAATGCCACAATCCTCACAAAGTGCAAGGGCAGCTACTCCAAAACAGTAGGATATTTGAAAATCATTTGTTTATAAAATACATATCACATTCATTTATTATTTTTGCTTTAACATCATTTTTTTTTTTATATATATATTGTAATACCTATATTTTAGACTAATAAACATTAGAGAGTATTATGTTGTATTTTTTAGAAGCAGTTCAGCAAGTTATTCAGGGAAAGTGTATGTAGACAATGACTACAACAGAAAGCATAACAGAGTTGGTAAACCACTAGGTAGTGTGCCAATCCCAGCCAACACCCAAGTGTACAAGGACACACCTTTGAGCCGCTATCTGGGTAGGGTTGGGAAACCATGGGGAACTTGTCCAAACAAGAGTTTGCCCTATGAACATTTGATGCAAATGCTGATGCAATTGAGAGATGTAAGGAACATAAAACATTATTTTTTTTATAATGCTGTGAGAAGATATAAATAACAATAGTTAATTTGCATGTTATTCAAACACCTTAGATTTTTAAATAAAGGGGGATAGTTCATGTCTTCTTTTTCTTTTCTCATCTAATCTAATGTGGTTTTTGATTCTCTATGACATCTGATCTGTAATAAGATTAAAAGTTGATACTTTCATGGAAAAACACAATGAACTTTTAGTGTTATAAGTGTCATATTAGATAATATTAAAGAAGTTATATATTCATCATAGATGTGTGTATATTTTGAGGTATAATAGTTATATTTTCTATATAATAATTTTCTAAACATTTGTTCCCATTTCTTATTTTTTAGGATGAAGAAGTCCCTGATGATATTGCAGAGGTTTATGAAAGAGATGAAGTGGCAGAAGATTTTATTGATCATTTCATGGATCTCAGGAATCGTGAAAGAACTGTCAGAGAACAATTAGAAGAAAAAGGAACAAACTGGAAGGCACCAACACACAAATCCTCTCACACTTTTGAGAAATACAAGGGCGCTATCATTCGATTTGAAGAGCTTGAATTCATGAACAAGATAGGGCATGGAGGATTTGGTGATGTCTACATGGCTAAATTGATAGATGGGCAGGTTGTAGCCGTGAAGAAGCTGAGAGTAGAGCGAGTGTCCCAGAGAAGGCGCCAACAGTTTGAAGATGAGATTAAGCTGTTTTGTACCTTGCAGCATCCAAATATTGTTGGATTTTTGGGAGCCTGTGTGGTGAGCCCCAATCTGGCCATTGTCATGGAATACATGGATTTGAGCCTTCATGAAGCTCTGCATAACAAACAGGTTAGTTATATCTTTTATTTTTCATATTCAGATTAATAGTTTTAATTTAGAACCTTATTACATGTTGATTGATTGAGTGAGTATATCAGTGAATATAATATATTTCTGATTGTTGATTACAAGCCAGCAGTAACAAATAGCCTTAGCCATCTCAAACAAAAAACTAATGTTTTAGTTTGTTGTAAACATATAACATCAGGAAAATATGCAGTGCTTTTGCTCAGTGGCTAGTTTTTTCTTTGGTGGTAGGTTGGGGTAAGCTGTGTCTTGACAAAATGTGTGCTTAATTTTCACAGAACATCCAGTGGTCATTTCCCATCACTCCTTTACCTAGTTTATCAAAAAAGCTTTGGTCTACTAAAAAGAAAATGCAGAAGTGTGACTTTGATGAACCTCCTAACTCCCCCTCATTACAAAAGTCAGATACTCTCCTCCTCCTAGGATATTTATAGATGACCCCTACTAGGTTCAAATAGAGAATTATGTTTAAGAATATAGAAGAATTTAAATACACTTAGTAACGTGAAAAATGCTTTGGACTTTGAACAGGAAAAGTCAGTCTGTAAGTAAATAAAAATATTGAAAAGAAGAAAAATTAACATTCTAGCTAATAAAGCGAAAGTGATCTCCCCTAAACTTATTCTTAAAAAGTTCTACAAATTTTATTCTATAAAGTCACCAAAGTTTAAATATATTAACAATAATGTCAAAAGTATAATAATATATTCATCTCTTGTAACAAACCAGACATAAGGTCATATCCATCTTGCAAAGAGGGATCATTTGTTATCTCCCCTAAACTTATTCTTAAAAAGTTCTACAAATTTTATTCTATAAAGTCACCAAAGTTTAAATATATTAACAATAATGTCAAAAGTATAATAATATATTCATCTCTTGTAACAAACCAGACATAAGGTCATATCCATCTGGCAAAGAGGGATCATTTGTGATCTCCCCTAAACTTATTCTTAAAAAGTTCTACAAATTTTATTCTATAAAGTCACCAAAGTTTAAATATATTAACAATAATGTCAAAAGTATAATAATATATTCATCTCTTGTAACAAACCAGACATAAGGTCATATCCATCTTGCAAAGAGGGATCATTTGTAGAGTTTTTTTTCCTGAAGAACCTTCAGTTTACTTTTTGAATTAATTTTACTGTACAATGTTAATGGACTAATCAGTTGAGTTTATTCATATGAAATTTATTTATTCCAGAGATCAACTTCTGGCCCTTATAGTTTTCTGCATTGCTTGCATTTTTGAATACATAATTATTTTAAAATTCACTAAGAAATGTGAAATTTGTATGAGCATAAAATAAATGGTAAATAATAAACAGAATATGATGTGTGGGTGGGAGAGGGGGCATGTGGAATTTCACATTGGGCCTGAAACAGTAGTCTCCTACTCAATTTGGTAATACAACTCAATGGTTAGGTACAAGGCAATTGGTTGCTGATGTGGATTTGTGTTCTTGGATCACGGCATGCTGCACTATTTTCTGTCTTCGATATTTCTATTCATTTGTCTTGATATATCAGTTTAAAACTACAAATACTATATGTTTAATATTTCTATCACAAATAGGCCTACACGAGGTCTAAACATATTTAAATGTTGTTTATTCACAGGTAGATTTTTTAGACCAGGATAAACTGAATATTATGAGAGATGTATCCCAGGGACTTGACTATCTACATGGAAGAAAGATTGCTCATTGTGACCTGAAAACACAAAATGTTCTGCTCAACAACGTTCCTGGGCAAGAGACAACCAACTCACAGGGTCAGCTCATTGCAAAAATTACAGATTTTGGTCTGAGTATGATGAAAAATGAAGTGGAGACAGGTACCTCTTCAAAACAAGCAGTGAGTAACATTGGAACACCAAGATATTCAGCACCAGAGGTTCTCCGGGGTGAATTGTTGAATGTGGAGCAGCTGATGAAAGCTGATGTTTACTCTGAAGGTCTACTCATCTTGGAGCTGGTGGTTGAGGAAATAGCTTTTGAAGATTTGACCATACAACAGCTGAGGGTCCAAGTTGGGGAGAAAAATTTGAAGCCTGACATTCGCCGAGGGCTGACACTAGACAAGCAACTGAAGGAGATGTTGGAGAAATGTTGGAGCAGCAAACCAGATGACAGACCATCATCACATTCTGTCTGCCTGATGGTTGATAATATTCAGCACCTATTGAAAGAGAACAGAGATAATTCTAGTACTAGTAGTAGTAAACTGCTGAACTCCTCTTTTAATTTGCATTCACTTAATTTTGATTAGCAGGTTCTGTTGACCATGAGAAGCTATCCATTTGCTTTAGACAATGGAACTTATACTATAGATAGCTGACCAAGCTAACTTTAACCCTTTTATTTTAGAACTGTCCAACAAAATTAGACCAAGTTATTTTAGATTTCTGAAATAATTCATGGACAAAAAACTCTTTTTCATTATATATTTCTGACTGTATACATGGAGAAGATAAATATTAGATTATTTTAGGGTTAGCCCTTTTGTCAAAACAATGTGAGATTCTAGATGAAAAAAGTGAAAGACTGGACTAGAATTACTAAAACTCACTAAGGTTAACCTATAGGGCCCATTTATTGCATTGAAAGATTACCAGTCCTCTGTACTAAATTTAGTAAATAGATTTACTACTTTACCACTAGTAAACACTAGTTTGCTATCAATGTACTTTACTATTTTCTCCACATATTTTTTAAAGTAAAGCTGAAACAGTTTTCTTTGTCAACTAGATCTAGATTATTCTTCAGTTTTATATATTTATATTCCTTACCTCAGATATTAAAAACAAACTGTCTTAGTAAATTACTTCTATTTTGTAATATGCTATTTAAACTTCTAGAATTATATTTTACTTTTTATGATGGATCAGTATGTATTGACATACTCTGGTTTTTTAAAAATCCTATACTTATTTAACCACAGTATTGTAATTATGTTCATCCATTTCATCCTGTTTTTTTGTTTTACTGAATATTGAACAGATAATCATATAAAAAAAATATCAATGGCAAGCAGTCATTTTGTTTAGTGTTTTAGTGTTTCATCACACATCACTTTTTTCTTTAAGACGTTTTAAAAGCCTACTGTCTAATCACTTCCCCTTATCGAACCATTAATATCATTTATGATTAAAATATGCAAGTAGTAAAAGTTTTTTACTAGACTCTTTTATTTCAACTGAACAAAAACCATACCCTGATGATTTAGACTTGTGTGTTAGACTTTGTGTTAATTATATCATATGAATTGTATGAATTATATACTTATATTGTACTTCATAGGTTAAAAAAAGATATATATATATATATATATATATATATATATATATATATATATATATATATATATATATATATATATATATATATATATATATATAAAGTTTTATCTATTAACGATCATTATTAGTTAAAGACGTCAGGGAAGGCATTCCTGATTTTAAGCTTTGAGTGTTAAAATTCATGCTTGTAATGTTGAAGAATCCAGTGGTGTTGTTTTTAAAAAAATTCTGTTCTACATGTGAAGCTTTTTATGTATTAAGTCTTTTTAAGTCTTACTTGAGCTGTGATATTTATCTTTTTGGTAATACTTTTGATTAATAGCCAGTGGTGTTACAGTTTATTAATTTTAATATTAATGATAATGAGATTTTTTTTTGTTACTCTTTAGTCTTATTATAATTAAAAAAAAACCAAATATTTTCTGCATTTTTTGAACAGGGTGATTGTTATTTTCCTAGAAAAACCCAGAAAGACCCAGTAAATAAATAATCTAATTTGTTTTAATGTATAAGGCGTTATTTGTTATTACTTTGTTATGTTAGGGGTGGTATAAAAGGTGTGACAGGAAGGTAGCCTATAAATTAAAATATAAGCATATAATAAAATTTTAATTTACATAATATTAACATTTTGTCTGTGGGTATTGTTTAAAAGATAATTCACAATATTATTGCTAAACTATAATTGGTTGCTTTTGTTTTCTTTTAAGAAAAGTCTCACTTGTGTGGGCGGTTTATAAAGTTTTGATGCATAAGGGTTATGTTTATATTACTATCTAGGCTCCAAAATTATTTTCTGTAATAATTTACTCAGCACTTAACTGTTGTATTAAAACAAATTGTTTTAGAAAAATGTATTAATTTTTAATTTTTTTTATCATTCTTAATTGACACAACCTTTTTTGGCGATTTTCATCTCCCACTCTCTATCTCACAGCCAGACGTTCCCCCCCCCCCCCTCCCCCCCCCCCCCGCCACACTTTAAGTTAAGCCTATTTATTTAGCCTATGTATCAATTTCTATTACAATTAACGAAAACAGTCTTTTAAAAACGTGAAATTAAGGCTAAAACTGTTACATTAAAAAAAAAATGTGTTTCTGATTTATCTCCCCCCCCCCCCCAACGGCTCCTCGTCACACAATTCCGAATAACCCGTTCCCTGCTGGATTATGGCAATTATGGCCCTCCAAACACAGATCTGCTTTGTTCTCTATCCTGAGCCATCCTTGTCAGCTGTTTCCAAGCGTAACCAAAGCTCTTGATGTCTGACTCGGTGTTGCTTTCAGACTTTTATTTTATCCGGTGGGGGGGGGGGGGGGCGGACACTGGTAAAAGTATGTTTACTCTATAAATTCTATATACATTCAAATTCGTTTGCTTCACCCCCCACCGCCACCTCGAAGAGACGCCTGGAAAAAACTCTGTTCAAGTTCACGTCATCAGGTCATTCTTGGACGTCCTTCGCTCACCACTTCAAAGCTTGTCTGGGGATGCTTATCTGCTTATTAATGTGTGCTGTAGAATTCTACAAAGGCGGCTATTTGTGAATAACTAGACTTTTACAAAAATTGTCCTTTTTCTGCTTTGTATAATATACGATACAAAATCACTGGACCCGGACATAAAACCCACCATAACATTACCGCCCCCCCCCCCCCCCGAATTTAAATTTACATAAGACGAACAAATGTATTGACAGTTTTGTTGACCAAACAAATTTAACGACCCTACTATAGACCAACCATCAGCTGCTTGTAACAAAGCCCTAGAAGATGTTGACTTGCTTGTATGTAAGCAATGACTAACACATGGCGTAAAAATAAACTCCTCAAAATGTTAACATGTGACTGGACTCTTTATTACACCTACTCGTCCTTTTTCATTAACGCTACGGCTCGGGGCTGTAACAATAAAACACTGTGTACGCGTTTTAGTTTTAATTACTACCCACAAAAATGTGTTTAGGCAGTTTCTTTCAGCCATCTACCGCTCCTCCTCAGAACGAAGTAGATTTTATACAGAAAATATCCCCCCCCCCCCCGGAAAATTTAGTCCAACCCACTTCCCCAAAAAATGTGCCCCCTTCCTCGCAGTGTTTCTTCCAGACTTTTTCCCCCGGGGGTGCACTTGAAATTTTCAGGGGAGGGGGGCGGGGGGAAAAGTGCGTCACTGGTAAAAGTATATATTTTCTATATAAATTCTAATTCGTTCTCTGTTTGGGGGGGGGGGGGGTGGTAGTTTATCGGGGTGGGGGGGGGGGGGAGTAGAAAAAAATTAAAAAGTCTGAAAGAAACACTGTGTTTAGGGTTTCCCCACAGGGATAGCCTAAACACCATCGCTCTTTTAGCTCATGTAGACACAACCCACCTCAGACTAGCCCATAGAGAGAATAATCTCCGAACTTTGGTCGAATAAAACGCTTTTTTATCTGCAGGTTTAACCTATAGTTGTCACAGCTGACTAGGAAAACATGCCGGTACAAAGTTCAGACAAAAGGGGGTCATGTATTTTAAGTGTTTATGTTAAGGAAAATAAAGGAACATATAGTTTTTGTGTGATGCCAGAGTGCCACTTCGTTTAGCCTTATTCAGGACTGTTTTAGCCTGTAGACTACTACTAACTTGTGTTGTTGATAAAGTTATTTAACCCCTCCTGCACTCGAACAAATAAGTATAAGGTTAATGACGCTATACTCGATACGGTTCATGGGGACTTAGAGATTATAGGCAGTTTCTTCCAGGCATCTCTTCCGCCCCCCCCCCCCCCCCCCCCCGAAGAAAATCTACCGCCCCCCGAACGAGATGGATTTAACATACACTTTTACTAGTGTCCACCCCCCCCCCCCCCCGAAAGTATCAAGTGCCCCTCCTGTGGCAAATATGCTCTAGCGAGTCATACCGCACATAAATAAATATAGCCGCAGCTACAGAATGACCTGTTAGTCTAGGGTTTGTCTCGTTGGACAAGAGGTCCCTTAATAGTAATATTGAGTTTATTAATGTTGTATTATTATTATTAACTGATTGCCGATATTTGGCTCAGTGAAAAGGGTTAAAATTAGGATTGAATAATTAAATCAGTTTCCAATCCTTTAACTTTTATTAATTAATACATTAATAATTGACAACGTAATAACGATACAATTTAAAGTAGCCTGGAAGGGGCGACTGGTCTCCAGGGCGGCGTGGTTACACTTCCTCACACACAGACCTCTGTACTAAGTTTTAGCCCCAAGCTGGCCGGCTGTAAAATACATTAGACAACTTCCTAACATATGTGTGATATACACATTCATTCAGACACATACAAGTTTAAAATTGTTACCCAGATAATACATTTACATTAGCCTTACATAAGGCCTACAATAAACATTACTAGGAAATATGCTTTCATTCATACATTGTTTTATATTCATTCCATACTTATTAATTAATATTATAACGTTACAGCTAATAAAAGTAAGTGTTAATTACCTTCCAAAGAAGCCACACAATCCTCTACACACGTTGCCAAACGTACGTTTAATTTCTCCGAGGAGAACAAGTGCCGTAGCACCAAAATAATTATAATGTAATAATGGCTAGTGCCTAAGCACCAAAATAAACGTGTACCTCCGAAGAGGGGAGAAGGTAGAGTGACCGGACTGTAGCGTCCCTACCCTACAGGTCACATGACTCAGGCTCCGCCCTCACGACCGCAGTCTGAGGTCGAGGCCCGGTCAGCCTTACAATACCGCCGGACTCAGGTCCAGGTGTGTACTGTTACCTGTGGGGTAGCAAGAAGGGGGGAGAGGTGGAGACACCATGATAGATATTTATAATCTATCATAACACCTCCCCCCCCCCCCGGAGAAAAAAGTCTGGAAGAAACACTGTATAGGAGGCATTTTTTGTTTTAAAGTAGCAGGCACTTCTTTGAGAATATCACATTTTAATTCCAGACGTAACCGACCCTTAGCTCGTCCTTAACTAAGCCTAAGTTATATCATCATCTTTTCACACGGGGCAGATGATGAAGAGTTGATCTACTTCAATTACCTCGGCATAGTGTGGGCAGCAGTAAGCAGTGTTTCTTTCAGTGGGAAGTGTGTGTGTGTGTGTGTTGGGGGGGGGTACCCACCAGAACTTAGGGACGTCCTACAGACTCAAATTCGGGATCCGAACTCAAGACTCTTGTGTTATCAGCCGTATACCTGTCTTACATTCCTACTATTATACTTGAAAATAATCTGTGAGCTTGAGTTGCAGACGAGTTATATTGATTATTGGGCTGCTATCAAAATGATAGTTCAGTATACCAGGCCCTGAAACGTGAATCTAATTATTGAAGCTGAAGCAGATTGTGGATGGATGTCACGACCCAAAGTTTGATAACACGAGAACTGTAACGGCAGTCTGCAGTGATTTGTATCGCTTCGTCATCCCGACACACCCCCAGTACCCAGACACGGTTACACATCTTTATCAGGCCAAAGGTCACGGTCAAAAGTATGACAACACAAAGTGTCATTGATTGCACCCGATACGCCGCTACATTTCTAAAGCGTGTAATCAAATGAACGATAACGTAAGAGCAATAGGTACGTGACTGGCAGAGTCGTCTAGTGAACAGCTGAGGTAAATACAAAGCAATTTTCTATTTATCTTATATTATATAACTTAGATCTATAGCTTATTTACAAAGTAGATGTACACAATTTAGTCTAATGTATCCGTTTACAATAACTAAAAACCCAGTTATCGTTTTATTAAAGAATAAATATCGAATAGTGGGTGAATAGCCAACTTTCGTTCACAAGCTAACTTCGTGCAGATATAAATAGAGTAAATACATGCGAGGGTAAAGGTCATAACACGAACGTGCCGCTAATCTACTACACATACATGATCTTTGTTTCAGTGTACGGCAGTGTATACGTCTATTATGTTATAACTGCAAAATAGTAGACAGGATGAAGTGCTGGCTTTGATAAAGTGATCGATGATGCTAGGCATAACATTAATCGCAGGGTATTGATTTGTGTTTCCTGTGTTATGTGTGTCTGCCGCACACGAAAGTTAGACCTATCTTAGATGTTTACATTAGCGGGTGTACGTCTATCGACGCCTCCATTTTTAAAAATTGTCTCAGAGCAGTGGCGGCAGTGAGATCGGTTATTTAAATCTTGAGACAATGTGAATATTGAGTTGTATTGTTCGTAAGGGGGAAGGAGTGTCGTCATCCTGAGTTTGTGGGTGGGTGGGGGGTAGGAGTGTCCGTCATCCTGAGTAGGGTGGGGGAGGCGGTGGTTGCGTTATTTGAAATTTCGTGAAGATATGTGATCAGGGGGAGGTCGTTGGTGATGTTAAACCTTTTCATTTAGAATTGTAATGTTGTAATGTTTGAAACTGAATTATAGACGTTATTTCGCATTTCTTACATAAAAAGACAAATTCTTTTTAGCAAATCGTAATTAAGCTGAGTTAATCTATCTAAATTCTAATCCTTCTCATTGTTCAGTTATATTTTATAAATTAATCGCTGTGTAAATTTTTATTTTATTTTGGGGAGGGGTGTGTTGGGGAGGGATGTGATGTAACTTTTTCTTTGGTGGGGGGGGGGGGGGGCATACTTTTTGTGACTAAGTGCAGTGTTTCTTCCAAACTTTTTTTCTCTGGGGGGGGGGGGGGGCACTTGCATTTTCAGGGGGGGGGGGGACGGTCACTGTTAAAAGTATATATCTTCAATATAAATTCTATATAAATTCCATTTCGTTAGGGGGGGGGGGGGAGGCGGTAGACTTTCCTCGGAGGGGGGAGGGACTCTGCTCCCCCGAAGAGATGTCTGGAAAAAACTCTGACTATGTGTGACGATGGGGAGAAGGAGAGGTCAATCATATTAAAAAGAGTGACGTCGTTTTTGAACGGCTATGTTTTTTTTTACGTAATGCACAATTGGTTTGAGTATTGTTGTTGCAATATATATATATATATATATATATATATATATATATATATATATATATATATATATATATATATATATATATATATATATATATATATATACGAGAAAAATGGCCCGTTGAGGAAGGATACACCGGGCGCTAGGCTGATAGTGCTGTCTCTTTTCTCTAAACTAAAACCACCCCCCCACACCCCCCCACCCCACCCCCCACCCACCCCACACCCCCCACACACACCACCCCCACACACCCCCACCCCCACCCCCACCCCCCCACACCCACCCCACACCCCCACACACACCACCCCCCCACCCACACACACACCACCCCCCACCCCCCACACCCCCACCCCCCACACCCCAAAAAACATGTATACCGTCCCATTCAACGAAATATAATTATATACTTTTTCCAGTGTCCGCCCCCTCCCCGAAAATTCTACCCCCCGCCCCCGAAAATTTCAAGTACCCCCCACCCCTCTCCGGGGAGGAAAAAGCCTAAACTAAAACCACCCCACCCCCCACACACACCACCCCCCCACCCCCCCACACACACCACCCCCCCACACACACACACCACCCCCCCCCCCACACACACACACACACCACCCCCCCTACCCCCCCCCCCCCCCCAAAAAAAAAAACATGTCTACCGTCCCATTCAACGAAATATAATTATATACTTTTTCCAGTGTCCGCCCCCTCCCCGAAAATTCTACCCCCGCCACCGAAAATTTCAAGTACCCCCACCCCTCTCCGGGGAGGAAAAAGTCTAAATTAAAACCACCCCACCCCCCCCCCCCCCCCCACACACCTAAAAAAACATGTCTACCGTCCCATTCAACGAAATATAATTATATACTTTTTCCAGTGTCCGCCCCCTCCCCGAGGGGGGGGGGGGGGCTCAGACGTTCTTACGCGGGGGTGGGGCTTCGCCCCTACCCGAAGAATTGTATGAAAGAAACTCTTCACGCAAACCACTTAGATTAGACAACATTTCCTCTGTATTCAATGTTTACGCCAGAATCAATGACGTCATTATATTACTGTGAGATTATTTTCAACTCTGTGCGCTAAATGTGTCGACGTCATACTTCGTTTTTCGAATTACTATGCATGTTTTTAAATTGCTTGTCTTTTCTCTAGAGCGTTCTTGTCAGACAGATAGATAGATAGATAGATAGACAGACAGCGAAACTATTATTATAGATATATATCGTGTGCCTAAGTGTGTAATGAGACCGTAGTTTTGAAAGTCCATATACCACTATTTATTTTACACATTCATAATAAATAGGCCATTTCTTAACACACTGTCCAGCCATATGTGTTAACTGACACAATTATCGTTTCTCAACAGAGTACGTCAAACAAGTATCAAAATGGCGCCTAGCCTAGACAGTGGCCTTTCTGTCAAAAAGATCGAGGAAAAAACAGGGGCGATAATAGATTATGTAGATCTTAAAAAGCTACCCCAGTTCGGAGCGCTTAGTGAGAAGGTAAACCTATTAAACACTTTAGTTTCCTGCAAAGATAAAAAAAAAATTATGTCATAGAATGCACTGTTTGTTGTTTTCTAAAAATAATATTGTAAAAGTTGAAATTGTCTTTTGCTATGGGCACACCCGTTTTTTCTAATAATATTTACTCTTACAATTGTGGGCCAAAACTATGAAGTATTGTTGTAAGTTGTTGTTATAATTTTTTTTTTAAATTTTTAAATACTTTAGAAAACGAAAAAAAAAAAAAAAGTAATGTTCACCATTTTCTTCATGTAATGATAATTTTTGTAAATGTTTGAATTATGTTACAGACTAACACTCACACACATTTGTATATGCTGATGCTTATTTCTATTTGAAAATAAAAGCATTGAAAAAAAAAAAAAAATTCTTTTTCAACAAACAAAAAAAAAAAAAAAAAAAAATGAACAAACCAAAATAAAAATAAAATTAACAAACCAAAATAACAATGGTACTTGCGATTTAATTTAAGTAACATCTTAATAAATCATGTTCCTCACAGCTCCCACACCCTACACTTTAAACACAATATACACCTGACAATGATTATTCATCTTATAAACACCCCGCACACCTCACAAACATCATAGGCTACATCTAATTAAATACCTCGTACACAGCACAAACATCATAGGCTACATCTTATTAAACATCACTTATATCTCACACACATCATGGGCTACATACAAACATCGTAGGCTACATCTTGTAAACACCCCATAACCTCACAAACATCATAGGCTACATTTTATTGAACAACACATACACCTCACAAACATCATTAAACACCATTAAACACCACTTATATCTCACACACATCATAGGCTACATACAAACATCATAGGCTACATCTTGTAAACACCACATACACCTCACACAGGCTACATCTTCTGAAACACCAAAAAATACACCTCAGATAGGCTACATCTTATTAAACAACACATACACTTCAAAACCAACAAAACACCACAAGTTTTACAATAGTCCTACATACAAACATCATTGACTACATCTTCTAAACACCTCACATAGGCTACATCTTATTAAATACACTTCAAAACCAACAAAACACCACAAGTTTTACCTAAGTCTTTAGTTACAATCGTTTTTCCTGTACCCCCCACTTATAAAAATGATGCCCTACAGTCACTCTGTCTCTAGCATGACTTTGCTCTGTCTTTCAATGTAAAAAAACAACGTTATTGTTCCACATCCTAAACGACACATAAACGGGTCTGTAACTTGAGATGTCACAGATGTTCAGATGACATTGGCAAAAGGCCTTAAAATGGGAACATATCCTAGCCATTTAGAGGTCATACGTTTATGTCGCCTTTATTAAAGTGGGGTTTTAGCCCCCCCCCCCCCCCCCCTTTCCTCACCCCAACGAGACACTTTCACTTATGGTGACCCCCCAAACACCATGTGGACGTCTACAAAAATTCAACAGAGCTATTAAAAGCTACTACACATTTACTAATGTATTGTGGATGTACCATGCAGTGCTTATTATGATATGCTGTCAAATAGCTGCATTATATTTTTTGTATACTATATTGTGTTAAGGACGATGGGTGATTTCTGTTATATAATAATATGAGATTTGCTGGTCTTTAGAAAAGTTATACAGTTATATGGGCAGACGGGTGGGTCTAAAAAATCTTCTTTCTGTTGTAATTTAATACTTGCATTAATCTTAATCTCTCATATGAAAATTGATTTTCCCCGTATAGGTAATTTACACTTGCTTTAACCCTAATCTATGTTCGATGTATTTTCCCCGTATAGGTAATTTAGAACGTGCATTAATCCTAATCTCTATATATTAATCTCAATCAATAAAATTAATCACCCCCATGGCGGTAATTTGTTATTTAACACTGCATTAATCCTAATCTCTCTATGTTCAATATATTTCCCCATGTAGTTAATTTAATACATGCTTTAATGCTAATCTGTATGTTCAGTGTATTTTTCCCTGTGTAGGTAATTTAACACGTGCATTAATCCTAATCTCTATATATTAATCTCTATAATTAAAATTAATCGTCCCTGTTGCGGTAATTTGTTATTTAGCACTGCATTAATCCTAATCTCTGTATTGCAATGTATTTCCCCAGTGTAGTTAATTTAAAACGTCCATTAATCCTTAATTAAATGCCCCACTGTAGTTAATATAATACATGCATTAATCCTAATCTCCATTTTCAATGTATCTTCCCTTGTGTAGTTAATTCAACACGTGCATTAATCCTAATCTCTATGTTCGTTGTATTTTCCCCGTGTAGGTAATTTAAAACCTGCATTAATCCTTAATTAATGACCCCACTATAGTTAATTTAACACGTGCATTAATCCTAATCTCTATGTTCGTTGTATTTTCCCCGTGTAGGTAATTTAAAACCTGCATTAATCCTTAATTAATGACCCCACTATAGTTAATTTAACACGTGCATTAATCCTAATCTCTGTATGTTCAATGCATCTTCCCCTGTGTAGGTGAATAGTATCGTCGACTCCAGCTCGTGGTGGGAGCGTCACGGGGTGGACATGTGTCTCCACACCGCGGGTTTCATTGGCTGGTTCTACAGCCACTTCCTGTTGGCCTCGACCAATCCCCTCGTCTTCACGGCCGGGATTCTCCTCCTGGGGTGCTGCCACGGGATGATCACCATCAAGTCCGCGCACATGGCCGTCCACGGCGCCGTCTGCGCATCGCCCTTCTGGAACCGGATGTGGTGCTTCGTCGCGTCCGATATCGTCGGCACGTTCTCCGCGGACGTCGGGTACGCTATCCACGTCAAGGGCCACCACCCGCACACCAACATCATCGGCCTGGGTGACTCCAGCACTTTCAAAGCGCCTTTCGTGCCCAGCATGCTGTATATGTTTGTGACTCCGCTGCTTTTGCCGATTATGACGCCACTCGTCGCGCTGAAAGAAATTATCCCGGAGTCTTTTTTCAAAACAGTCCGCCATCTTGTTTTAGCATACTTAGGCCTATCCTTTCATTTATATCTCCTAGCAACCATATCACACCTGGACATTGTCACGTCCATCCTCGTCATCTTCCTTAGCCGTAATGTTCTCGCCATCCCTTACATCCACGTTAACATCTTCCAGCACATCGGACTCCCGATGTACTCCCAGAAACACCGACCCAAGAAGATCTACCAGATGACGACGGGGGTTCTAAACCTGCCGAGGAACCCGGTGCTGGACTACTGCTTTGGGCACGGCATCATCAGCTGCCACACGGAACATCATCTGTTTCCCCGGCTGTCGGACAACATGTGCCTGAAGGTGCAGCCCGCGGTGAAGAAGTTCTGCCTGGACCATGACCTGCCGTACCACGAGGACTCCTACGGCAGGAGGGTCCAGCACTTTGTGCTCAACTACAAGCAGCTGATGGTGGACGCCCCGCCCATCACCAAGTTTGTTGGTCTGCAGTAAAGTCAGGAACTCTGTTGGTCTATAGGGTGGTGGTCTTCAGTAGAGTGACCTGTTGTGTTAGTCTACATTAGGGTCACCTTTTGTGTAGGTCTACATTAGGGTCACCTTTTGTGTAGGTCTACATTAGGGTCACCTTTTGTGTAGGTCTACATTAGGGTCACCTTTTGTGCAGGTCTACATTAGGGTCACCTTTTGTGTTGGTCTACAGTAGAGTGACCTTTAGTGTTGGTCTCGAGTGACCTTTATTGTTGGTCTCGAGTGACCTTTAGTGTTGGTCTACAGTAGAGTGACCTTTTGTGTTGGTCTACAGTAGAGTGACCTTTTGTGTTGGTCTACAGTAGAGTGACCTTTAGTGTTTGTCTACTGTAGAATGACCTTTAATATTGATCAACAGTAGAGTGACCTTTAGTGTTGGTCTAGAGTGACCTTTTGTGTTGGTCTACATTAGAGTGACCTTTAGTGTTTGTCTACTGTAGAATGACCTTTAATATTGATCAACAGTAGAGTGACCTTTAGTGTTGGTCTAGAGTGACCTTTTGTGTTGGTCTACAGTAGAGTGACCTTTAGTGTTGGTCTACAGTAGAGTGACCTTTAGTGTTGGTCTAGAGTGACCTTGCTAGTTGGTCACCTGTAAGGTCACCAAGTTTGTTGCACAATAAGTTTGTTGGTCAGTAATTATATTGGTCTACATTGATTTCACCTGTTACGCTGGTCAATGTTAATGTCACTCTATTTATAGGTCTACAATATATTAATACATTTGTTAATTTAAAAAAACAGGGTCACTAATTTTGTTGGTCTTCAGTAGGTTAGGCCTCTACTTTTGTTTTGCAACTTTTTGTTATTAATGTTATTAAAACTTACAATGCAATTTTTTTATGTTACCATGACTTTTATATGGTTTTCTAAACTTTTTCATATTTATATTTTCTTTTGTTTATTCATAATGTTCTCATCTAGCTAAGATGGTTTGTATTTAAAAATGCCAATTAGTATTATAAGTTAAATTATTGATTTATGTATAATGGCAAAAGATATCTATTTGTATTTCTGCTTACAATTAAAACATTGCTATTGAAAGTAAAATGTTTATCGGACTAATTGTATTCAATAAAAGTTATTGAATTTGTAAATTAATCATAATTGAAGCTGTCATCCACTCGCGCACGACATTTATAAAAAATGAAAAGTATTGACTATTGTTGAACAATGTCAGTGAATTAGATACTTAGCAATCGAAATTAAATATTTTCATCACGTATATGAAATAAACACATTCATAAAAAAATCTGGCTTATATTTTCAGAATAATTCTTAGCATATTTATTTTGTTTTTTTTTCTTAACATTATTTATAAATGTATAACAGTGATATAAAGGCTATGATATATTTTAAAAAAAATTGTAACTTTAGATCAAGTTTAAAAATAAGTTTCGAAAATTTTCATCGCAAATTTTAGTTTCTGTCACAGCCTTTTTTCTCCTACCTATTTTATGGCACACATTCAAAACAAAAATCAACCCTTGTTCCGTTAATTTCCATAATTTTATTGGTTCATAAGAACATTGCCTTCACTCCCAAACATCGCCATGTTGTTCCCGCGCTGTCTACCTCTCTCCTTCCTTTCCTTAGCGCATGAGCACACCCACCTTACATTTTAGATCCATATCGCCTTTTTAAGATACACACTCGAAACATACATTCATCTACATTTAACTGTTACAGTTTCCGTTTCTGTTAAAAATAATATTCAGTGGATATAACCTAAACTTGAGGGTCTTTTATTTTTATAGCTTCCCTTTCTGAAAATATTTGAGTATTTATTTATCTAAACAAGTGTAAACCATAATCACTATGATGCATAATTTATTGATTCTGTTAGTGCCAGTAACGACCGAGTGAACAAGCCCAACCGGCTCATTAGTTTCTGGCTTCCCCTAGGAACATATTAAACTGGCATCGATTTTCTGGGAGTTTTATTTTTACACGATTTTTGTTTGTTTTTATTTCCTCTAATAATTTAAAAATTAATTTAAAAACAAACTTTCAATTTAATTTAGAAAAAAAAAATCGTTTTTTTTTGTGAAAGATAAGAATCCGAAGAAGAATGTATGCTTTAAACCAGGGGTCTCCAAACTTTTCAGTCCGAGGGCCGCATTAACTATGAAATTTCAGTTCGGGGGCCAGTTTCTTCCAAGCATGTCTTTGATTTTTCTGGGCAAAGTTCCTCAGCCATCACCAACAAACGATTTTTCCTTGGACAAAACGATCTCCACGGGCCGGATAAGGGACATCGCGGGCCACAGTTTGGAGACCCCTGCTTTCAACTAACGTTTTGAGATAAAAAGCATTTGATATAGAAGTTGTAACTAAACCTTTGTTCTCCCTACTCCCTTAAGAAAGTTTCAATAGCCTGCCTCTGACCTGGAGAAAAAAATATCTGAAAGAAACCCTGCTTGTAGAAATCACTTGGTTTTCATTAAAAAGATGTGTGACTTATCCATTCTTCGTCATTTTACACTACAGCATTGCTAATCAAGACATGCGAGACATTATGTGAGACAATAGTGTTAACCTCCAACATCAATTTTTTTTAAAGACAACTTGTATTTAACTAAGTACGTGTACTGTATCACTTATAGTTTGATTGTATTATAAAAAAAATATTTAATATTGGTGAAGTCTTTTTTAGAAAAAGTAACTAGCAGAATAACCTTGTTTCAAGTTATTCAGATGTTTGAATGATGTTTGAAGTATATGCAACCAGGTTTTGGAAGGAGTGGTGCGACTCAATAGCAACTCTAAAATTAAGACCGAAGAAGAAGAAAGGAGTGGGATTATAAAGTGCAAAACTCAACAATGCTAACGTGTAATTCTTAAGCTCGGATTCCAGGTATTGAATGTATGGGCCTTCACTGAGTCTGTCCAGCTCTGAAGAGTACCTGAATTAATTTGGGTAAAAGTCAAGAAAAATGGACATTATGCTGACTAAACAATACTTTTAACTAATAGATAAACAGGTGAATTATATCTGTCTCTGAAACCTGATTTAGACCTAGTTAACATCAGATATGTTGTACAGTCTATCTTCCATGATGACTGTAGTAAATTGTGAGCTTGAAATAAACGTACCCACCCAACATTCGAACATGGTTTTAATTGACACAATGGATCACAATAAACACATGCAAATGACAGTTTTTGAAACACACTTTAATATAAGAATTTTAAAAGAACCAAAGTCAACAAAATGTTAACAAAATAAATATTATCTTTGTTAGTCTGACACCGACCTATGGAAATCATATCAATCTGCAAACAAGGCACCAGCCTGTTAACAAAACATCAATTTGCTAACAAGGCACCAGCCTGTTAACAAAACATCAATTTGCTAACAAGACACCAGTCTGTTAACAAAACATCAATTTGCTAACAAGACACCAGTCTGTTAACAAGACAAATTTGCTGACAAGACATCAAATTGCTGACAAGACACCACCAATCTGCTTACAAGACACCACCAATCTGCATACAAGACACCAGCGTGTTAACAAGACACCGTTCTGCTAACAAGAAACCAATCTTCTGTCAAGAAACCAATCAGCACGCATAATCATATTTTTTTGTGGAGACAGAAGTATGGAGCCTCCATGGCATCACATCTCCATAGATGATCATGTTTAAGCCTACTGACATGGCATCACATCTCCATACATGATCATGTTTCCCCAACAGTTACATGAATGATCTACTATAGCAAACACGTCGCATTATCTAACATAAGGCAAATCATAATCTTTACATAGATAAACTGCTAGTGGGTACAATTTTAACATTCTGTATTCAAGTACCAATTTACAGCAACAGACTTGTAACAAAATGTTAAACACAACATTAACAAGTTGTGACTAAATGGATAGGCTACACGAAACTAAAATCCATATAAACAAAAACCTAATACAAACAAAATTATGATGTGAGTTGACATCCTATTCCATTGCGGACGTAATGGGAAATTGTGATGACAAACCAAGAAGCTAGTCTGGTGTTTTACAACGTTGTCACAACTTTGGGACAGAATATTTAAATAGACTCGGGTGTTTTAAAACGTTGACGGAACTTTGGAACAGAAAGTTTGAATAGACTAGAGTGTTTTAACATATATTCTGGATGCACTTGGATCTCCGACAACAAGACATCTAAAACAGATTTTATCTTGCTGATACTGATACCCTTTAGCTTAGTATGTGAGAGCAATTTATCAGCTGTTTCTTTAGAACATTTTAGTCTCTTTTGTAAATATTCACTTTTTGTTTTGCAACCTTCTAAAGCAACTAGATCTGCATTTAATCTCTTGTAAGTTCCATTTTTCTCACATAGCTTTAAGTAGTTATCGACCGGTATACCTGCAGCCTGCCTGAAATCCAATCTCTGTTTTAATCTAGGCACAGAATATTTAAACAGTTTTCTATGCACAATTACATAATCTGAATTTAGTTTTGCTTCGTTAAGAAACAAGTCTAAAGTACTTTTCAGTTTATTTGTTTTGATGTTACGCAGATATAGACTAGATGACAGATAGTCAGCTGTTCTTTTGTCACATTCAAGTCTCATTTGGAGATACTCAGATGGACAAGTGCATCCTTCTAATGCATCAAGCTCATCACACATGTTCTTGTATAGAATAGCAAACACCTTGATACTCCTGCCCAAATAATTAAAAACTTTGTCCTGACTTCTGATAGGATTGTCAATCAACAAGGAACTAGCCTGTAACAGCTCTAACCTCCTGCTAAGTTCCTTGTGTGAAGTGTGGAGCCATGGCCTTATATGGTTTGTGATCAGAGACAAAGGTAAATTGTAAGACAACAGCAAGTTTACTTTTTGCTCCAGCAGTAGTAGAGACATGGTTTCCAAACTTGGATGTTGAGTAATAAGTGAATCAACATCATTTTGATTGCAACGAAATATTTGAGCAATACGTTCAGATTTATTGGAACATCCTTGTAATGCATCAAGTTCATCACACATGTTCTTGTATCCAATATGAAATTTCTTGATACGCCATCCTAAAGAATTAAAAACTTTGTCCTGACTTCTGACAGGATTGTCAGTCAACAAGGACCTAGCCTGTAACAGCTCCAACCTCCTGCTAAGTTCCTCGTGTGAAGTGTGGAGCAATGGCCTTACATTTTTAGTGATCAGAGACAAAGATAAATTGTATGTTAATAGCAAGTTTACTTTTTTCTCTAGCAGTGGTATAGACATGGTTTCCAACCCTGGATGTTGAGTAATAAGTGAATCAACATCATTTTGTTTGCAATGAAATATTTCAGCAATACGTTCTGATTTATTGGCACATCCTTCTAATGCATCAAGCTCATCACACATGTTCTTGTATCCAATATCAAATTGCTTGCCATCAAATCCCAAATAATTAAAAACTTTGTCCTGACTTCTGACAGGATTGTCACTCAACAAGGACCTAGCCTGTAACAGCTCCAACCTCCTGGTAAGTTCCTCGTGTGAAAAGTACAGAGGTCTCGGATTTTCAGTGATCAGAGACAAAGGTAAATTGTAAGACAACAGCAAATTTACTTTTTTTTCTACTAGTGGTATAGACATGGTTTCCAACCCTGGATGTTGAGTAATCAGTGAATCAATATCCTTTTGATTGCAACGAAATATTTGAGCAATACGTTCAGATTTACTGTTGCATCCTTCTAATGCATCAAGCTCATCACACATGTTCTTGTATCCAATATCAAATTGCTTGCCATCAAATCCCAAATAATTAAAAACTTTGTCCTGACTTCTGACAGGATTGTCAGTCAACAACGACCTAGCCTGTAAAAGCTCTAACCTCCTGTTGAGTTCCTCGTGTGAAGTGTGGAGCCATGGCCTTACACTTTTAGTGATAAGAGACAAAGGTAAATTGTAAGACAAAAGCAATTTTACTTTTTGCTCAAGAAGTGGTATAGACATTGTTTCCAAACTTGGATGTTGAGTAATAAGTGAATCAACATGCTTTTGATTACAACGAAATATTTCAGCAATACGTTCAGATTTATTGGCACATCCTTCTAATGCATCAAGCTCATCACACATGTTCTTGTATCCAATATCAAATTGCTTGCCATCATGTTCCAAAGAATTAAAAACTTTGTCCTGACTTCTGACAGGATTGTCAGTCAACAAGGACCTAGCCTGTAACAGCTCCAACCTCCTGGTAAGTTCCTCGTGTGAAGTGTGGAGCAATGGCATTACATTTTTAGTGATCAGAGACAAAGATAAATTGTATGATAATAGCAAGTTTACTTTTTTCTCTAGCAGTGGTATAGACATGGTTTCCAAACCTGGATATTGAGTAATAAGTGAATCAACATCCTTTTGATTGCAACGAAATATTTCAGCAATACGTTCAGATTTATTGGCACATCCTTCTAATGCATCAAGCTCATCACACATGTTCTTGTATCCAATATCAAATTGCTTGCCATCAAATCCCAAATAATTAAAAACTTTGTCCTGACTTCTGACAGGATTGTCAGTCAACAAGGACCTAGCCTGTAACAGCTCCAACTTCCTGCTAAGTTCCTCGAGTGAAAAGTACAGAGGTTTCGGATTTTCAGTGATCAGAGACAAAGGTAAATTGTAGGACAACAGCAACTTTACTTTTTTCTCTAGCAGTGGTATAGACATGGTTCCCAAACGTGGATTTTCAGTAATAAGAGAATGAATATCCTTTTGATTGCAACGAAATATTTGAGCCATACGTTCAGATTTATTGGCACTTCCTTCCAATGCATCAAGCTCATCACACATGTTCTTGTATCCAATATCAAATTCCTTGCCATTACATCCCAAATAATTAAAAACTTTGTCCTGACTTCTAACAGGATTGTCAGTCAACAAGGATCTAGCCTGTAACAGCTCCAACCTCCTGCTTAGTTCCTTGTGTGAAGTTTTCAGCCATGGCCTTACATTTTGAATGATTAGAGACAAAGGTAAATTGTATGACAACAACAAGTTTACTTTTTGCTCAAGAAGTGGTATAGACATAGTTCCCAAATCTGGATGTTGAGTAATAAGTGAATCAACATCCTTTTGATTGCAACAAAATATTTGAGCAATACGTTCAGATTTATTGGAACATCCTTCTAATGCAGCAAGCTCATCACACATGTTCTTGTATCCAATATCAAATTGCTTGCCACCACATCCCAAAAAATATATTACCTTTTCCTGACTTCTGACAGGATTGTCAGTCAACAAGGACCTAGCCTGTAACAGCTCCAACCTCCTGCTTAGTTCCTCGTGTGAAGTTTTGAGCAATGGCCTTATATTTTCAGTGATCAGAGACAAAGATAAATTGTAGGACAACAGCAGGTTTACCCTTTGCTCCAACAGTGGTAGAGACATGGTTTCCAAATCTGGATGATGAGTAATAAGTGAATCAACATCATTTTGATTGCAGCGAAATATTTGAGCAATACGTTCAGATTTACTGGTGCATCCTTCTAATGCATCAAGCTCATCACACATGTTCTTGTATCCAATATCAAATTGCTTGCCACCACATCCCAAAAAATATATTACCTTTTCCTGACTTCTGACAGGATTGTCAGTCAACAAGGACCTAGCCTGTAACAGCTCCAACCTCCTGCTTAGTTCCTCGTGTGAAGATTTGAGCAATGGCCTTATATTTTCAGTGATCAGAGACAAAGATAAATTGTAGGACAACAGCAGGTTTACCCTTTGTTCCAACAGTGGTAGAGACATGGTTTCCAAATCTGGATGATGAGTAATAAGTGAATCAACATCATTTTGATTGCAGCGAAATATTTGAGCAATACGTTCAGATTTACTGGTGCATCCTTCTAATGCATCAAGCTCATCACACATGTTCTTGTATCCAATATCAAATTCCTTGCCATCAAATCCCAAATAATTAAAAACTTTGTCCTGACTTCTGACAGGATTGTCAGTCAACAACGATCTAGCCTGTAACAGCTCCAACCTCCTGCTAAGTTCTTTGTGTGAAGTTTTGAGCAATGGCCTTACATGATTTATGATCAGAGACAAAGGTAAATTGTAGGACAACAGCAAGTTTACTTTTTGCTCTAACAGTGGTAGAGACATGGTTTCCAAACTTGGATGTTGAGTAATTAGTGAATCAACATCATTTTGATTGCAGCGAAATATTTGAGCAATACGTTGAGATTTACTGGTGCATCCTTCTAATGCATCAAGCTCATCACACATGTTCTTGTATCCATTATCAAATTTCTTGCTACTTAATTCTAAATAATTAAAAACTTTGTCCTGACTTCTGACAGGATTGTCAGTCAACAAGGACCTAGCCTGTAAAAGCTCCAACCTCCTGCTAAGTTCCTGGTGTGAAGTGTGGAGCCATGGCCTTACATGATTTGTGATCAGAGACAAAGGTAAATTGTAGGACAACAGCAAGTTTACTTTTTTCTCAAGCAGTGGTATAGACATGGTTTCCAAACCTGGATGTTGAGTAATAAGTGAATCAACATCCCTCTGATCGCAATGAAATATTTGAGCAATACGTTCAGATTTATTGGCACATTCTTTTAAAGCATCAAGCTCATCACACATGTTCTTGTATCCAATATCGAATTCCTTGCCACCACATCCCAAATATTTAAAAACTTTGTCCTGACTTCTGACAGGATTGTCACTCAACAAGGACCTAGCCTGTAACAGCTCCAACCTCCTGTTGAGTTCCTCGTGTGAAGTGTGGAGCCATGGCCTTAAATTTGTTGTGATCAGAGACAAAGGTAAATTGTAGGACAACAACAAATTTACTGTTTGCTCTAGCAGTGGTATAGACATGGTTCCCAAATCTGGATGTTGAGTAATAAGTGAATCAACATCCTTTTGATTGCAACGAAATATTTGAGCAATACTTTCTGATTTAGTGGCCCTTCCTTCTAATGCATCAAGCTCATCACACATGTTCTTGTATCCAATATCAAATTCCTTGCCATTACATCCCAAATAATTAAAAACTTTGTCCTGACTTCTGACAGGATTGTCAGTCAACAAGGACCTAGCCTGTAACAGTTCCAATCTCCTATTAAGTTCATTGTGTGAAGTTCTGAGCAATGGCCTTACATTATTTGTGATGAGAGACAAAGGTAAATTGTAAGACAACAGCAAGTTTACTTTTTGTTCTAGCAGTGATAGAGACATGGTTTCCAAACCTGGATGTTGAGTAATAAGTGAATCAACATTATTTTGATTGCAACGAAATATTTGCGCAATACGTTCAGATTTGCTTGTGCATCCTTCTAATGCATCAAGCTCATCATACATCTTCTTGTATCCAATATCAAATTTCTTGCCATTACATCCCAAATATTTAAAAACTTTGTCCTGACTTCTGACAGGGTTGTCAGTCAACAAGAACCTAGCCTGTAACAGCCCCAACCTCCTGTTGAGTTCCTCGTGTGAAGTGTGGAGCCATGGCCTTACATTTTTTGTGATCAGAGACAAAGGTAAATTGTAAGACAACAGCAAGTTTAATTTTTGCTCTAATAGTGGTAGAGACACGGTTTCCAAATGTGGATGTTTTCTTGTAAGTGATTCAACTTCATCTTGGCTGCACTTGAATATTTTACTAAGTGAAAAATAAATTTCTCTTGAAACTTGGGCTCTTTGATGCATATTGAAACTTTTTACTGCATGTTGTTTTATTTTTTGTGAGTAAAAAAACTTTTTTATTTGTATTTTAGGAGGAAAATACTCATTATAGGACAATATGGAAGTTCCACACTTCGTTAACAGTAGCATTGGGCACGTTTTAAACACTCCCCTTATAAGTAATGAAGCCATTACGATTGATTATTGTTCACAATCAGATAAGTTTAGCTTGTGAATTCCAAAAAGTAATAAAATCCTATGTGTATCTGCAAATAAAGTTATAAACATTATATAATTTAACCAAACAAGAGTTGTTAAAATAGACTTTACATTTGTCTGAGGCGAGTGGTCTAGATAGCGTTTTATTTATATGGATAATTGTTGATATTTAATTTGTGTAACAAACGATAACTATCGCAAAAATTCTAAAATTATTAATACAGGAGAAGATCTTGTAAAAGTTTATTTCATTAAAATGCGCTGAGAACTGTTTTTCTAAATCGCCAGTCAAGTCAATGGTTGATATTATTGTTTGTTATCTAACTATCTATATACTACTAAAACTCAAGTTTGTTTACATGTTTGAATATTTTTTTTTTGTTTGTCTGATTGGCTACAGCAGAGAATCTGCACTATGTGTAGAGCTCAGGGGCGTAGCGAGGGGGGGGGGGGGCGGGGGGGTGCGGACCGCACCGGGTGACACCATTTAGGGGGGTGACACCAAGTCAAAAAATAGCAAATATAGAGAAAAACTTGAGGGGGGGGGTGCAAATCGAAAAACTTGAGGGGGGAGGTGCAAATCGAATACTTGAAAGTTTGTCCCCGGGAAGGGTCGCTACGCCTCTGGGGGGTGACACCATTTAGTGTCGCACCGGGTGACACCCGACCTCGCTACGCCACTGGTAGAGCTGTAAAATAGTAAGCAGGTGGATAACAATTTTTGTTTTCAGACAGAATGTTAATCACGAAATTATTTAAAGACGTTAATTAATTCATTGATTTATTCATTGATAGATTAACCACATTAATTATAAAAGTTTCAAACAATGGCTTTACTTTGAGTGAATAGTGACGTCACATGATTTGTTTACTTTTTAGTACAATAAATGGCGGCTTCAATACAAGATTTCGTTGCCCATTCAGATCTATAACGCGTTATACTGCTAATTTTCTGTCGGCTATAACTTTACAATACGCCCGGTTGCTGTTTTTATGGCTTTTTAACACTATTATCAATGTTTTAACAGTTCTTTTTATTTTATTATACAATACATTTCTCTAGATCTAGAGATCAGCTATCGAAGGAAGGAAAAGTTATGAATCTAGATCTAGATCACTAGACTTATAGTAAATTCTAGATCTAGACTTAATGTAAATTCTACATTTAGAATCTATTTCAGGCCTTAATTATTTTATATAAATCTTTGTTTAGCTTCAATGATCATCTAATTCGAGAATACATGTGATTTATCTATCTAGGTTCTAGATCTAGATATAGTAAGATTACTCGCTAACTTGAAGGCGTGGTCGTTTGCTAACAGCAATATGGCGTTCGGACAGGACGCATGACTTCCGACCATTTTTAGGCCAAATTCCAGAGACCTTCTTAGAATTACTATTAAAAACGTTTACCACGAGCAAAATGGCGGGTTTTCACGTTATATAAACTCGCTATGGGTGGCCAGGGCTAGAAATGCCAGAAAAGTATTTTAAAATTTGCTTTGGCGAATGAAGGCCAAATTTTAAAGTCGGTGTCATTAAATTTAATATAACTTTTAAAAGGTCACCTGTGACGTCAGCATATGAAGGGATAGTATGGTCAGACCTATGCTCAGCCAAAATCGGTGTTTTTAAAAGATAAAAAACGTCTTTCTGAATGTGGGGTCTGGTTATTTTGTGATGATAAGTCACAGACATGATGTCATTTATGGATGACCCCCGAAACCCACAGTTATCCAAGGGATGACGGGTAAGTCTAGTTTCCAATAAAACAAGATTGCAATAATGTCAAAAACTAGAACGACATTCAGGCTAGCTTATCCTTAAAAAAAAAATTTCCCAAAAATGTCCCAAACTTTAAAAAAAAAATGTAATGAAGTACAACATGCAATGTTGACGTATTTGTAATTTTAGTAATTGCTTTAAATTAACGAAACAAAAACACATTTGTAAATATTTAGAATTTGAGTTATTTAAACAAAAAATTTATTATCCATTATCCATTTAGAAAGTTGACTTTCGGAGACGTATCCCACCAGCATAATATATGCGATACAAGACAAAAGATTTCTTATGAAAATAAATCAAATTGTATACTAAAAGATTGCGTGCATTGTTTCTTCCAGACTTTTTTCTCCGGGGGGGGGGGGGGGCACTTGAAATTTTCGGGGGGGGGGGCGGTAAACTTTCTTCGGGGGGGGGGGGGGGGCGGACACTGTTAAAAGTATATATTTTCTATATAAATTATATAAATTTCATTTCGTTCGGGGGGGGGGGGGGGGGGCGGTAAAATTTTTTCGGGGGGGCAAAGACCCCCCCGAAGAGATGCCTGGAAGAAACTCTGATTGCGTGGGTACATGCAGTTAGGTTTGAAAAGCCTTGGCATCTTTATATTAAGCCAGTGGCGCTTCTTTTCGGACTACAAAGGGTGACACCATAAACGACAATACACCAACGTGAAACAGTGCATATTTATCTGATAAATCTACTGATGACTGCTTCATAAATCGAAAAGTCACATTGATATTATCTAACTGGGCGAAGGAAAGGAAAAAGCTGTTAAACTTAAATTGAAGATCATTATCATTCAACATGGCATGGCACCTTCAACCAGAAGTGTGGTCAAACCCTAAATAACGGCACCGAGAGACATCCGATCTTATGACGCCACGGCTAGCAATTAATAAAAAAAAATCACATATTTTGATTACTTTTATTTCTTAGGTAAAATATCCATTAGACATTTGGCTTTCGGGAGAGTGTCACATTCGACTAAATGGACTGCAGGAAGTTTATTTCAAACAAAAGTCAGGCCCACAGTTTCAATGTATCAGGCAATTGATCGGTTGTGTTAGAAATTATTGCCAACATATCAGTCTATAGGTCTTAATACTTTCTTTACAAATATAGTGAAATAAATTATTGCCATTATATCAGTCTATCGGTCTACATACTTTCTTTACACATATAATGAAAAAAAATATTGCCAACATATCAGTCTATCGGTCTACATACTTTTTTTTTTACAAATATAGTCAAATACATTATTGCAAACATATCAGTCTATCGGTCTACATACTTCTACACAAATATAGTGAAATAAATTAACAGCTGCAGTGCAATCAAATGATTAATTTTTTTTTTCAAAAACTCAACACTGTGGTCACCTATAAATGACGTCACACTGTTAGGTGTGTGACAAGGTTGGGGTGGGGATAAGAACGTCACACTGCTAGGTGTGTGACAAGTTGGGGGAGGGGATCAGAACGTCACACTGTTAGGCGTGTGACAAGTTGGGGGAGGGGATCAGAACGTCACACTGTTAGGCGTGTGAAAAGTTGGGGGAGTGATCAGAACGTCACACTGCTAGGTGTGTGACAAGTTGGGGGAGGGGATCAAAACGTCACACTGTTAGGCGTGTGACAAGTTGGGGGAGGGGACCAGAACGTCACACTGCTAGGTGTGTGACAAGTTGGGGGAGGGGATCAGAACGTCACACTGCTAGGTGTGTGACAAGTTGGGGGAGGGGATCAGAACGTCACACTGCTAGATGTGTGACAAGTTGGGGGAGGGGATCAGAACGTCACACTGTTAGGCGTGTGACAAGTTGGGGGAGGGGATCAGAACGTCACACTGCTAGGTGTGTGACAAGTTGGGGGTGAGGGAGGGGATCAGAACGTCACGCTGCTAGGTGTGTGACAAGTTGGGGGAGGGGATCAGAACGTCACACTGCTAGGTGTGTGACAAGTTGGGGGTGGGGGAGGGGATCAGAACGTCACACTGCTAGGTGTGTGACAAGTTGGGGGTGGGGGAGGGGATCAGAACGTCACACTGCTAGGTGTGTGACAAGTTGGGGGTGGGGGAGGGGATCAGAACGTCACACTGCTAGGTGTGTGACAAGTTGGGGGAGGGGATCAGAACGTCACACTGCTAGGTGTGTGACAAGTTGGGGGAGGGGATCAGAACGTCACACTGCTAGGTGTGTGACAAGTTGTGGGAGGGGATCAGAACGTCACGCTGCTAGGTGTGTGACAAGTTGGGGGAGGGGATCAGAACGTCACACTGCTAGGTGTGTGACAAGTTGGGGGAGGGGATCAGAACGTCACACTGCTAGGTGTGTGTCACAAGTTGGGGGTGGGGGAGGGGATAAGAACGTCACACTGCTAGGTGTGTGACAAGTTGGGGGTGGTGGAGGGGATAAGAGGTCACACTGCTAGGTGTGTGACAAGTTGTGGGTGTGGATCAGAGGTCACACTGCTAATTTGGAAAATGTTCACAAAGAAAACAAAGACGAAAATTTTCATTTTAATTATCAGTCAACATTAGGATTTTATACTTTCTGACCTTTGAGGATAGTTTGAAAATGAACTCTTAACTCTTTTGTTTTTTATTCTTATCAAGTACCAACATATAAGAATGATTAGCATTACAAGATCTGGTCGGAGAAGACGAAACTGAAAGAAATTTTTGCATTGAAGAGGGATGTAAACAATGTTGGCTTGATCTACCTACAATTTTGGCTTGATCTACCTACAATTTTGGTTTGATCCACCTACAATTTTGGCTTGATCTACCTACAATTTTGGTTTGATCTACCTACAATTTTGGCTTGATCTACCTACAATTTTCGCTTGATCTACCTACAATTTTGGCTTGATCTACCTACAATTTTTGCTACCTATAATTTTGGCTACCTATGATTTTGGCTACCTATAATTTTGGCTTCATACAATTTTGGCTACATACAATTTTGGCTACCTACAAATTTGGCTACCTATAATTTTGGCTACCCATAATTTTGGCTTCATACGATTTTGGCTACATTCGATTTTGGCTACCTACCATTTTGGCTACATACAATTATGGCTACCTACAGTATCGGCTACCTTCATTTTACCTACGTACAGTTGAGGTCATGTACAATTACTATTTTCGCTACCTACGTTGTGGCTACCTGTAGTTGTTATCTTCTGTTTTGGCTACCAACAGTTTCGGCTACCTACAATTTTCGCTACCTACAGTTTGGCTATCTACAGTTGGCTACCTACAGTTGTGGCTACATAAGTAGATACCATCTAAACATGATGATGAGTTATACTAGATCTATATCCTTATTAAAATTATATTTTAAAGCATTTTAAAAAAAATCTCTTCCTAGATCTATACGCCATGAACATAGATCTAGATCAAGGTTTGAGTCAGAGCATTGATAGCGAGGCAACAGATCAGGCTTAGATATCTTACTCTTAATGTTAAAAAAAATACATTCCACAATTATATCATTGATACTTAAAATTACTGCTGTTAAATATTTAATATGTACCTCAGCCATCACGATACGCTGGTAGTTTTGTTGTGAATTAAATTAAACTAAATCGAGATCTTCATTCTAGGGTAATCTATCGTTTTAGTACTTTTAGGTACGTTAAATCGCCCGCGACTAGTAATGTGAAAAACAGGTGACTCCTTAAATTTTAATAACTATTTCACATTTTGAGGAGGATTTATGTTTTGAAAAATACAAAAATGTTTTCTTGTTTCATTTATGTACCTGTTTTTAAACAACTGAATTAAAACTTGTCAGTAATAAATGAAGACTAGCGATGTTTAAAACAGATGCAACCATGCTCATTTACTATTGCAGCCATCTTGTTTATTGTTTTTTTAAACTTACAGCGCATGATTCAGGGGAAGCCACTCTAACTTACTGATGGCCGATTTTTATATAGCAAATCCTGCTCGCAAACACTGCTGTTTAAAGTAAATTACTTGCCTATATTGATATATTTAGCCATTAATTTAGGTTTATTATTCATTTATCTATAATATTTGGCATAAATATATCACAATATACTTCTATTAAAGCCTTGACCATGAGGTAACTTTTTCGTACATTACTAACCGCGGGCGAATTTACATTACCATTAAACTAAATCGAGATCTTGATTCTAGATCTACTAGATCTAAGTAATAAGCAATACATAGATATCTTAACTAATGTTAAGTGGATTACCGTTAAGTGTACAAACCCTATCCTTTCAGTAGCATGTAGATAGCTGTCTCGATAAATGATAACTGCTTCTGTGGTATGAGTAGATCTGCTTATTGATCAACACTTTTTAAACGTCAATATTTAATTCTCAACACACACCCCGTCTGATGCAATTCTAAGGATTGTTGCATGTTTCTACATCAGCACAGCACTGATCTTGGTGACAATGGCCGGTCATAAGACTTCTAGGGTAGTATGTTATTGTTAACGTAGGTGGATTTGTAATTCTACAAGATTTCTTTCCTACAAGATTTCTTTCCTACAAGATTTCTTTCCTACAAGATTTCTTTCCTACAAGATTTCTTTCCTACAAGATTTCTTTCCTACAAGATTTCTTTCCTACAAGATTTCTTTCCTACAAGATTCCTCCCGTGTTTGAAAACCTCGAGCTCTTTATGGCTGAACAGTTATGCATTACATTTCTTACCTATTCTGTTATATTTGTTCGCAGAGTTTCTTCCACGCATCTCTGCGGAAGGGGGGGGGGGTAAGCTTAACGCCTTGCAACACACCTAGCAGTGTGACGTTCTGATCCCCTCCCCCACCCCCACCTTTTCACACGCCTAGCAGTGTGACGTTCTGATCCCCTCCCCCAACCTTGTTTCACACCCAGAAGTCTGACATTCTCTAACACGTCTATCTCTAATAGGTGTCACGACACCTTAAGATTGTGTTAAGTCGATGTGTCACGACACCTTAAGGTTGAGTTAAGTCGATGTGTCACTTTAAGGTTGTGTGAAGTTGATGTGTCAAGAAACCTTAAGGTTGTGTTAAGTCGATGTGTCACGGCACCTTAAGGTTGTGTTAAGTCGATGTGTCACGACACCTTAAGGTTGAGTTAAGTCGATGTGTCACTTTAAGGTTGTGTGAAGTTGATGTGTCACGGCACCTTAAGGTTGTGTTAAGTCGATGTGTCACGACACCTTAAGGTTGAGTTAAGTCGATGTGTCACTTTAAGGTTGTGTGAAGTTGATGTGTCACGGCACCTTAAGGTTGTGTTAAGTCGATGTGTCACGACACATTAAGGTTGTGTTAAGTCGATGTGTCACGACACCTTATGGTTGTGTTAAGTCGATGTGTCACGACACATTAAGGTTGTGTTTTTATTTGATGTGTCACGACACCTTAAGGTTGTGTTAAGTCGATGTGTCACGACACCTTAAGGTTGTGTTAAGTCGATGTGTCACGACACCTTATGGTTGTGTTAAGTCGATGTGTCACGACACATTAAGGTTGTGTTTTTATTTGATGTGTCACGACACCTTAAGGTTGTGTTAAGTCGATGTGTCACGACACCTTAAGGTTGTGTTTTTATTTGATGTGTCACGACACCTTAAGGTTGTGTTTTTTATTTGATGTGTAACGACACTTAAAGGTTGTGTTAAGTTAATTGTCACGACACATTAAGGTTGTGTTAAGTCGATTTGTCAAGACACCTTAAGGTTGTGTTAAGTTGATGGGTCTCGAGACCTTAAGGTTGTTAAGTTGATGCGTCAAGACACTTTAAGGTTGTGTTATGTTGATGGGTCTCGAGACCTTAAGGTTGTTAAGTTGATGCGTCAAGACACTTTATGGTTGTGTTTTTATTTGATGTGTCACGACACCTTAAGGTTGACGTTACAAATGACCTTAAAAATGATGACCTTAAAATGACCAGCTATAAATGGACAGTATCACAATTTTAAAATGACCTGTTAGAGATAGACGTTACACGACCTTAAAAAGGGGTACTTAAGACACATCTTAAAACGACCTGACCTACCACCTCTGACCTTCACCTAAGACACGCCCCTGAGTTCACATCATCACACGTCACAATCACAACACCAGGGTGAACTTGATCACTGAGCAGGAAGTAAACATTGCAGTTTTATCATCACAGTCCCAGCGTGAACTAGATCAATAACATCATAGATTGATCTGCTATCACCAAATCACAAGGACAGCCTCATCAATGATATGCGACGCTCAATTTGCATTGGTCAGTGACTTAAGTTTATTTTAATCAGTGACTTAGTTTTAACTTTTGTAGACATTTGGGTAATAATTCTGCTCTGTCATTGTCAAGTTTCTTTTTAATAATAAAATTATATCAACACTTAAGAAGACATTATATAAAAACTCCACTCCAATATTATTAGTTAAAACATATACTTATATAAATTCAGGTTAGCAATAACACAAACGTGTTGATGCAGTAGTAAAGTGACCCAAAACAATTTTTAGTAGCACCCATATAATACTCTTGTGACACAGCGGTAGAGCACTAGAAGCTAACCCAAAAGTCTCAAGTTCGAATCCGGGTTCAAAGTCAGCAGGGCGTCCCTGAGTCCACCCAGGTCTGATGGGTACCTAACTTATGATGTTAGGGAAAGTAAAGGCGTAGTGCGGACCACACTGTCACCTCATATGTCATGGTCACAGAAACAGGTGAACTCTACTTCACTTGCTTCATGGACCGTCAGGTTTGAAAACAAAGGAAACTTTATTTTGTAACACTCTGTAAAAACTGCTAGTGACTCGACCGTGAGGCGACCTCAACATGACATTCACAGAAGCCATGTCATTTAAATGTCAATCATCAGACATGTTGACAGACGACAGATGAGTGAAAGGTTCGGTATTAGAGTGGCCAAGGTGTATAGTATTTAGATGTCGCATTAACCCACCACTAATGAAATTAGTAATAAAAAAATAAAAAAAATATAGGACTGTCTCAATCCACTTTAGAAGCTGTTAACTTTTTTTCCCTTCTTTTACGGATATCATCGGCTCAGGGGTGTCTGCCATTAGCCAGGCAGGACTCAACAAACGCCGACTAACTGGCTTGAATATCGGTTTGATTACCGTGTATCGGTCGCTTTTGTCCTTTGGTTCTCACCAGGCTTATCTTTCACCCCACAGAGCCCAGGGTAAGCTCATACCCCACCGTCCAGTACCCGGCTCAACTCTTGGAAGCTAATACATTTAAATCTACGTCAGCCACGTCAAAGCAGAGGCGTAGCGAGGGGAGGGCGGGGGGGGGGGGCTTTAGGGGGGCGCCAAAATGGGTTGGAAAAACAAATTGAAAGTTTGAAAGTATTGTAATCGTGCAAAAATAAAAAATCGAGATTTTCACAAATCTCGACGTTTTACACTTCACTGATACGGAAAAACATAATTTTGCAATCTTGTCCGTATGTCTGTGTGTCTGTCTGTGTGTGTGTGTCTGTCTGTGTGTAAACACGATAACTTGAGTACCGTTACAGCTAGGTTGATGAAATTTCATATATAAGTATTTTATCAAAATCGTAGATCCTGATCAACTTATAAGCGATTTCCGATAACCGGAAGTGGCACTTTTTCTACTTTGAAATTTTAAAAGGCCTATAACTTAAGTACTATTTCAGATAGATAAATGAAATTTCACATGTAAGTAAAAGATCTAATTCTCTACCATCTGTCAAATTTTGAGTAATTGCCGTTGACCGGAAGTACTAATTTACGCTATTTCTGATTTCTCAAAAAAACGCATGTAAATTTAAAAAGTACTAATAATATTGCGCACTATTATGCACATTTTGTTTTGGCGTTCGCATGGTGCGCAATTCTTTTTTCTACGAGATTCTATTCTATTTTTAAAGGATCACTCCCGGTCAGGGGTCGGCAACCTGCGGCTCGCGAGCCGCATGCGGCTCTTTTGATATCAAGATGCGGCTCTCCAGCTCCTTGAACAAATACTAATAATCTAAATAAAAAAAATAAAATATTTGAAATAAAAAAATATGTTAGTGGCTCTTTAAACCCAGGGAAATTTTGAAAATTGTAACTTTTGGCTCTTCCGCTTCAAAAGGTAGCCGACCCCTGCTCCCGGTTTATTTCTGTCCCTTTTTACAAGGGATCCAAAATTTTGTATTTTTTCGTTCGACTGATCCGATTTTGTAAACTATTGGATTAAAAATGAACAAACTATTATTTACGTAATGCTAATGTGTTCGATTTTAAACTATTTTAATATTTTAATCTAATGTTTATTAAAACATAGTATTTGATTACAAATATTAATAAAGTAAATAAAAATACGTATAATCTAAATATACAGATCTTAAGTTGCGTTTTCAAAAATTGGTATAATTTTTTTTTAATTGAAACAATTGGTTGACCATTGTCTCCCCTGTTCTATTTTAAAATGCCGAAATGGGAGATAATCCTTTTCAATGCATGTGTGTACAAGTCCCTAATATTTTCTGCTTTTAACAGTTCATTTATTTTAGACATCAGCAGATGGGATTATCGTTTGTTTATTTACATTGTGATTCATGCAATTGTTAAAACGATTTAACACTGTGGTCTTGGGTTTCTGAAATAAAATTTATTCATCGTAAGATACATGCATCTGAGAGTCCTCGGTTATTCATATGGGAAAGTCTTCATCATCACACCCGCACAATCGCGCGCACGCATGCTCACACGCAAACACACACTCGCTCATGCACGAACATCGTATAGAATGACTGAAACGGCCCGAAAAAGTGAAGCCGGAAGTGAAGAGAATAAATTGTTCACTCCCCCCCCCCTCTCCGAATAATTCTCAATATTAAACTTACACTATTAATTCAACGCCCTAAAAATAGTTGAGTTGCAGACGAATTAGAAAATATCCATTTTGACTTGGATGATTTTCTGCTTATAGAAAATAGTAAAAGATATAAAATCTTAACGATACAAAGTAGCAGAAACGCTACGGGTAGTGAAGTACCCGCTTTTACTTGTATTTAGTTTGCTGTGCTGTTGATGAATGTAATAATACTGGAGGTTTGATCTGGGGTAAACGACAGGAGAGATACTGCCAAGTTAGACATTACTTTAGGAGTAAATTTGTTGGGGAGACACTTAACGAAAGCAATGGGGAACAGATGTAATGTTGAACAGAACCGACTTCTTTTACATTTATTTACATTTATTTATTGTCCCTTTTCAGGGATCCAAAATTTTAAACCGTTTATAATAAGCTGACTGACAGTGTTAAAAGTAATTTGATCTAAATGACCAGATTTTTCATTAAGTAAAGCTAATGCGTTTAAGTTTAAAATACTTCAATATTTTGAGCTTCTTATTTTAAAATAAACCGTGAGTGATCTCCCTAAATTTTTCTCGAATATTCTTATATAAAACAACAGGGAATGGGAACTCGGGATATAGTTATGATTTTTAATCCATTTTAAATACTTAAACTTTTTAAAATAGAATAGAATCTCATAGAAAAAAGAATTCCGCACCAAGCGACCGCCAAAAACAAAATGTGCATATAGTGCGAAATATTATTAGGACAACGGAAATTAATCAAAATTGGATAGAAGTTAGAGGATTAGATTTTTTACTTAAGCGAGAAATTTCATTTATCTATCTGAAATAGTACTCAAGTTATAGGCTCTTCAAAAATTCAAAGTGAAAAAAGTACCCCTTCCGGTTATAGGAAATCGCTCAAAAGTTGAAACTGATCTACGATTTTGATAAAATACTTATATATGAAATTTCATCAACCTAACTGTAACGGTACTCAAGTTATCGTGTTTACACACACACACAGACACATAGACACACAGACAGACACACAGACATACGGACATGATTGCAAAATTATGCTTTTCCGTATGAGTGAGGTGTAAAACGTCGAGATTTGTAAAAATCTCGATTTTTTTTTTGCACGATTACAATACTTTCTCCATACTTCGTATATACGAGAAAGTAAAAATAGTATTATCATGTTTTTTTTAAAATTGTAACGCTTTAGTCTAAAATTGTCTCCCTTGTTCTATTTTTAAATAGCGATTTGGAGGTAACTCATTGCCCTATCGAACGCGAGATTTAATCATCTGCATTAGTACCAAAATTTACATTTTGAAATCACTAACAAGTCATTCGTGTACATCGTTTCTGCTTTTAACAGTTCATTTATTTTCCACATCAGCAGATGGGATTATCGTTTGATTATTTACATTATCCTACATGCTATCGTTAAAGACGATTCAACATTTTGTTCTCCTTTTAAATGGTGTTATGTCTGTATCCATGTTTGGATGTGGCTTTAAAGCTTAGGAGTTGTCAGTTTCTGAAGAGTTGGGATTTGCCTTTCTTGCTTCTGACAAATTGTTTGTATTTGCTTTGACTACATGTGTTGCTGACTCAATGTTTATTTCGTTTTCTAATAGTTGCATGTTGTTGTTTATCGGGGTTGTTACTGTTGTCGTTTCTGAATTGATGATCCGTTTGCTGGTGCAGGATTCTGTTGGTGGCGTACTGCTGCTGTAACTTGTTGTAGAGGGTACTGTGACTTCGTGTGATAGTGTTGTCGGTAATTCCTGTTGTGGTGTGTCTAGCTGGCAATGGTTCGTCCAGTGTTGAGGGGAAGAACAGAGCTGATACGCAGGTTTTCTCTAGGCCAGGGGTCGGCAACCTTTTGAGACGAAAGAGCCAAAAGTTACAATTTACAACATTACCCGGTTTTTAAAGAGCCACTAACATTTTTATGTCAATAGTATATTTGTTTAGTATATATATATATATATATATATAATCCTAAACAAATATTATACTATATATATATATATATATATATATATATATATATATATATATATATATATATATAATGAGCCGGACGTTTTCCCGAAAAACACTTGCCCGAATGCTGTTTCCCCGAAGGCCGATTTCCCGAATGGACACTTGCCCGAATGCGACAAATGCCCGAATGCCATTTGTCCGAAGGCCGTTCGCCGGAAAAATGTTAATATTAGATAATAAATAATATTTCCAAATAGACATTCTTTAATCAATTTAAGTTTGATATTTTTATTAAAAACACAATTCTAAGCATAAAACAAAGTTATTTATATTTTTAAATTTAGCTTTTTTTTTTTTCAAAACTGAGAAAGTGCTGTAAGAAAAACTTTATTCTTTAATAAATGTAAGGTGATGTTGGTGGAGGTGTTCTAACATTCTTTTGATGAATGTTTTGAACACCTTGTTTAGCCGACTTGTTGCGGTGGTTATATAGCGCTTATAACATGGTGTAGGCGGCGCGGCGTCTCACAACATTGAACAGAGGCGCGTTGGTTTGATGAATGAAAATTGCATTTTTGTCTAATTTCATATATGGAAGATAAAGTATGTTTCTACACTTTTTAAATATCAGATCCAAACTAATTTAAAATGTCTGCGTGGTAATAGAGATCTATATTATTTTTTTCACTTTCTTTTTTCGTAGGTGTGTTTTGTTTACCAACATTTTAAATCAAAATTGATTACGAATGATTATTTAGTAATATATAATGTTAACATTTTTCGGGCAAACGGCCTTCGGGCAAGTGGCATTCGGGCATTTGTCGCATTCGGGCAAGTGTTCATTCCGGCATTTGTTGCATTCGGGCAAGTGTTCATTCGGGCATTTGTTGCATTCGGGCAAGTGTCCATGTGGGCGTTTGTCGCATTCGGGCAAGTGTCCATTTGGGCGTTTGTCGCATTCGGGCAAGTGTCCATTCGGGAAATCGGCCTTCGGGCAAACGGCATTCGAGCAAGTGTCTTTCGGAAATTTGTCGTAGACGCATATATATATATATATATATATATATATATATATATATATATATATATATATATATATATATATATATATATATAATTTAAAATAAATAGCTTTGAATATATGAGATACTCTCATTTGAATTTGTGTTGAGAGGATCTACTATGTAAGTCAGAGTACTTGCATTTGTTTTAAATTTCTCAAATCTCTCAGTGAAAACATCCTTCATTTGTTTATATTAATGCTGAAGTGGTTGTATAGTAGCATTGGTTTCATAACGATATTATTTTCATATTTTTCGTAATTAAGTAATTTACCGCTTGTTACGTATTCAACAAAAAAATATTTTTTTCTCGAAACAAACCATTTTTTCAATCGAGACATAGGCTAGATTTTTGTTTTAGTTTTACACTTAGCTGGTTTAGTTTCTTTGTGAAGTTGAATATTTCAATTCGGAATGGACAATGTAATAGGAAGTAAACTGAGATAGGGAGTAACTAAATATTCTAATATAATAGTGAATGTTTTTTGTTTATATCTATTGTTATACCGTTTACTACCGAGTGTTGCAGACTAATATTTTTATGAGTTTTGGACAGTGGCGGAACTAGAAAAAAAGGGCCACCCCGCAAAAGAAAATTCTACCCCCCCTATATATATATATATATATATATATATATATATATATATATATATATATATATATATATATAAAAATATATATATAAATAATTAAATAAATAAATAAATAAATATATATATATATATATATATATATATATATATATATATATATATATATATATATATATATATATATATATATATATGTATAAACACATAATACAAACATTGGATACTCATTTCTAGCCTGATCGAGTTTTGAAATTTTATTTTTCAATTTGAACTAATTACAACATGTCATGTGTGTGAGTGCATTAGTCTGTATGGAATTATTTTTTTTAAGATTTAGAATTAGTCTATTCAAAATGTTTGCTGTAATACTGCCTACACTGCCCTATACCAGGGGTCGGCAACCTGCGGCTCGCGAGCCGCATGCGGCTCTTTTGATGTCAAGTTGCGGCTCTTCAACTTTATTCTCAAATATTTACAATTATTTTATTTTATTTTTAAAACTCATAAAAATATTGTTCTGCAACACTCGGTAATGAACGATAAAATAATAAACATAAATAATAAACACTCGCTATTCTAATAGAATATTTAGTTACGCCATATTTCAATGTACTTCCTATTAACTTGTCTATCCCAAATTGCAACATTCAACTTCATGGAGATCATAAAGAAACTAAACGAGCTAAATGTAAAACTAAAAGGAAAACCCAGCCTATGCCTTGCTTGAAGAAGTGGTTTGTTTCGAAAAAAAATATTTTTTTTTTGTTAAAGACATGGAGAGCGGTAAATTACTTAATTACAAAAAAATCTGAAGAAAAAAAATATTGTGATGAAACCAATGCTACTATTAACATGAATCACTTCAGTATTACTATAAACTAACACAGAAACAAATGAGATTATTTCATACATTTAAAGCTATTTATTTAAAATTATATATATATATATATATATATATATATATATATATATATATATATACTAGGCATACTGCCTAGCTTCGCTTAGGTTTTTAAAAGGCATTTGAGAATTTGAATACTTAATTATTTAGCGATGGATTGGGTGTGGAGTGCTTTAATAAGTTTAATTTAAACAGTAATGCTAACTTTAGAAAAAATGTTTTTGTTAGTCAATTACATGCAGATGCGTAGCGAAGTTTTGGAAAGTACGCAATGTATAACTAAAATGGAATTAGAACTACACAGGTTTCATGAACAGTATATCTCATAGTTTATATTACATTGCCTTTTGAAATTAATTAATTAATTTAATTAACATACTTAACTAAATTAACAACTTAATTTTGTACTAAAACAAATGCTATACTTCGTCATTTTCTTTTTCTGTTTAAAATAGTATACAATTATTTGAAAAATAATAATTTTAAAAACGTTACCTCCCTTGAAAACTGAACGTATGACGTATGTCATTGTTTACTTATATTGTTTGCTTATATAAGAAACTAGCCGTCCCGGCCAGGCCCTGCTCTGGCTTCTGTGAAAAACCTTTCCGTTAAAGACCATTACCTGTGTGTTTAGTAATCATCATAAACCCGGCATTGCCCACCCAAACCACAACCAACCAAAACAACAAAACGCAAACATAACGCTAACACAATTAGAAATACAAACGAAAACAAAAACCTAACAACAAACCCAACCACAACCACAAACACCAATACAAACACAAAGAAAAAACAAACGAAAACAAAAACCTAACAACAAACCCAACCACAAACACCAATACCAAAAAAAAAACAACGAAAAAGCAAACGAAAACAAACCAAATCCAAACGCAAAACCAACCAAAAACACAAATACAAACCCAAACAAAAAAAAAACACAAACAAAAACGAAAAAAGAAAGAACAAAAACGAACCAAATCAAAACGCAACCACTAACGCAAACCCACCTAAACACAAAGAAAACACTAACGCGAACATAAACGCCCGGGGCAGAATCGCCTGTTTTAGCTTAATAAACGACTATAGTACCCCAACTTATTCATAGTTTTTGCACTCACTTAAACGAACGCGCCTGTTTCAATTTAATGAACAATTATAATACTCCAAGCTTATCCGTAAAATACCTAAATCATTTGCACTTGATCAATCCCCGCTAATTATGTAATTATTTTTTTCCCAACACCAAAACAAAGTAATTAAAAAGTAAATGCCTATCAACTAATGCGATGGTTTCATAAAGGGAAGTAATTGTGTTTTGCCTAATTTATCAAAGGGAAGTAAGCGCTATAGGACTAAATAAAAACATAATTAGAATTTTTGTAAAAGATGATATTTTTTTAAAACTTGTGTTTAATGAACATGCCGACAATTATTACTATAATTTGAAAAATGAAAATGATTTCCCAACACTTTTAATAGTAATTTTTTAACTCATAAATTTAGACAAACGCGCACGATAATTGATCTAACACTTAAATCCGTAAAAATGCCAACGACAAACATATGCGTTACAGAATTGAGCTTTATATATTAGATTACGTTATATGAACTTATTTAACGACTATAATGGCTGTTTCCGACGGGAATAATGTTTTTTTGTTACCCTCCATGGTCGGTCTACGACGTCACATAATATTAAGGGGATCGTTCGTCAATTTATTTATATATATATACTAGGCATACTGCCTAGCTTCGCTTAGGTTTTTAAAAAACATTTGAGAATTTGAATACTTAATTATTTAGCGTTGGATTGGGTGAGGAGTGCTTTAATTTAAACAGTAATGCTAACTTTAGAAAAAATGTTTTTGTTTGATATTTAAATTCCGTTCTCAGAGAAATAAGGAAAGTACGCAATGTATAACTAAAATGGAATTAGAACTACACAGGTTCCATGAACAGTATATCTAATAGTTTATATTACATTGTCTTTTGAAATTTATTTGATAATTTAATTAAGATACGTAACTGAATTATCAACTTAATTTTGTACTACAACAAATGCTATACTTCGTCATTTTCTGTTTCTGTTTAAAATAGTATACAATTATTTGAAAAATAATAATTTAAAAAACGTTACCTCCCTTGAAAACTGAACGTATGACGTATGTCTTTGTTTACATTTTTTTTACAAAGAGTTGCTATGCTTATATAAGAAATTATGGTATATGAACATATTTAACGACTATAATGGCTGTTTCCGACGGGAAAACATTTTTTGTTATCCTCCAGGGTTGGTCTACGACGTCATATAATATTAAGGGGATCGTTCGTCAATTTATTTATATATATATATCTCATATAAGGAGAACTTCACTCACGATCATCTTTTAGCCCTAGTCGAGGGCTTTGAGTCTGACCAACAGTTTTTCCATACGGCATAGTCATCTATAGTAGTGTATGCAGAAACTTAGCATGATGTACAGACGTTAAGTAACCTAAAAATTGTGTTAAGATTTCCCTGTTTTTGCCATAAAATACAAAGATTATATAGGGAAATACGACTGGTCAGTTTTGACCCGTTTCCCGATTTTTCCAGGACATGGCGAGTTTTTTGTGACACCCCAAAGCCTTCTTCTACCGCCTCACAAAATTTCAAGGGGGGTCGTCGGAGGGAATTTTTTTTCGTAATAGAGCTCATATAAAGAGAATTTCACTCGCGGTCACTTTTTAGCCCTCGTCGAGGGCTTTGAGTGTAACCGACAGTTTTCCCTAAAGGTCAAGCCATTGACCTAGGAGCATGCAAAAAATTAGCCAGATATACTGAGCTTAAGTACCCTAAAGTCTGCGTTGAAATGACCCTCTGTTTTTACCATAAAATACAAAGATTATATAGGGAAATACAACTGGTCAGTTTTGACCGCTTTAAGAAGTTTTCCCAGATATGCCGAGTTTTTTGTGACACCCCTAGGTGTTCTCCTACCACCTCACAAAATTTCAAGGGGGCTCGTCGGAGGAATTTTTTTTCGTAATAGAGCTCATATAAAGAGAATTTCACTCGCGGTCACTTTTTAGCCCTCGTCGAGGGCTTTGAGTGTAGCCCACAGTTTTCCCTAAAGGTCAAGCCATTTACCTATAAGCATGCCAAAACTGAGCCAGATGTAAAGAGGGTAGGTGCCATAAAATCCGTTTTGAAATGACCCTCTGTTTTCCCCATAAAATACAAAGATTATATAGGGAAATACGACTGGTCAGTTTTGACCCATTTCCCGATTTTTCCCGGACATGGCGAGTTTTTTGTGACACCCCAAGGCGTTCTCCTACCACCTCACAAAATATCAAGGGGGGTCGTCGGAGGAATTTTTTTTTCGTAATAGAGCTCATATAAAGAGAATTTCACTCGCGGTCACTTTTTAGCCCTCGTCGAGGGCTTTGAGTGTAACCGACAGTTTTCCCTAAAGGTCAAGCCATTTACCTATAAGCATGCCAAAACTGAGCCAGATGTAAAAAGGGTAGGTGCCATAAAATCCGTTTTGAAATGACCCTCTGTTTTCCCCATAAAATACAAAGATTATATAGGGAAATACGACTGGTCAGTTTTGACCCATTTCCCGATTTTTCCCGGACATGGCGAGTTTTTTGTGACACCCCAAGGCGTCCTCCTACCACCTCACAAAATATCAAGGGGGGTCGTCGGAGGAATTTTTTTTTCGTAATAGAGCTCATATAAAGAGAATTTCACTCGCGGTCAATTTTTAGCCCTCGTCAAGGGCTTTGAGTGTAACCGACAGTTTTCCCTAAAGGTCAAGCCATTGACCTAGGATCATGCAAAAAATTAGCCAGATATACTGAGCTTAAGTATCCTAAAGTCTGCGTTGAAATGACCCTCTGTTTTTCCCATAAAATACAAAGATTATATAGGGAAATACAACTGGTCAGTTTTGACCCCTTTACGAAGTTTTCCCAGATATGCCGAGTTTTTTGTGACACCCCAAGGTGTTCTTCTACCACCTCACAAAATATCAAGGGGGGTCGTCGGAGAAAATTTTTTTTCGTAATATAGCCCATATAAGGCGCCGGTCAGTCGAGGTCAGTTTTGACCCCTTCTCCGTAGACTTTTTGCCGAACCGTCACAGGCCCTCGTGTTCTATCGCCCCAAGGCACCATCGTGCCAAATTTGACGCGCCTGCGGCGCCGGGAAGTGCCCTATCGGGCACCCGACCACTTTGCTTTATATATATAGATATATCTCATATAAGGAGAATTTCACTAAAGATCATCTTTTAGCCCTCGTCGAGGGCTTTGAGTCTGACCAACAGTTTTTCCATACGGCCTAGTCATCTATAGTAGTGTATGCAAAAACTTAGCATGATGTACAGACATTAAGTAACCTAAAAATTGTGTTAAAATTTCCCTGTTTTTCCCATAAAATACAAAGATTATATAGGGAAATACAACTGGTCAGTTTTGACCGCTTTACGAAGTTTTCCCAGAATTGCCGAGTTTTTTATGAAACCCCTAGGTGTTCTTCTACCACCTCACAAAATATCAAGGGGGGTCGTCGGAGGAAATTTTTTTTCGTAATAGAGCTCATAATAAAGAGAATTTCACTCGCGGTCACTTTTTAGCCCTCGTCGAGGGCTTTGAGTCAAACCGACAGTTTTCCCTAAAGGTCAAGCCATTCAGCTAAGAGTATGCAAAAAATTAGTCAGATATACTGAGTTTAAGTACCCTTGAGTCTGCGTTGAAATGACCCTCTGTTTTTCCCATAAAATACAAAGATTATATAGGGAAATACAACTGGTCAGTTTTGACCGCTTTCCGAAGTTTTCCCAGATATGCCGAGTTTTTTGTGACACTCCTAGGTGTTCTTCTACCACCTCACAAAATATCAAGGGGGGTCGTCGGAGGAAATTTTTTTTCGTAATAGAGCTCATATAAAGAGAATTTCACTCGCGGTCACTTTTTAGCCCTCTTCGAGGGCTTTGAGTGTAACCGACAGTTTTCCCTAAAGGTCAAGCCATTGACCTAGGAGCATGCAAAAAATTAGCCAGATATACTGAGCTTAAGTACCCTAAAGTCTGCGTTGAAATGACCCTCTGTTTTTCCCATAAAATACAAAGATTATATAGGGAAATACGACTGGTCAGTTTTGACCCCTTTACGAAGTTTTCCCAGATATGCCGAGTTTTTTGTGACACCCCAAGGCGTTCTCCTACCACCTCACAAAATATCAAGGGGGGTCGTCGGAGGAAATTTTTTTTCGTAATAGAGCTCATATAAAGAGAATTTCACTCGCGGTCACTTTTTAGCCCTCGTCGAGGGCTTTGAGTAAGACCGACAGGTCTGCCCTACGGTCAAGCCATTTACCTATAAACATGCCAAAAATTAGCCAGATGTAAACAGGGTAAGTGCCCTAAAATCCGTTTTGAAATGACCCTCTGTTTTTCCCATAAAATACAAAGATTATATAGGGAAATACGACTGGTCAGTTTTGACCCATTTCCCGATTTTTCCCGGACATGGCGAGTTTTTTGTGACACCCCAAGGCGTTCTCCTACCACCTCACAAAATATCAAGGGGGGTCGTCGGAGGAAAATTTTTTTCGTAATAGAGCTCATATAAAGAGAATTTCACTCGCGGTCACTTTTTAGCCCTCGTCGAGGGCTTTGAGTAAGACCGACAGGTCTGCCCTACGGTCAAGCCATTTACCTATAAACATGCCAAAAATTAGCCAGATGTAAACAGGGTAAGTGCCCTAAAATCCGTTTTGAAATAACCCTCTGTTTTTCCCATAAAATACAAAGATTATATAGGGAAATACGACTGGTCAGTTTTGACCCATTTCCCGATTTTTCCCGGACATGGCGAGTTTTTTGTGACACCCCAAGGCGTTCTCCTACCACCTCACAAAATATCAAGGGGGGTCGTCGGAGGAAATTTTTTTTCGTAATAGAGCTCATATAAAGAGAATTTCACTCGCGGTCACTTTTTAGCCCTCGTCGAGGGCTTTGAGTAAGACCGACAGGTCTGCCCTACGGTCAAGCCATTTACCTATAAACATGCCAAAAATTAGCCAGATGTAAACAGGGTAAGTGCCCTAAAATCCGTTTTGAAATGACCCTCTGTTTTTCCCATTAAATACAAAGATTATATAGGGAAATACGACTGGTCAGTTTTGACCCATTTCCCGATTTTTCCCGGACATGGCGAGTTTTTTGTGACACCCCAAGGCGTTCTCCTACCACCTCACAAAATTTCAAGGGGGGTCGTCGGAGGAAATTTTTTTTCGTAATAGAGCTCATATAAAGAGAATTTCACTCGCGGTCACTTTTCAGCCCTCGTCGAGGGCTTTGAGTGAAACCGACAGTTTTCCCTAAAGGTCAAGCCATTAACGTAAGAGTATGCAAAAATTTAGCCAGATATACTGAGTTTAAGTACCCTAAAGCCTGCGTTGAAAAGACCCTCTGTTTTTCCAATAAAATACAAAGATTATATAGGGAAATACAACTGGTCAGTTTTGACCCACTTCCCGATTTTTCCGAGATATGCCGAGTTTTTTTTGACACCCCCAGGCGTTCTCCTACCACCTCACAAAATTTCAAGGGGGGTCGTCGGAGGAAATTTTTTTTCGTAATAGAGCTCATATAAAGAGAATTTCACTCGCGGTCACTTTTTAGCCCTCGTCGAGGGCTTTGAGTGAAACGGACATGTCTGCCCTACGGCCAAGCCATTTACCTATAAGCATGTCAAAACTTAGCCAGATGGAAAGAAGGTAAGTGCCCTAAAATCCGTTTTGAAATGACCCTCTGTTTTCCCCATAAAATACAAAGATTATATAGGGAAATACGACTGGTCAGTTTTGACCCCTTTACGAAGTTTTCCCAGATATGCCGAGTTTTTTGTGACACCCCAAGGGGTTCTCCTACCACCTCACAAAATTTCAAGGGGGGTCGTCGGAGGAATTTTTTTTTCTTAATATAGCCCATATAAGGCGCCGGTCAGTCGAGGTCAGTTTTGACCCCCTCTCCGTAGACTTTTCGGCCAACCGTCACCGGCCCTCGTGTTCTATCGCCCCAAGGCACCATCGTGCCAAATTTGACGCGCCTGCGGCGCCGGGAAGTGCCCTATCGGGCACCCGACCACTTTGCTTTATATATATAGATATATATATATATATATATATATATATATATATATATATATATATATATATATATAATCTTTAACAAAGATAATTCTATTGATATAACAATGATTGTGGCTCTTTAAAAACTGGGTGATTTTGAAAATTGTAACTTTTGGCTCTTCCGTCTCAAAAGGTTGCCGACCCCTGCCCTATACGCTAGTTTTTAGCCGGTCAAAAGAATATAAAGCGTGAAAGCTTTGTAAGTGTAATGGTTTCTCGTGTTATGTTTATTTTTATGTTTTTTTGTATTTATATTACTTGTTTCAAATATATTTCCTTTTTATGCTATGTCATTCTTTAGTATGCATTTCTTAAAAAATAATAATTAAGAGAAGTAGTTGCTTTTTAATTCGTTTAGTACAAATACATTAAAAGGAGCTTAGGATCGCCCCTATTTAACTATTTAAAAAAGGGAAATAAGTCATGGAAGTGTTTTGAACGCTTGCCTATCTTTCAAACTACAGCTCAGGCATATATATATTTTTTTTACGCAACAGCATGTGTTAGCTACTGTATTACATCACAACTGTAGCAGATCTGTTTGTTATTTACAAAAAGCTTTTACCGTCAAGTCAAAAATGCAGGAAAATTATTTTTTAACTATACTATAAAAAAATTATTATGGTCGGCTATGGGCCCCTAAATGGCGTGGCCCCCCCCCCCCCCCCCCCCCCGCATTGCGGGTTCTGGCGGCACTGTAGTTCCGCCCCTGGTTTTGGAAATAAAATAATTATTAATATTTGTGCATGGAGCTGAAGAGCCGCAACTTGACATCAAAAGAGCCGCATGCTGCTCGCGAGCCACAGGTTGCCGACCCTGCTCTAAGCGATTGCGATTAGGATGTACAGGTTCTTTAGTTATTATTTTTTCTGTCCCTTTTAAAAGGGATCCAAAATTACAATTTGTTTGGTCTATAGTCTATTGCGAGTTTAAAAATAAAATTGGATTGAAATGAGCAAATTATTATTTGCGTAAAGCTAATGTGTTTGACTTTAATCTACTTCAGTATTTCATGCTAATATTTATTAAAATACAGTATTTGATTACAAATACTAATAAAGTAAACAAAAATACGTAAAATCTAAATATGTAGATCTTAAGTTGCGTTTTGAAAAATTGCGATTGTTTTTTTTTTAATTGTAAATATTTGGTAAAAATTGTTCCCCTTGTTTAATTTTAAAATACGAAATGGGAGGTAACGTATTGCCCTGATAAACGGGAGATCAAATCATCTGCATTTGTACCCAATTTACCTTTCAAGGCATGTATGTACATGTCCCTCATATTTTCTGCTTTTAACAGTTCATTTATTTTCCACATCAACACATGGGATTATCGTTGGTTTATTTACATTAAACTACATGCTGGTTTTAGCAACATTAACTATGGAGTCGCGACCCAAATCATCAACAGAAATTGTTAAATGATCTTGAATACATTTAACAGCTTCTTTGCATGCCAGTCTGTAGCAACTTACAATGGAGGTAGGGTTAATTTTACTATTTTAAACAATTCAGCAGCAATAATCACCACACGAGTAGTTCCATCACAAACTTCTAGATTTTGCTGATCTGCAAGATCAACAAGAACCTTAGCAGCAGGGTTCTCATCTTCAAGTAGTTTTAGAATAGTGGCACCATCATTGGTAATAGTAACATCACCTACATCATCAACCAACATTTTATCTAGTCGTTTTAGAATAGTGGCACCATCATTGGTAATAGTACCATCACCTACATCATCAACCAACATTTTATCTAGTCGTTTTAGAATAGTGGCACCATCATTGGTAATAGTACCATCACCTACATCATCAACCAACATTTTATCTAGTCCAACTGGACCCAAGCTTCTTTTAATAATATTCGAAATAGACATGGCAGCCAAAACATTTTGAGTTCGGACTGATTGTCTTGAGTTCTGTTTCCCCCAAATTTAACGCTGTTTTTATGTTCGCCATGCTAGTTACAGAAATCACGATATCATAAAAACGAACGTTTTTAAAAAAAAAATTAAAATAATTTATTTACATTAAAATATTAAAACTAATGACCCAGAATTGATCCCATCAGAATCCTTTTCATTAACGACCTTCAATGTATGAGGAAATGTCTATTTCATCTGGCAGCTCTGTGATATTGACCTCAAATCGTTCTTGTACTTTATTTAATATCTTAGCATCATTTTCATCAGAAACAAATGTAATATCTAGCCCCGTATTCAAAAGCGACCAGCCTTGGCTACCCTGTGAAGATAAGTATCAGAGTTTTCAGGCAAATCATAGTTGAAAACAATGTTGACTCTTTCAATATCCATGCCTCTTCCAAACAAATCAGTTGCAAATAAGATCCTTTTTCTGGAAATCTTTAAATGACTTGTAGCGTGACAATCTTTCTTCCTGTGTCATAGGGTCGATGTATAGCTATTGCTGGAAAATTCTGTTCTTGCAGAAGTTAGGCTAAGGCCATGCAGCATTGGATGCTCTTGACACAAATTATGACCTGATTAAACTCCAACACATCAAGACGTTCAAAAAGTTTTCTGTTTTTCTCATTGTCTTTTAACTTGGCATAGTGTTGTTGCAAACCATGTGGTGTTAGCTTTGTGTCATCATCAACATATACTTCCATGGGATCTTGCATGAACTTCTTGCAAACTGGGCGGATATCCTTGCTTACAGTGGCACTGAACATCATCACTTGCTTCTCATGGGGTGTCATGCGGAATATTTCTTGAACGTCTCTGCGCACATAAATTTCTGTCAGCATCTTGTCACACTCATCAATAATGAAGTGCTTGATATGTTTTAAAGCCAAGACTTTAGACCAGGGGTCTCCAAACTACGGCCCGCAAAGTCCTCTCATTCGGCCCGCGGAGATCTTTTTGTCCAAGGAAAAAATCGTATGTCGGTGATTGCTGTGGAACTTTGCCCAGAAAAATCAAAGACATGCCTGGAAAAAACTGGCCCCCGAAGTGAAATTTGATAGTTAATGCGGCCCTCGGACTGAAAAGTTTGGAGACCCCTGCTTTAGACCGAGTTAGGGCAAGAATACGACCAGGTGTTCCAACTACAATTCTTTTTTAAATCTCTTCATCTTTCTTAATATTCATACCACCAAAGAATACTGCAATCTTTACATTATTGTTGTACTTGCTGAACCTCCCATATTCTTTACTGATCTGAAAAGCAAGCTCTCTCGTGTGTGCCAGCTCTAAAACTGAAACCTGTCTATCAACAGGCTCTAGCTGCTGCAGTGTTGCAAGTACAAACACAGCAGTTTTACCCATGCCAGATTTGGACTGACACAAGACATTCATAGATAAGATCGCTTGTGGTATGCACTCATGTTGCAGTTCGGAAGGATGCTCAAATCCACAATCAACTATGGCTCTCAGTAATTCAGGTTTCAAAAGAAAATCCCTAAATCCTGAGCTGTGAATTGAAACATAAGTTCATTTAACATGTTTCTTAACGGGAACATCGACACCTGCTGCATCTACAGTTGGTTCATTTTTTTCATCATCATAATCAAGGATTAAACTATAATCCGCCATTTTAAATTTAAATGATCCACCTCGGGGATGAAAGCGTCTTCTTAGGTCAAAAAAAAAAAAAAAAAAAAAAAAAAAAAAAAAAAAAAAAAAAAAAATTTAGATGTAATTTTATTGGAGGTTTGATCAGGAGTTAAACGACAGAAGGGTTACTGCCGAGTTAGACATAACTTTAGGAGTAACATTGTTGTGCACTAGAACAGGGGTCGGCAACCTGCGGCTCGCGAGCCGCATGCGGCTCTTTTGATGTCAAGATGCGGCTCTTCAGCTCAATGCACAAATATAAATAATTAATTTATTTTATTTTTAAAACTCATAAAAGTATTAGTCTGCAACATTCAGTAATGAACGATATAATAATAAATATAAACAGTAAACACTCGCTATTCTATTAGAATATTTAGTGACTCGATATTTCAATGTAGACCTACTTCCTTGTTTTCTAAAACTTAGTTATTTAAATATAAAGAATGCCTGTGTTTGGATCATATTTATCGGGGCACTAGCGTCCACCACCATGGCGTGCTATATAAAAGCCTTGAGTGTAAGTTAATCACTCACCGTAATAGCACCGTTAATCACTCACCGACGGTAAGTGGCGTTCTCGTGAATCCAATAACACTACCGCCGGGGCGTCGCGTAGCCCCTAGCTCGGTTTAATTATCGAATGTCGTATTGTAGGGTGTTCCTTAAAACTAAGGTAGGCGCTTAGTACTCACGGGATAGCCCTGGCCGCCAAATCGCACCCTGCAGTGACGCCGGAGGACGCGCCTAATTCAATAGTGTACAGCCTTTAAAAAAAAAACAATGTAGGTGCCATAGTGCTCGCAGGGTCGCCCAATGGAGGAGGCGCCGGCGGTTGCGTCTGTTGCAGTTTTGCCGCTGAATATAGTAGTACCCCTTACCCGCTAAGCAGAACGTCCGATTAACTGATGCCAAGTACTTACATAGCCGCTCTGGAAGTCTGGGCGCCATAACGTGTATTGACAAAAAATGCAACACCCGGGCGCCGCCCATAAGAAATTTAACAATTTTTTTCGCAGCAATCTTTTCGGGAGTATTTTTATCTACTCTCCAAAGTTTCATGGCACTCGGATAAACTGTGTCGAACCGCATACAACTTTTTATTTTTACCGTATATAGAGAAAAATCGCACCTCTACCCCCCTGGGGCGCCGCCCTTGCGAAATTTAAAAAAAAATGTGCGCAAACCTCCCTAGGATGAAAGGTGTAGTAATGCATAAAACAAAAACAGACACACACACACAAACACACATACATTGTTTAATGTATATGTATATATATATATATATATATATATATATATATATATATATATATATATATATATATATATATATACCAAATCCTAATTAAAGATCATAATATTAATAATAATAATAGTATAGAAATGTTGGCGGCTCTTTAAATACTTGGAAATTTTGTAAATTGTAACTTTTGGCTCTTCTGTCTCAAAAGGTTGCCGACCCCTGCACTAGAATATGGAACAGTGTAATTTTGTACAGATTCGACATTTTTTGCATTTATTTGTTGTCCCTTTTAAAAGGGATCCAAAATTATTTGTAAATTCGAGAACAAAATGTGGCGAAAGAATGTAATTTGATCTTAATAAGCAGACTATTCTTTACTAAACGCTAGTGTGTTTAACTTTAAACTACTCCAGTAATATAATCTACTTATTATAAAAAAAAAGTATTTGGTTACAACATATAATAAAATAAACATTATGATGTTTAGTCTTAAAATAAAAATTTTACGTAGCATTATATAATTGCGTTCATGTTTTCTTTTTAAATTGTAGCGCTTTAGTCGTAAATTGCCTCCCTTGTTTTATTTATAAATAGCGAATTTGGAGGTAACTCATTGCCCTATCGAACGCGAGATTAAATCATCTGCATTTGTACCCAAATTTACATTTCCGAAATCACAAGGCATGTGCGTACAAGTCCCTCATATTTACTGCTTTTAACAGTTCATTTATTTTCTACACTAGCAAATGGGATTATCGTTTGTTTATGTACATTTTACTACATGCTACTGTTAAAAACGGTTCAACATTTTGGTCTCCTTTTAAATGATGTTACGTCTGTATCCATGTTTGCCTGTGGTTTTATAGCTTGGGATTTGTCAGTTTCTGAAGAGTTGGGAGGTGTTGCTGAGTCAGTGTTTATTTTACTGCTGGCTTTTTCAGGTAGTGGCATGTTGTTGTTTATCGGGGTTGTTACTGTTGTCATTTCTGAATTGATGATCCGTTTGCTGGTTTGGCATTCTGTTGGTAGCTTACTGCTGCTGTAACTTGTTGTAGAGGGTACTGCGACTTCGTGTGATAGTGTTGTCGGTAATTCCTGCTGTGGTGTGTCTAGTTGGCAATGGTTCGTCCAGTGTTGAGGGGAAGGACAGAGCTGACACGCAGGTTTTCTCACGGCGATTACGATTACGATATTTAGTGTTTTGTTTTTGTAGTTTATGTTTAGGTTATGTGGGATGGTCTAGGGTTTGTCCATTTTTGTTGTTGTTAAGGCTGTTTGATTAGTGGTTTTTAATATTTTCGCACGTGTTTGCGTTGCTTTCTGTACTAATTTACACTCTAAATAAATTTGATTCTCAGTTTTCTGTATGTTTTGTTTACATGCTTGACATGTCATTTTAACATTTTGATTTGACTTTGTACTTCGTGAAACTGGAGTTGTATTAAAGACCAGTCTGTATGCTACTACCCATTCTTTTGGTGTAATGCGTTTATTATGCAGGTTTCTAAATTTATCTTCAATGTCATTATATGTGGATAAACATCGTGTAAGCATGGGTAAACACTGTGTAAGCATTTGGTAAACATTGTGTACGTATTTGATGAACATTGTGTAAGCATGGGTAAAAACTGTTTAAGCATTTGGTAAACATTGTGTCAGTATTGGTAAACATTGTGTAAACATGGGTGAACATTATGTAAACATTAGTAATCATTGCGACCATAACATTGTAACGCACCCTGTACCTCACAATAATGTTCTAAATATAGCACTGATGCCTTTGATAATTAAGCTCTAGCTGATTGGACAATACATCAGAAAGGGAACTGTGGGAAACCATTCCTGTTAATTATAAGATTGTTTATAAATGAATATTTTAAAGACATTAAATCTAAACAAGGGATATAACCAGGAACATGAATCCCATATGTTATTTTGGATAGCTTCCCTTGGTAATCTTTGGAAAATTCTTTTCATGCAACCTACAGAATGAAACCTTGATTTGTATTACAACAAGATTTTAATTGGTTAAAAGCAGTTTTTTGATGTGCCAACAAAGTCATTCGAGGTGTGAAGGAGTATAGTGTAGGACTTTATATGGGTGTATGTATTTGTGGGCTTGTGTCTGTAATCGGTGTGTGTGTGTGTATGTGTGTGTATGTGTGTGCATTGACTTTCGTGTATCGGTGTAAGTGTGGATCGGTTAGCGTGTGTTTTTGTGTGTATGCTTGTGTGTGTATGCTCGTGTGTGTGTGTGTGTGTGTGTGTGGTAATTAGAGATCATTGGTAAATTATTGGTGGATTTATAATGAAGAAATAATGAGAAGACAAAGTTTTTAAAAGTATACAGAATATTGCAATCCGGAAAATTTACACCTTATCTTTGTAAAAGAGACCTAATAGGTAAATAAAGTGACCCATTGAATTTGTGGTCCACTAGCTTCGTAAAACTGACCCTTTAAGTTTTTAAAAGTGACCTAATAGTTTTTTACAAGTGACCCACTGGCTTTTTGACCCACTAACCTTATAAAAGTGACTCACAAACTGTAAAAATGTCCCATCACATCCCCAGAATTCGTCCGACCAACAAAATCTAACTCTGGGTTTCTGTAAGTTTCCACCTCATTGCGGGATGATTTGATAGCCCGTGGACATTTCATGCAGTGCTCACCCGCTGAGTTCGTGCACTCACGCGTGGAATGACGAGACTTTAATGTAAAATAAACGCGATTTGAAAACGACGCAGCCTTCTTTTATAACCATATAGAGACGTGACTCTATGACCGAATATTGTGACTCTATGACCGAATAGTGTGACTCTATGACCGAATAGTGTGACTCTATGACCGAATAGTGTGCTTCTATGACGGAATAGTGTGACACTACCATCGAATAGTGTGACTCTTTGGCGAAAAGTGTGACTCTATGACCGAATAGTGTGACTCTATGACAAAATAGTGTGACTCTATGACCGAATAGTGTGACTCTATGACGAATAGTGTGACTCTATGACCGAATAGTGTGACTCTTTGACTGAATAGTGTGACTCTACCATCCATTAGTGTGACTCTTTGACCGAATAGTGTGACTCTACCATCGAATAGTGTGACTCTATGACCGAATAGTGTGACTCTGCCATCGAATAGTGTGACTCTATGACCGAATAGTGTGACTCTACCATCGAATAATGTGACTCTACCATCGAATAGTGTTACTCTATGACCGAATAGTGTGACTCTACCATCGAATAATGTGACTCTACCATCGAATAGTGTGACTCTATGACCGAATAGTGTGACTCTATGACGGAATAGTGTGACTCTACCATCGAATAGTGTGACTCTATGACCGAATAGTGTGACTCTATGACGGAATAGTGTGACTCTACCATCGAATAGTGTGACTCTATGACCGAATAGTGTGACTCTACCATCGAATAATGTGACTCTAACATCGAATAGTGTTACTCTATGACCGAATAGTGTGACTCTACAATCGAATAATGTGACTCTACCATCGTATAGTGTGACTCTATGACCGAATAGTGTGACCCTGCACTAGAATATGGAACAGTGTAATTTTGTACAGATTCGACATTTTTTGCATTTATTTGTTGTCCCTTTTTAAAAGGGATCCAAAATTTTCAACGATTTTGAAATTACAATGCGGCGATTGAATGTAATTTGATCTAAATAAGCAGACTATTCTTTACTTAACGCTAATGTGTTTAACTTTAAACTACTCCAGTATTATAAGCTACTTATTATAAAAAATAGTATTTGGTTACAACGTGTAATAAAATAAACATTATGATGTTTAATCTTAAAATAAAAATTTTACGTAGCATTATATAATTGCGTTCATGTTTTCTTTTTAAATTGTAGCGTTTTAGTTTAAAATTGCCTCCCTTGTTTTATTTATAAATAGCGAATTTGGAGGTAACTCATTGCCCTATCGAACGCGAGATTTAATCATCTGCATTTGTACCCAAATTTACATTTTTAAATCACAAGGCATGTGTGTACAAGTCCCTCATATTTACTGCTTTTAACAGTACATTTATTTTCTACACTAGCAAATGGGATTATCGTTTGTTTATGTACATTTTACTACATGCTACTGTAAAAAACGGTTCAACATTTTGGTCTCCTTTTAAATGATGTTACGTCTGTATCCATGTTTGCCTGTGGTTTTATAGCTTGGGATTTGTAAGTTTCTGAAGAGTTTGGAGTTGTTGGTGAGTCAGTGTTTATTTTACTGCTTGAGTTTTTGTGTAGTTGCATGCTGTTGTTTATCGGGGTTGTTACTGTTGTCATTTTTGAATTGATCGATTCGTTTGCTGGTGTAGCTTTCTAATGATAGCTAACTACTGCTGTGACTTCGTGTGATAGTGTTGTCGGGAATTCCTGCTGTGGTGTGTCTAGTTGGCAATGGTTCATCCAGTGTTGAGGGGAAGAACAGAACTGACACGCTTGTCTTCTCCTGGCGATTACGATTACGATAATTAGTGTTTTGTATTTGTAGTTTATGTTTAGGTTGTGTGGGATGGTCTAGGAATTGTCCATTTTTTTGTTGTTGTGGCTGATTGATTGGTGGTTTTTAATATTTTCGCAAGTGCTTGCGTTGCTTTATGCACTAACTTACACTCTAAATAAATGTGTTTCTCAGTTTCCAGTATGTTTTGTTTACATGTTTGACATGTTATTTTGATATTTTGATTTGACTTTTTATTTCGTGAAACTGGTGTTGTGTTAAAGATCAGTCTGCATGCTATATCCCATTGTTGTGTTGTAATGCGTTTATTGTACAGGTTTCTAAATTTATCTTTAATGTCTATTATATTGTGTGGATAAATATTATGTAAGTATGGGTAAACATTGTGTAAGCATGGGTTAACATTGTGTAAGTATTGGTAAACATTGTGTAAGTATTTGGTAAACATTGTGTTAGCATGGGTAAACAATGTATAAGTATTGGTAAACATTGTTCAAGTATTGGTAAACATTGTGTAAGCATGGGTAAACATTGTGTAAGCATGGGTGAACATTGTGTAAGCATTGGTAAACATTGTTTAAATATGGGTAAACATTGTGTAAGCATGGGTGAACATTATGTAAACATTAGTAATCATTGCGACCATAACATTGTAACGCACCCTGTACCTCACAATACTGTTCTAAATATAGCACTGATGCCTTTGATAATTAAGTTCTACCTGATTGGACAATACATCAGAAAGGGAACTGTGGGAAAACATTCCTGTTAATTATAAGATTGTTTATAAATGAATATTTTAAATACATTAAATCTAAACAAGGGATATAACCATGATCGTTCATCCCATATATTTGTTTGGATAGCTTCCCTTGGTAATCTTTGGAAGATAATTTTCATGCAACCTTTAAAATGAATCATTCTCTTAACAATTGTATTGATAATCTAACAAATATCTATTTACCTAAAGAAAAACATTATAACAAGATTTTACTTGTTTTAAAGCAGTTTTTTGTTGTGTCAACACCACCATACGAAATGTGCGGGTTAATTTGTATAGGAATTTATATGGGTGTATGTGCTTGTGGGCTCGTGTCTGTAATCGGTGTGTGTGTGTGTGTGTGTGCATGTATGTGTGTGTACTTGTTTGTGAGTGTGCATTGGATTTCGTGTATCGGTGTAAGTGTGGATCGGTGTGTGTGTCTGTGTGTGTGTGTATGCATGCATATGTGTGTGCTTGTATGTGTGTGTGAATTGGATTTCGTGTATCGGTGTAAGTGTGGATCGGTTAGTGTGTGTGTGTGTTTGTGTGTATGCTTGTGTGTGTGTGTGTTTGATTATTTGTGTGGTAAATTAGAGATAATTAGTAAATTATTGGTGAATTTATAATAAAGAAATAATAAGATAACCTAGTTTTTAATAGTTAACAGAGTTTTGCAATCAAGTGGAGTTTACCAGTACTAGCTTTGTGAAATGTACACACTATCTTTGTAAATGTGACCAACTAGGTGTGTAGAAGTGACACACTGGCTTTCTAAAAGTTTACCCAGTATCTTTGTAGAAGCGACTCCTTTAAGTTTTTAAAAGGGAGGTAATACGGACAGTTTTGGGGAACCAATTGTTTTGTAAACGTGACTCACAAATTCTGTAAAAGTGACCCTTTAAGTTTTTAAAAGTAATTTACTATCTTTTCTTTTGTGACCCACTGGCATTATAGAAGTGACCCACCAGTTCTGTAAAAGTGACCCGTCATATCCCCAGAATTGGTCCGACCAACGAACGCTAACTCTGGGTTTCTATAAGTTTCCACCTCATTGCGGGATCATTTGATAGCTCGTTGCTCGTGCACATTTCATGCAGTGCTCACCCGCTCAGTTCGTGCACTCACGCGTTGGATGACGTGACTTTAATGTAAAAAAAAACGCGATTTGAAAACGACGTAGCCTTCTTCTTCTACAACCAAACAGAGACGTGAATAGTGTGACTCTATCATTGAACAGATCGTGAATCTACCATCGAATAGAGGCTGACTCTACGTCGTAATCGAGACGTAATTCTACGACCGGAGAGAGTATGGTGACTTTTCGACCTCCCCCTCCCCTCCGTCACACATCGTCACAAAAAGCTAGAATCCCCTAAAATGACGTCAGACTTCAGTCTACAACCCCCCCCCCCCCACCCCCCCTGCACCCTCAAAATTGTGATTCCATTTATTTAAACATTTTTTTTTTCTAAAATATTGACTCTGCTTGGTTAACTCACAATATTTTCATCCATTTTTTTTACACTTTAATAAAAAGAGTTTTGTACAACTAGAAGTGACGTCTACAATTCAATTTCTAACATAACTTTTTTTAACATGCTAAAGTGCGAATTCACTATATCCGACCACCTCCCTCTCATCACACATCGTCACAAAAAATTACGAGTTTTTGCAGGTGAGGGATTGATTTTGTAGCATAATGTTGCTGTATCTTGTTGTAGTGTGTACTGTGACTTCGTGTGATAGTGTTGTCGGTAATTCCTGTTGTGGTGTGTCTAGCTGGCAATGGTTCGTCCAGTGTTGAGGGGAGGAACAGGGCTGATATGCTTTTTTTCTCCTGGCGATTGCAATTAGGTGTTTAGTTTTAGTTTTAAAAAGGATAGGCACCACGGATAAAATTTTTTTTTTTATTTAACACATTTCTGGTTGTTTAATAAGTTCATATAATTATAGTTGTTAAACTATAGACAAAAATAATATATAGCCGTCAATAGCAGTACTGGTTGCCATGGAAACCGCGAAAAGGTGTGAAAACTAACACCTTTTCAAATCGCTAAGGCTTTGTTCCCATAAGAGATTTTAAAAAGCGGATGAAAGATTTAGATTTCTCACACCAAACTATACATTTCTACGTTTACTCATTGCGATGGCTTGTACTCAATTTTTAATAGAAATTTTTACGTAAATTTATGTGCAAAAATTAGGGGGTGGTGTTACATAAATATCAATATTTCCTAAAGTATTGTAGTAAACTTAATGTACAAACGTAGTTTTGTAGATGGTATAATGCTGAATGCACGTGGAATATTTTATTCTTGTATGACAAAGGGTTCCAAAGCCTTAGCGATTTGAATGTTGAATTTTGAGTAAAAATGCAAAGTTGAGAAAACGTGAAAAGAAGAGCGGGAAAAGGCACGGTGCGTTTTCTCTTATAGAAAACAGAAAAAAACGTCTTGTTATATGTGGAAGAACCATTTGTCTAATAAAATACGCTTTGATTTATGTTGTAAGTTTTAGACAGATTTTTTCTATGTAAGCAGAAAATATGTATACAACAGGTAATGAATGTATGACTATTAAGTATTACACATCCTATCAATCGAGCGGTATTCTCAGAACAGCTATCATCCAACCAGATCAAGTGTTGTTTGTTAGCCGGTCTTCTCACTTCAATACAATGTCTTTCTCCACTCAAATTGTAGCTTACACAAGTTTATTGCCTTATGATAATAGCCTACAACACTACACTGGGTACAACGCTTGAGGCTAGACACGCCCCTCCACCCCACCCCTCCGCTGGATAGTGCGTGAGGAACCGATGAGCCATAGATTACCAATGTTCATTCAACCGTGAATAACACATCTGTGTAGATTGGGTCAAGTACAGGCCCTAAGTGAATGCTTCTCTGCTATCCTATCTAGTATTTACATTCGTTGCTAGCAAACCCTATACGGTGAGATGGGCATACACATTAACACATGTGTCGTATACAGTCCGGTGTAAAGCCTGATGAACGCGTTCAAGCCTATCACAGCATGCCGTAACAAGATTATAAACCGGCCGTTGGTTGAATTGTGAGAAGGGAATGAGGGGGGTAAAGGGGATGGACAGCACATTCTTCATCAAACTGATAGTCATGTCCATGACGAATTGTTTCAGCTTAGTATAAAGCGTTCGAAACAGTGTTTGATATTCTTTCAGTGATAATCAACAGTACATTTCTAGGCAAAGTTTCAATTATTAAACTTAATGTTGTTGTATACCTTTAAAACAACAAAAAGAAGAGTATATGCAAATAAAGTAAACAAACTAAGACAGGCGATTGTTTTGTTTATCTAGAAACAAGATGGCTGCCTAGCACACGTGGCTAGTTGCAACCAATCGTGAATTATTTTTATTTTAAGTACTATAATATGATTGGTCAAGCGTATCAATGAATCTCTTCCCATTCATAATTTTTACGCGCATGCCCTTATATGGAGTTTGATATAAAATTTTACTTTGTAGAAAACAACTTCTATCCCACTTATTTTTAGAACAAAAGAAAAGGTCACTACATCAGCGGGTACACGAGTGCTTGGCCCTTAGATTGCTGTAAAGTTTATGGTGCCTCGCGGGCAATAAATGATGTAATACCCGCTCGAAGATAGCCGCTGTCCGCGTAGTAGTGTGAAAACTTACCGGGGGGTACCATGTTTCACATCGCAATAAACGGATAACCGTAAGCTGTAGAAGTCCGAAATGTTCGGGTTAGGTAGATAAAAGGTATTAGTACCGAATTAAGAAATAAAAATTTTGGGGAGCAAAATTATAATTTTATCAAAAACATGGGTATCTTGTTGATTGTAGGAAAAAATGTCACAGGAAAAAAAAACACAGGAAAAAAAAACACAGAAAAAAGTCACAGGAAAAAAAGTCACAGGAAAAAAAGTCACAGGAAAAAAAGTCACAAATATATATTTGCATGATATTTGTCAATACTTTTATGTATTAAATATTTAGAGAGTGTAAATTAACTTAGGATTAATTAAATGTTATGTAATGTGTGTAGGCTGTATACGCATAGGAATTTTTATAATTCATCTAAAAATATTTATTATGAAGTATGTAGATTGTAATTATTTTAAACTTAAGATTAGTAGCATTTAATAGAATGCTCCAAAGTCCACGTTTTTCATCGTGTTTTTTTTTTTTAAATACCAATATTAAATTACCGTGAAATGGTAAGTTCGTCTGACTTGCTGCCCTCAACTCATGGCAACAATAGTTATGTTTAGTTCAACCACCTTTACTGCCCACATTTATCACGCTCATTACATAACAAAACTTAGGATCAAAACAGAAAGCCGACAAGGTTCAAAGGCTGTCATTGACGCATAACGTCAACAACACAAAATATGTTCGGACAATGCCTACTGAGGAGAGGCCGACCAGAGAATAGCCTACGGCAAAATGTGACTAAATTTCTTTTATAATTAACTTTTCTACCGCGTATCTAACTAAATACGTAACAAAAGTTGAGATTGTTGTGTTAATTATCTTAGAGTATTTTTACTTACAATTGTTATAAATCATAATGCTTTTAACGTCTATAAATAATTTACGCTATAAAAAAATACAACCCACAACAATAAACATACAAAATTTTACAATTCTTAACAAATTAATAAAAAAATTTCTAAAAAGATTTTTGTGACTTTTTTTCTGTGACTTTTTTTCCGATAAAATTTTACCACTGTGACTTTTTTTCTGTGACTTTTTTTCCTAGCAAAAACTGTGACTTTTTTTCTGTGTTTTTTTTTTCCTGTGACTTTTTTTCCGTTTACCATCTTGTTCCCTTGGTTAAGTTTTTCTGTCCCTTTTTAAAAGGGATCCAAAATTTTAAAATGTGTACATTTCGAGGGGTGTTGTTTTTAGATCTAATTGGATTAAAATGATCAAACTATTCTTTAGGTAAAGCTATTGTGTTTGATTTTAAACTACTTCAGCATTTAAAGCTAATTTTTATCAAAATACAGTAATTGATTTAAAAATGCTAAAGGAAATTAGAAATAAAGTAAAGAACAATACGTATAGTTTAAATATATAAATGTTAAGTCGTGTTAAAAAAAATGTGTTAATGTTTCTTTAATTATATTTATTTAATTAAAAATTTTCTCCCTTGTTTCATTTTAAAATACCGAATGGGGGGTAACTTATTGCCCTAATAATGGCGAGGTTAAAATAATCATCACATTCAAACCCAATTTACCTTTGCGAAATCACTTTGAAGGAATGTGTTCACAAGTCCCTCATATTTTCTGCTTTTAACATTCATTTATTTTCCACATCAGCAGAAGGGATTATCGTTTGTCACTTTCTCGTATATACAAAGTATAGAGAAAGTCTTGTAATCGTGCACCTCACTGATACGGAAAAACAAAATTTTGCAATCTTTTCCGTATGTCTGTGTGTATGTGTGTGTGTGTGTGTCAGTGTGTGTCTGTGTGTCTGTAAACACGATAACTTGAGTACCGTTACAGCTAGGTTGATGAAATTTCATATAAAAGTATTTTATCAAAAATCGTAGATCCGTATCAACTTTTAACCGATTCACAATAACCGGAAGTGGTACTTTTTTTGCTTTGAATTTTTCAAAAGCCTATAACTTGAGTACTATTTCAGATAGATAAATGGAATTTCACATGTATGTAAGAGATCTAATTTTCTACCTTCTTTTAAATATTGAGTAATTTCCGTTCACCGGAAGTACTAATTTACGCTATTTTCGATTTCTCACAAAACAAATGTAAATTTATAAAGTACTAATAATATCCTGCACTATTATGCACATTTTATTTGGCGTTCACTGGTGTGCAATTATTTGTTCTACGAGATTTTATTCTATTTCAAAAAGTTTAAGTATTTAAAATGGATTAAAATTGATGTCTATATCCCGAGTTCCCCTGTTTTTTTATATAAGAATATTCGAGAAAGTTTAGGGGAGATCGCTCCCGGTTTATACATTTACATTATACTACATGCTATTGTTCAAGACGATTGCCTTAACAAACATTATACTACATGCTATTGTTAAAGACGATTTAACATAGTGGTCTCCTTTTAAATGGTGTTACGTCTGTATCCATGTTAGCCTGTGGTTTGATAGCTTGGGATTTGTAGGTTTCTGAAGAGTTGGGAGTTGCCTTTCTTGCTTCCGACAAATTGCTTGTATTTGCTTTGACTACAGGTGTTGCTGAGTTAATGTTAATTTCGTTTTCTGATAGTCGCATGTTGTTGTTTATCGGGGTTGTTACTGTTATTATTTCTGAATTGATGATCCTTTTGCTGGTGTGGCATTCTGTTGGTGGCGTACTGCTGCTGTATCTTGTTGTAGAGTGTACTGTGACTTCGTGTGATGATGTTGTCGGTAATTCCTGCTGTGGTGTGTCTAATTGGCAATGGTTCGTCCAGTGTTGAGGGGAAGAACAGAGCTGATACGCAGGTTTTCTCTAGGCCAGGGGTCGGCAACCTCTTGAGGCGAAAGAGCCAAAAGTTACAATTTACAATTTAAAGAGCCACTAACATTTTCATGTCAATAGTATATTTGTTTAGTATATATATATATATATAATCCTAAATAAATATTATGCTATATATATATATATATATATATATATATATATATATATATATATATATATATATATATAAATAAATATATATATATATATATATATATATATATATATATATATATATATATATATATATATATATATATATATATATATATATATAAAATTTAAAATAAATAGCTTTGAATATTTGAGATACTCTCATTTGAATTTGTGTTGAGAGGATCTACTATGTAAGTCAGCGTACTTGCATTTGTTTTGTACAGCTCAAATCTCTCAGTGCAAAACTACTTTCATTTTGTTTATGTTAATGCTGAAGTGATTGAATAGAAGCATTGGTTTCATAACGATATTTTTTCATATTTTTAGTAATTAAGTAATTACCGCTTGTTACGTATTCAACAAAAAAATATTTTTTTCTCGAAACAAACTATCTTTTCAATCAAGACACAGGCTAGATTTTCGTTTTAGTTTTACACTTAGCTGGTTTAGTTTCTTTGTGAACTTGAATATTTCAATTCGGAATGGACAATGTAATAGGAAGTACACTGAGATAGGGAGTAACTAAATATTCTAATATAATAGTGAATGTTTTTTGTTTAAATCTATTGTTATACCTTTTATTACCGAGTGTTGCAGACTAATATTTTTATGAGTTTTGGAAATAAAATAAAAAAATTATTAATATTTGTGCATGGAGCTGAAGAGCCGCAACTGGACATCAAAAGGGCCGCATGCGGCTCGCGAGCCGAAGGATGCCGACCCCTGCTCTAAGCGATTGCGATTAGGATGTTTGGTTTTTTAGTTGTCATTTTTTCTGTCCCTTTTAAAAAGGGATCCAAAATTACTAACTTGTTTAATTTTTTGTTGAATGTGAATTTAAAAGTGAAATTGGATAAAAATGAGCAAATTATTATTTGCGTAAAGCTAATGTGTTAGACTTTGATCTACTTCAGTATTTCATGCTAATATTTAACAAAATACAGTATTTGATTACAAATACTAATAAAGTAAACAAAAGTACGTAAAATCTAAATATGTAGATCTTAAGTTGCCTTTTGAAAAATTGCGATTGTTTTTTTTTTAATTGTAAATATTTGGTAAAAATTGTCCCCCCTTTTCAATTTTAAAATACAAAATGGGAGGTAACGTATTGCCCTGATAAACGGGAGATCAAATCATCTGCATTTATACCCAATTTACCTTTGCGAAGTCACTTTCAAGGAATGTATCCACAAGTCCCTCATATTTATTGCTTTTACAGTTAATTTATTGTCCACATCAGCAGATGGGACTATCGTTTGTTTATTTACATTATACTACATGCTATTGTTTGTTTATTTACATTATACTACATGCTGGTTTTAACAACATTACCCAAATCATCAACAGAAATGGTTAAATAATCTTGAATATATTTAACAGCTTCTTTGCATGCTAGTCTGTAGCAACTTACAATGGAGGTAGGGTTAATTTTACTATTTTTAACAATTCAGCAGCAATAATCACTACACGAGTAGTTCCATCACAAACTTCTTGATCTTGCAGATCTGCAAGTTCAACAAGAACCTTAGCAGCAGGGTTCTCAACTTCAAGTAGTTTTAGAATAGTGGCACCATCATTGGTAATAGTACCATCACCTACATCATCAACCAACATTTTATCTAGTAGTTTTAGAATAGTGGCACCATCATTGGTAATAGTAACATCAGCTACATCATCAACCAACATTTTATCTAGTCCAACTGGACCCAAGCTTCTTTTAATAATATTCGAAATAGACATGGCAGCCAAAACATTTTGAGTTCGGACTGATTGTCTTGAGTTCTGTTTCCCCCAAATTTAACGCTGTTTTTATGTTCGCCATGTTAGTTACAGAAATCACGATATCACAAAAAACGACCGTTTTTAAAAAAAATAATAATTTATTTACATTAAAATATTAAAACAAATTACCCAGATTTGATCCCATCAGAATCCTCTACATTAACGACCTTCAATGTATGAGGACATGTCTATTTCATCTGGCGGCTCTGTGATATTGACCTCAAATCGTTCTTGTACTTTATTTAATATCTTAGCATCATTTTCATCAGAAACAAATGTAATAACTAGCCCCTTATTCCAAAGCGACCAGCCCTGGCTACCCTGTGAAGATAAGTATCAGAGTTTTCAGGCTTATCATAGTTGAAAACAATGTTGACTCTTTCAATATCCATGCCTCTTCCAAACAAATAAGTTGCAGCTAAGATCCTTTTCTGGAAATCTTCAAATGATTTGTAGCGGGAAATCTTTTTTACTGTGTCAAGGCTCGATGTATAGCTATTGCTGGAAAATTCTGTTCTTGCAGAAGTTGGGCTAAGGCCATGCAGCGTTCGATGCTCTTGACAAAAAATTATGACCTGATTAAACTCCAACACATCAAGACGTTCAAAAAGTTTTCTGTTTTTCTCATTGTCTTTTAACTTGGCATAGTGTTGTTGCAAACCATGTAGTGTTAGCTTTCAGTCATCATCAACATATACTTCCATGGGATCTTGCATGAACTTCTTGCAAACTGGGCGGATATCCTTGCTTAATGTGGCACTGAACATCACTTGCTTCTCATGGGGTGTCATGCGGAATATTTCTTGAACGTCTCTGCGAATACCAATGTCTGCAAGCATCTTGTCACACTCATCAAGAATGAAGTTCTTGATATTTTTTAGAACCAAGACTTTAGAGCGAGTTAGGGCAAGAATACGACCAGGTGTTATATCTACATTGTGAGGGCAATTCTTTTTTAGAACCTCTTCATCTTTCTTAATATTCATACAACCAAAGAATACTACAATCTTTACATTAGTGTTGTACATGCTGAACCTTGCCTATTCTTTACTGATCTGAAAAGCAAGCTCTCTCGTGTGTGCCAGCACTAAAACTGAAACCTGTCTATCAACAGGCTCTAGCTGCTGCAGTGTTGCAAGTACAAACACAGCAGTTTTACCAATGCCAGATTTGGCCTGACACAAGACATCCATAGATAAGATCGCCTGTGGTATGCACTCATGTTGCAGTCCGGAAGGATGCTCAAATCCATAATCAACTCTGGCTCTCAGTAATTCAGGTTTCAAAAGAAAATCCCTAAATCCTGAGCTGTGAATTGAAACATAAGTTCATTTAACATATTTCTTAAAGGGGACCATCGCCACCTGCTGCATCTACAGTTGGTTCATTTTTTTCATCATCATAATCAAGGATTAAACTATAATCCGCCATTTTAAATTTAAATGATCCACCTCGGGGATGAAAGCGTCTTCTTAAGTCAAAAAAAAAAAAAAAAAAAAAAAAAAAAAAATTAAGCTGTAATTTTGTTGGAAGTTTGATCAGGAGTTAAACGACAGAAGGGTTACTTCCGAGTTAGACATTACTTTAGCAGTAACACTGTTGTGCACTAGAACAGGGGTCGGCAACCTGCGGCTCTTTTGATGTCAAGATGCGGCTCTTTAGCTCCATGCACAAATATTAATAATTATTTTAACTTATTTTTAAAACTCATAAAAATATTAGTCTGCAATAAAAGATTTAGATCTAATAACAATGTAAAGTTTCTAATTTCGAGCAGAGCTTGCTTTAATATGTTTTGTGCGAAACATGTGTATATTTTTATATGAATAAATATTATTTCATATTTTAAGCTATTTATTTTAAATGTATATATATATATATATATATATATATATATATATATATATATATATATATATATATATATATATATATAATATCATAATATTGAAATAAAAATGTTTGTGGCTGTTTAAAGACTGTGAAATGTGGTAATTTGTAACTTTTGGCTCTTCCGTCCCAAAAGGTTGCCGACCCCTGCACTAGAATATGGAACATTGTAATTTTGAACAGATTCGACATTTTTTTTGCATTTATTTGTTGTCCCTTTTTTAAAAGGGATCCAAAATATTTATGTTGATTAACTTACAATAGCAATACAGTTGAATGTAATTTGATCATATTTACCAGACTATTGTTTACTTATCGCTAATGTGTTTTTACTTTAAACTACTCCAGTATTATAAGCTACTTATTATAAAAAATAGTATTTGGTTACAACATGTATTAAAATGAAGGTTATGATGTTTAGTCTGAAATAAAAATTTTACGTAGCATTATATAATTGCGTTCATGTTTTTTTTTTTTAAATTGTAGCGCTTTAGTCTAAAATTGTCTCCCTTGTTTTATTTATAAATAGCGAATTTGGAGGTAACTCATTGCCCTATTGAACGCGAGATTAAATCAACTGCATTTGTACCCAAATTTACATTTCCGAAATCACAAGGCATGTGTGTACAAGTCCCTCATATTTACTGCTTTTAACAGTTCATTTATTTGATACACTAGCAAATGGGATTATCGTTTGTTTATGTACATTTTACTACATGCTATTGTTAAAGACAATTGAACATTGTGGTCACCTTTTAAATGGTGTTATATCTGTATCCATGTTTGCCTGTGGTTTTTGAGCTTGGGATTTGTAAGTTTCTGAAGAGTTGGGATTGCTGATTCAGTGTTTATTTTACTGCTGGCGTTTTCTACTAGTTGCATGTTGTTGTTTATCGGGGTTGTTACTGTTGTTGTTTCTGAATTGATGATCCGTTTGCTGGTGTGGGATTCTGTTGGTGGCGTACTGCTGCTGTAACTTGTTGTAGAGGGTACTGTGACTTCGTGTGATAGTGTTGTCGGTAATTCCTGCTGTGGTGTGTCTAGTTGGCAATGGTTCGTCCAGTGTTGAGGGGAAGAACAGAGCTGACACGCTTGTCTTCTCCTGGCGATTACGATTACGATATTTAGTGTTTTGTATGTGTAGTTTATTTTAATGTTGTGTGGGACGGTTAAGAGTTTGTCGATTTTTGTTGTTGTTGTGGCTGTTTGTTCGGTGGTTTTTAATATTTTCGCAAGTGTTTGCGTTGCTTTATGTACTAACTCACACTCTAAATAAATGTTTCTCTGTTTCCAGTATGTTTTGTTTACATGCTTGACATGTTATTTTGACATTTTGATTTGACTTTGTATTTCGCGAAACTGGTGTTGTGTTAAAGACCAGTCTGTATGCTATTACCCATTCTATTAATGTAATGCATTTATTGTGCAGGTTTCTAAATTTATCTTTAATTTCTATTATATTGTGTGGATAAACATTATGTAAGTATGGGTTAACATTGTGTAGCATTTGGTAAACATTTTGTTAGCATTTGGTAAACATTGTTTAAGTATGGGTAAACATTGTGTAAACATTTATTAAACATTGTGTTAGTATTTGGTAAACATTGTGTTAGCATTTGGTCAACTGTAAACATTGTGTCTATGATTGCGTTAGGCCTAATTATTTTTTAATTGTAGCTTAACTTATTGCCCTGGCAAACGCGAGATTATATCATCCACATTTTGTAAAATCACTTTCAAGGCGCATGTGTATAAGTCCCTTATATTTTCTGCTTTTAACAGTTCATTTATTTTCCACATTAGCAGATGGGATTATTGTGCGTTTATTTACATTGCGTTACATACAATTGTTAAGACGATTTAACATTGTGGTCTTGGGTTTCAGAAATAAAAGTTATTCAACGTGTAATAGATGGATTAGAGAGACCTCGGTTATCTATACGGGAAAATCTTCATCAACACACCCGCACAATCGCGCGAAATCATATGCACGAGCGCACGCACGCATGCACGCACCCACACACTCACGCACACACGCACATCATATAGAATGTCTGAAATGGCTCGTCTAAGTAAAAACGGAAGCGAGAAGAATAAACTTTCCAACCCCTCCCACCCAGAATAATTCTCAATATTAAACTTTCACTATTAGTTCAATGTCCTAAAAATAGTTGAGGTGCAGACAAATTAGAAAATATCAATTTAGCTTTGGATTATAGGTAGCTCACAGAAAATAGTTACTGGTATAAAATCTTAACGAAACAAAGTAGCAGAAACACTATGGGTAGTGAAGTGCCCCCTTTTTTCTTGTTTTGTTTGCTGTGATGTTGATGAATGTAATTATACTGGAGGTTTGATCTGGGGGTAAACGACAGAAGGGTTACTGCCAAGTTAGACATTACTTTGTGAGTAAAATTGTTGGGGAGGCACAAGAATATGGAACAGTGTAATGTGGTACAGAACCTACTTTTTTGCATCTGTTTATTGTCCCTTTTTATCAGGGATCCAAAATTTGACTTGATAGAAAAAGTTGCGGGCAGTGCATAAAAGTAATTTGATCAAAATGACCAGACTATTCTTTACGTAAAGCTAAAGTGTTTGACTTTAAACCACATTAATATTTTAAGCTACTTATTTTTAAAATTAGTATATGGTTAGATTAGGTAATAAAGTAAACAACATTATGTTTAGTTTGAAAATAAATATATTAATTTGCGTTATTTAATTGCGTTCATTGCGGTTTTTTTTAAATTTGTAGTTTTTTAATCTAAAATTGTCTCCCTTGTTCTATTTATGAATTGCGAATTTGGAGGTAACTCATTGCCCTATCAATCGCGAGATTAAATCATCTGCATTTGTACCCAAATTTACATTTCCGGAACCACAAGGCATGTGTGTACAAGTCCCTCATATTTACTGCTTTTAACAGTACATTTATTTTCTACACTAGCAAATGGGATTATCGTTTGTTTATGTACATTTTACTACATGCTACTGTTAAAAACGGTTCAACATTTTGGTCTCCTTTTAAATGGTGTTACGTCTATATCAGGGGTCGGCAACCTGCGGCTCGCGAGCCGCATGCGGCACTTTTGATATCAAGATGCGGCTCTCCAGCTCCTTGAACAAATACTAATAATCTTAATAAAAAAAATATATTTGAAATAAAAAAAAATGTTGGTGGCTCTTTAAAACCAGGGAAATTTTGAAAATTGTAACTTTTGGCTCTTCCGCTTCAAAAGGTTGCCGAACCCTGGTCTATATCCATGTTTGCCTGTGGTTTTAGAGCTTGGGATTTGTCAGTTTCTGAAGAGTTGGGAGGTGTTTCTGAGTCAGTGTTTATTTTACTGCTGCCGTTTTCTACTAGTTGCATGTGGTAGTTTTACCTCAGTATTTTCAGCTATTGTTAATCAAAATTTAGTATCTGATTAAAATATTAATAAAACAAATATTAGTACGTATTGTGTAAATACATAGATCTTAAGTTGCGTTTAAAAAAATTTCGCTAATGTTTTATTATATTGTAGCTATTTGTTTAAACATTGTCTCCCCAGTTTTATTTTAAAATAACCAATGGGAGGTAACTTATTACCTTAACAAACGCGAGATTAAATCATCTGCATTACTATCCAAATTTACATTTTGAAATCACTAACAAGTTATGTGTGTACAAGTCCCTCATATTTTCTGCTTTTAAAAGTTCATTTATTTTCCACAACAGCATTTGAGATTATATTAGTTTAATTACATTATACTACATGCTATTGTTAAAGACGATTTAACACACAGGTCTCCTTTTAAATGGTGTTATGTCTGTATCCATGTTTGCCTGTGGTTTTAAAGCTTGGGATTTGTAAGTTTCTGAAGAGTTGGTAGTTGCCTTTCTTGCTTCTGACAAATTGTTTGTTTTTGCTTTGACTACATGTGTTGCTGACTCAATGTTTATTTCGTTTTCTACTAGTTGCGTGTTGTTGTTTATCGGGGTTTTTACTGTTGTCGTTTCTGAATTGATGATCCGTTTGCTGGTGCGTGATTCTGTTGGTAGCGTACTGCTGCTGTAACTTGTTGTAGAGGGTACTGTGACTTCGTGTGATGATGTTGTCGGTAATTCCTGCTGTGGTGTGTCTAGTTGGCAATGGTTCGTCCAGTGTTGAGGGGAAGAACAGAGCTGATACGCTTGTTTTCTGCTGGCGATTACGATTACGATATTTAGTGTTTTGTATTTGTAGTTTATTTTTATATTGTGTGGAACGGTTGAGGGTTTGTCCATTTTTTTTGTTGTTGTTTCTTTTTGATTGGTGGTTTTTAAATTTCTCGCAAGTGTTTGCGTTGCGTTATGTACTAACTCACACTCTAAATAAATGTGTTTCTCAGTTTCCAGTATGTTTTGTTTACATGTTTGACATGTTAATTTGACATTTTGATTTGACTTTGTATTTCGTGAAACTGGTGTTGTGTTAAAGACCAGTCTGTATGCTATTACCCATTCTATTGGTGTAATGCATTTATTGTGCAGGTTTCTAAATTAATCTTTATTGTCTATTATATTGTGTGGATACATATTTTGTAAGTGTGGGTAAACATTGTGTAAACATTTATTAAACATTGTGTTAGTATTTGGTAAACATTGTGTTAGCATTTGGTAAACATTGTGTCTATGATTGCGTTAGGCCGAATGTGTTTTTAAATTGTAGCTTAACTTATTGCCCTGGCAAACGCGAGATTATATCATCCACATTTTGCAAAATCACTTTCAAAGCATATGTGTATAAGTCCCTTATATTTTCTGCTTTTAACAGTTCATTTATTTACATTGCGTTACATGCAATTGTTAAGACGATTTAACATTGTGGTCTTGGGTTTCAGAAATAAAAGTTATTCAACGTGTAATAGATGGATTAGAGAGACCTCGGTTATCTATACGGGAAAATCTTCATCAACACACCCGCACAATCGCGCGAAATCAGATACACGAGCGCACGCATGCACGGACACACACACTCACGCACACACGCACGTCGAATAGAATGTCTGAAATCGCTCGTCAAAGTGAAACCGGTAGCGAGAAGAATAAACTTTCCTTCCCTCCCAGAATAATTCTCAATATTAAACTTTCACTATTAGTTCAATGCCCTAAAAATAGATGAGGTGCAGACAAATTAGAAAATATCAATTTAGCCTTGGGTTATTGGTAGCTCACAGAAAATAGTAACTGGTATAACATCTTAACGAAACAAAGTAGCAGAAACACTATGGGTGGTGAAGTGCCCCCTTTTTTCTTGTTTTGTTTGCTGTGATGTTGATGAATGTAATTATACTGGAGGTTTGATCTGGGGGTAAACGACAGAACGGTTGCTGCCAAGTTAGACATTACTTTGGGAGTAACATTTGTTGGGGAGGCACAAGAATATGGAACAGTGTAATGTGGTACAGAACCTACTTTTTTGCATCTGTTTATTGTCCCTTTTTATCAGGGATCCAAAATTTGACTTATCGAGTGTGGTAGCCACACATGCTTTATAAGTAATTTGATCATAATGACCAGACTATTCTTTACGTAAAGCTAAAGTGTTTAACTTTAAACGACTTCAATTTTTTAAGGTACTTATTTTTAAAAATTAGTATATGGTTAGAGTAGGTAATAAAGTAAACAACATTATGTTTAGTTTGAAAATAAATATATTAAGTTGCGTTATTTAATTGCGTTCATGTTGTTTTTTTAAATTTGTAGCATTTTAATCTAAAATTGTCTCCCTTGTTCTATTTGTAAATAGCGAATTGGAGGTAACTCATTGCCCTATTAAACGCGAGATTTAATCATCTGTATTTGTACCCAAATTTACATTTCCGAAATCACTTACAAGGCATTTCTGTACAAGCAGTGGCGTCGATAGGTCGGGTATGACCCGGTGCGGGAACGAATGGTGTAAACCCCTCCCGAAAAAATCTATATATAGGACTATATATCTATATATATCTATATATATTTATCTATCTATCTATCTATCTATCTATCTATCTATCTATCTATCTATCTATCTATCTATCTATCTATCTATCTATCTATCTATCTATCTATCTATCTATCTATCTATCTATCTATCTATCTATCTATCTATCTATCTATCTATCTATCTATCTATCTATCTATCTATCTATCTATCTATCTATCTATCTATCTATCTATCTATCTATCTATCTATCTATCTATCTATCTATCTATCTATCTATCTATCTATCTATCTATCTATCTATCTATCTATCTATCTATCTATCTATCTATCTATCTATCTATCTATCTATCTATCTATCTATCTATCTATCTATCTATCTATCTATCTATCTATCTATCTATCTATCTATCTATCTATCTATCTATCTATCTATCTATCTATCTATCTATCTATCTATCTATCTATCTATCTATCTATCTATCTATCTATCTATCTATCTATCTATCTATCTATCTATCTATCTATCTATCTATCTATCTATCTATCTATCTATCTATCTATCTATCTATCTATCTATCTATCTATCTATCTATCTATCTATCTATCTATCTATCTATCTATCTATCTATCTATCTATCTATCTATCTATCTATCTATCTATCTATCTATCTATCTATCTATCTATCTATCTATCTATCTATCTATCTATCTATCTATCTATCTATCTATCTATCTATCTATCTATCTATCTATCTATCTATCTATCTATCTATCTATCTATCTATCTATCTATCTATCTATCTATCTATCTATCTATCTATCTATCTATCTATCTATCTATCTATCTATCTATCTATCTATCTATCTATCTATCTATCTATCTATCTATCTATCTATCTATCTATCTATCTATCTATCTATCTATCTATCTATCTATCTATCTATCTATCTATCTATCTATCTATCTATCTATCTATCTATCTATCTATCTATCTATCTATCTATCTATCTATCTATCTATCTATCTATCTATCTATCTATCTATCTATCTATCTATCTATCTATCTATCTATCTATCTATCTATCTATCTATCTATCTATCTATCTATCTATCTATCTATCTATCTATCTATCTATCTATCTATCTATCTATCTATCTATCTATCTATCTATCTATCTATCTATCTATCTATCTATCTATCTATCTATCTATCTATCTATCTATCTATCTATCTATCTATCTATCTATCTATCTATCTATCTATCTATCTATCTATCTATCTATCTATCTATCTATCTATCTATCTATCTATCTATCTATCTATCTATCTATCTATCTATCTATCTATCTATCTATCTATCTATCTATCTATCTATCTATCTATCTATCTATCTATCTATCTATCTATCTATCTATCTATCTATCTATCTATCTATCTATCTATCTATCTATCTATCTATCTATCTATCTATCTATCTATCTATCTATCTATCTATCTATCTATCTATCTATCTATCTATCTATCTATCTATCTATCTATCTATCTATCTATCTATCTATCTATCTATCTATCTATCTATCTATCTATCTATCTATCTATCTATCTATCTATCTATCTATCTATCTATCTATCTATCTATCTATCTATCTATCTATCTATCTATCTATCTATCTATCTATCTATCTATCTATCTATCTATCTATCTATCTATCTATCTATCTATCTATCTATCTATCTATCTATCTATCTATCTATCTATCTATCTATCTATCTATCTATCTATCTATCTATCTATCTATCTATCTATCTATCTATCTATCTATCTATCTATCTATCTATCTATCTATCTATCTATCTATCTATCTATCTATCTATCTATCTATCTATCTATCTATCTATCTATCTATCTATCTATCTATCTATCTATCTATCTATCTATCTATCTATCTATCTATCTATCTATCTATCTATCTATCTATCTATCTATCTATCTATCTATCTATCTATCTATCTATCTATCTATCTATCTATCTATCTATCTATCTATCTATCTATCTATCTATCTATCTATCTATCTATCTATCTCTATCTATCTATCTATCTATCTATCTATCTATCTATCTATCTATCTATCTATCTATCTATCTATCTATCTATCTATCTATCTATCTATCTATCTATCTATCTATCTATCTATCTATCTATCTATCTATCTATCTATCTATCTATCTATCTATCTATCTATCTATCTATCTATCTATCTCTATCTATCTATCTATCTATCTATCTATCTATCTATCTATCTATCTATCTATCTATCTATCTATCTATCTATCTATCTATCTATCTATCTATCTATCTATCTATCTATCTATCTATCTATCTATCTATCTATCTATCTATCTATCTATCTATCTATCTATCTATCTATCTATCTATCTATCTATCTATCTATCTATCTATCTATCTATCTATCTATCTATCTATCTATCTATCTATCTATCTATCTATCTATCTATCTATCTATCTATCTATCTATCTATCTATCTATCTATCTATCTATCTATCTATCTATCTATCTATCTATCTATCTATCTATCTATCTATCTATCTATCTATCTATCTATCTATCTATCTATCTATCTATCTATCTATCTATCTATCTATCTATCTATCTATCTATCTATCTATCTATCTATCTATCTATCTATTCTTATCTATCTATCTATCTATCTATCTATCTATCTATCTATCTATCTATCTATCATCTATCTATCTATCTATCTATCTATCTATCTATCTATCTATCTATCTATCTATCTATCTATCTATCTATCTATCTATCTATCTATCTATCTATCTATCTATCTATCTATCTATCTATCTATCTATCTATCTATCTATCTATCTATCTATCTATCTATCTATCTATCTATCTATCTATCTATCTATCTATCTATCTATCTATCTATCTATCTATCTATCTATCTATCCTATCTATCTATCTATCTCTATCTATCTATCTATCTATCTATCTATCTATCTATCTATCTATCTATCTATCTATCTATCTATCTATCTATCTATCTATTATCTATCTATCTATCTATCTATCTATCTATCTATCTATCTATCTATCTATCTATCTATCTATCTATCTATCTATCTATCTATCTATCTATCTATCTATCTATCTATCTATCTATCTATCTATCTATCTATCTATCTATCTATCTATCTATCTATCTATCTATCTATCTATCTATCTATCTATCTATCTATCTATCTATCTATCTATCTATCTATCTATCTATCTATCTATCTATCTATCTATCTATCTATCTATCTATCTATCTATCTATCTATCTATCTATCTATCTATCTATCTATCTATCTATCTATCTATCTATCTATCTATCTATCTATCTATCTATCTATCTATCTATCTATCTATCTATCTATCTATCTATCTATCTATCTATCTATCTATCTATCTATCTATCTATCTATCTATCTATCTATCTATCTATCTATCTATCTATCTATCTATCTATCTATCTATCTATCTATCTATCTATCTATCTATCTATCTATCTATCTATCTATCTATCTATCTATCTATCTATCTATCTATCTATCTATCTATCTATCTATCTATCTATCTATCTATCTATCTATCTATCTATCTATCTATCTATCTATTCTATCTATCTATCTATCTATCTATCTATCTATCTATCTATCTATCTATCTATCTATCTATCTATCTATCTATCTATCTATCTATCTATCTATCTATCTATCTATCTATCTATCTATCTATCTATCTATCTATCTATCTATCTATCTATCTATCTATCTATCTATCTATCTATCTATCTATCTATCTATCTATCTATCTATCTATCTATCTATCTATCTATCTATCTATCTATCTATCTATCTATCTATCTATCTATCTATCTATCTATCTATCTATCTATCTATCTATCTATCTATCTATCTATCTATCTATCTATCTACTATCTATCTATCTATCTATCTATCTATCTATCTATCTATCTATCTATCTATCTATCTATCTATCTATCTATCTATCTATCTATCTATCTATCTATCTATCTATCTATCTATCTATCTATCTATCTATCTATCTATCTATCTATCTATCTATCTATCTATCTATCTATCTATCTATCTATCTATCTATCTATCTATCTATCTATCTATCTATCTATCTATCTATCTATCTATCTATCTATCTATCTATCTATCTATCTATCTATCTATCTATCTATCTATCTATCTATCTATCTATCTATCTATCTATCTATCTATCTATCTATCTATCTATCTATCTATCTATCTATCTATCTATCTATCTATCTATCTATCTATCTATCTAATCTATCTATCTATCTATCTATCTATCTATCTCTATCTATCTATCTATCTATCTATCTATCTATCTATCTATCTATCTATCTATCTATCTATCTATCTATCTATCTATCTATCAATCTATCTATCTATCTATCTATCTATCTATCTATCTATCTATCTATCTATCTATCTATCTATCTATCTATCTATCTATCTATCTATCTATCTATCTATCTATCTATCTATCTATCTATCTATCTATCTATCTATCTATCTATCTATCTATCTATCTATCTATCTATCTATCTATCTATCTATCTATCTATCTATCTATCTATCTATCTATCTATCTATCTATCTATCTATCTATCTATCTATCTATCTATCTATCTATCTATCTATCTATCTATCTATCTATCTATCTATCTATCTATCTATCTATCTATCTATCTATCTATCTATCTATCTATCTATCTATCTATCTATCTAT